>NC_071346.1:8887500-9235000 GCF_027744825.2 Synchiropus splendidus | reverse complement strand
TGGGTAAGGCCTTCTAGTCCAGGTGAAACAGGGGGCCCCCCAGCAGTGGGACGGAAATAGCCAGACACCATGAAACAAATGCCACAGAGCCGGAGTGATATCAGGTTATATCCCAAAACAATAAGCAGGACCGATAAGGAAGTACACAGCTCTGTTGTTCTACACCCTGCTCAACAAAGTAGGGCGGGCCCTACGCTGCTGAAGTACTGGGGAGAACCCTGTCTAGGATGGGCGGATATAGAAGGAAGAATGGTAAGATCATTCAATGGTAGGACCAGAAAAGTGACTAGATCCAGTGAGACACCACCACTTGTGCACCTTCAAGAAATGGTTTCCAAAGACCCCAGACCTATGGGTTTTACGTATGTGAGCCAAAACATGGGCCTTCAAGTTTGGAAATTGAGGTTAATGTCCTTCATTATTAGAATAGTTTGAGAGATTGCCATTAGTTTGACAACAAAACTTAATAATGACTTGTGAGACCCAGTTTAAGACGTGTGTTGTGTTTCTTAAAGGCAGCACCAGTTCCTATTTGAGAAAGGAGTGATGTGTAATTTGTCATGTCTTGTGAGAAATCCCTGACCACCTTCCTTATTTTCTGCTCAGGCTGCAGCTGTCATGTGGCTAACTGGGAGACGACACTAGTTCCATTTGAGAGAAAATAACAGTCTTTGAAAACTGAGCTCCTCTAGTCACTTCTACTGTTCTGTAGTGTTTCTCATTTCTCCAGGACCACAGCTGGCACGCAGGCAGGATAGTATCAGAATGCAAATCAGACTGTCCTCTGCAAGTATGTGGCACACAGCCGCTAAAATTGCAAGTACAAATACGTGGCGCTTGTGATGGAGGCTAGAGGTAGACTTGCTTTTGCCTTAAAGACAGACAGACCTGACATTGTTTCTGCTTCAGAATTCACCAGAAGAAACACATACTGTTACTATAGGAGACACATAACAGTGTGTGACAGTCTGTGTTTCAGGTTTGGATCATCAGTTTTGAGCAACAGATCAGGAACAGGCAAACAAAACAAAGTGTGCCGGTGTTCAGGACCTCGGACAGCACCTCTAAAATTCTCGCTATGAAAAAAACCCCATGTTGCTGTGGCGACTGTGGCATCTGTAGCGCTGTCACTGCTAGTCTTCTATGAATCCTACAGTATGTAGACTTCTCACCACAATCCTTGCTGACAGGGATGGTTACTAACACATACACACTGTACTGACAATGAAAGCATGCAACAAAATATGACTGCAAACTGACTCAGGTTTGTAAAAAATGTAAAATGTAAAAATGACTGATGATCAAACCAGTGTTTCAAAGACAATATTAAGAGGTGGGTACATCACTTGGATTTAAAAATAGACAATAAAGAGGGGCAACCTCAGTACCAGTCACAAATGCCACACATCAGACGCACAGGTCGTTCTTCATGTCCAATGCTGTCTTTGTGTGTCAAGTCCGGATTTACAGCCTTGAAATCAAGTATCTTTAGACTTTGTCTGGCGTCAGTCGGTTGGACTTTGAGATTCTTTTGTCAAGACCAGTACAGACCACAACAACAGTGGCTACATGTGTGAATTCCCACAGCGAAATAGTGATTCTTTTGTTCTGGATGAATGTTATTTACCTCACACAGAAGAGGAGAAAGAAGACCTCAGGCAGTGAGCGAGCTAGTTCGATATGCAACATTAATGAAATCAAATAATAAGCTTTATGCCCCTGCTGTGTGCATCAGTGTGCTTGCAGGTTTTGGTTTCTTAATTCAGACGTCTGCTAATTTTTCTCAACCCCGGGGTGATGAATTATTTTAAAATTCTATTGCAGGTGAGCTGGCTTCACCGACAGCAAGAAATAGAATATGTTTTAAACATAGTAAATAGACTAATGGTTCGGTCTTTGTTATTCAGTCCGGTCTCAGCCTAGTACTCGGACGATTGTCAGCTCAAAGTCTTGCATTTGAATCGATCTCGGGTCAGGTGGTCTCGACTTCAGCACCAGCGTGTGCCTGAGGTTGACTCCTGAAGCTTGTGTGAGTTCAGGTGCATCTGCTGGTCGTGTTAGTGAGGACCCACAAGACAAGAATACAAAATAACAGTCCTGATAAAAGTGTCGCCTTTACGCACTGTTCAGGTCAAAATGTTGGCCATTTTTCAGTCTTCAAGGATGAATATTAATGTGACAATACTTTACATGTGGTGATACAGTTTGGGAGATATAACTGAGACTGAATTATAGCGTGTCAATCTGATCCAGATTTTTAAGATTTCCAGCTCGCAATGAGCACTAAACAAAGTTTGAATTTGTGATTTCCAGTGTTACGGGGCATGTTGGGGATTCTCAATATTTTATTTCAAGTAGTAGAAGCATCAGGGAATGGTACACTCATGGACCAGCAACTCCTGTGGTTCAGGTGCCTGTAGCTCTGCAGAAGCTGCGATTATCAGATGTTAAATGTTTCACATCAAACCAATAACCAGCTGTTTTGCCTTCAGAAAAAAACTGGTGTGCCATCACCTGTGGAGGCAATGAAACATCGTGGGTGGGTAAACACTTGTGTGATGCTCCTAAAAAGTAAAACAAAACGAATCGTTTTCTGACGAATAGCAAACTATGACTCAGCTGACATGATAACAATGGACATAGATGTTTAAAAAAATAAAGAATATGAGCAAATGCTGTCAATGTTAATACAGAATGGGTGTCACAGTCCTAAAATAATAGTATAGGACGATGAGCAACATTATTAATATCCAAATAATGTTGCTCATCTACAGTTGAAAAAAAAAAGATAGAAAAAGCCAAATTGAACGTAAGAATGAATAATACATGGCTGAAGACATGTGCGCCCTCTGCCGGCGATGAAGGCGCGCTCTCCTCCAGCTTTCCCGTCGTGTCTCTCGGAGGATGAATGGGGTGTTGACACTTGTTGCTTCTTTCCCTCCTCAGCAGCGTTCAATTTAAAGAGCGCACCATGTCGCAGCTGCAGCAAAGTGACTCCAACTCCAGCGGCGTTTATTCCGACAACAGCAGAGTTCACAGCGGCGCCGCGTTTTCCGGACCCATGTTCGTCGTCCTCATGGTGATGATGGTAACTTTGGTCATGGTCATAGTTTTGGGCAACGCTTTGGTCATCTTCGCCTTCAAAGTGGACAAGAGTTTGCGGAGACAGTGCAATTATTACTTTCTGAATTTGGCAATATCGGATTTCCTTGTGGGTAAGTGATGCGCTCTCGCGCGGTGTGACAGAGTCCAGTGCGTTTCTTGACATCTGCTCCTCGTGCGCAGGGGCGTTTTGCATCCCGGTCTACATCCCCTACACCCTGACTGGCAAGTGGAGCCTGGGCAGAGGGGTCTGCAAGCTGTGGCTGGTCATGGACTACCTGCTCTGCTCAGCCTCCGTCTTCAACATCGTGCTCATCAGCTACGACCGCTTCCTCTCAGTCACCCGAGCGGTGAGTGCAGCTCCATGTCTGACTTCATGGTGAAATGGTCAACAGAGCCTGACAGGGACCATGGTCCCACATGTGGCCATCTGCACAGGTTAATGTGCCTGACTCCTCCAGGCTCCGTGCCACAGCCAATTACAGGATTTTCCAGGCAAAAAAAGAGGAAATGTGAAAAGGCAGTTGCTCAAATATATATATATATATATATATATATATATATATATATATATATATATATATATATATATATATATATATATATATATATATATATATATATATATATATATATATATATATATATACACACACACATACACATATGCTATTGTTTAATTGATAAGTGGGAAAAACACTTCACAGCCTGTAATCCCACATTTGTGTTTAGTTTTTTCTCTTTCTCTCTCTCTCCTCATTTCATTTTTCACTCCCAGAATTTGGGAACTTGAGAACAAAATATCATAATTGACTGAGTCTAAATTTTGTGAGAGTTTTTCTGCGAAGTTGTCTATTGAAATAATAGGCATAATAGACTAAACATGAATTTAAGTTCAACATTTTCAATTGAATGAAAATGGAATCTCAAAGTAAAGAAAAAAAAGAAAAATAGTTATTTAAAAAATGAACCGTTAGTTACGTTGTATGTTTGTCTGTCTGTCAGCAAAATATTTTAAAACCAATGGGTGGATTTCAATGAAACTTTCAGGAGATGTCGATAACTGCAAGAGGAATAGATGATCGCATCTTGGAAGGGTTGGTGCACAACCCTGGAAGAATTTGTCACTCTATGTTGAGGCTAGCTACTGATTTTCTTCTTCATTTCCCAACTGTTCCTCAGAAAGCGAGCTGTAGGACGCTTCCGCCACCTGCTGGCCAAACTTATTCGCAGATAAAGTGGTACCTCGGTTTTCGAACGTCCCGGAATTCGAACAAATTGGAGTTCGAACTAAAATTTCGAGATTTTTTTGCTACTGATTTCGAACGAAAATCCAGAAATTAAACACCCCGGAAAAAAACCCAGAAAAAACATGCGCGGACCGATCAGCTGACCCACGACGCAGCCTCTGTATGCACACGTGTCCCGTTAGCTCCATTTACTGACTGTTTTTTCTTCATATTGAGGTGTAAAACCTTTCCTGTCTCCGCACTGGACCGTGGTAGAGTGTCACAGGGGAGGTGCTCGCTCTCACTCCAGGGTTTGATGTCCTGTTGTGGGCTGGAGCTGGGACAGGGATGAGGCGAGTCTGGGACAGAGCGTGACTTGGTTTATGACTTTGTCACAGCCAAACTGCACAGAAGCGCACATTCAGAGCTGGACACGCACCGGGCACCTCTTCACTTCTGGAGAGACGTCACTCACTCAGCAACCCCTCCCACATGCAGCGGCCACACACATAGAGGAACAGCGCACCTGCAGCAGACACTCTACATTCACTCCTACAAAAGACTATTTTAAGGCTTGGAACGCATTATTACTTTTTCCATTCATTGTAATGGGAAAAATTGATTCAGATTTCGAACAAATCGCTTCTCGAGCGGCCGTCTGGAACGGATTGTGGTCGAGAACCGAGGTACCACTGTATTTAAAAGAGTTTATTTCACGGATGGGCTTTGGTAGTTTAATTGCGTTTTTTATCTTTTAAAAAAACATACTAAAAAAGAATATTTTGTTTAGTTGGGTTGCAAAAGAAGGGAGGAAAAAAAATGTTGGTTCATGGAAAATGAGTTCAGGTGCTCCTTTGCAAACTTGAAAGGAGTTTTGACTCTGTTTCAGTGTTGTGTGACTGACGATTCAGAATTGAAATTCAAACATCAAAGGAAGACTGATTGCTGTCGGCCAGCACCAGTCAGGCAGAAAAAAAAAATCATTTGATATTCCAGTCTAGACTCACAAACTTTGAAGCTAAAAAGCACAATTAAAATGGTTGCCCTTTCCTGAGACGTTGTTCACCTCACTCACACCCTGATCCGTATCACAAGTGCCAAACGTCGTGGACAGTATAAAACATCTTAAACTCATGGGAAAATTGCTAACTGTTTTATGGCTCTTTACAGCATAAAAAAGACTATGAGAACAGCACAAATCTGTCCATTTTTTTTGAGCTGTTGACCACTTTACGCACATCCAAAAATAGACCAAGAGAAGGGTGGCGTGTTAGCCATTAGCTAACCTTCCCAACACCTCCGAGCTTTCAGCCTGGTAGCATCTTTGACTGTTTCCATCAGCTTGCATTAGCGCTCTGACTCCGTCACGCACACATGTGTTAACTCTAATGTGGCCTACTTGTTGGCGGTGGACAAAGAACACGCTCTGTTTCCCTTCACAAGCAAACACTTAACATCAGAGCAGTGAACACAAATGACACTGAAGAGAGAGAAATGGAGAAGGAGAGAGGCCCTTCTTTAATTCGGAGGCTTTGATCATGGAGGAACTCCGGTGTCCAGCGGTCACCCTTACCTGCAGAGATCAATCACCGCAGAAGCAGGCCAGCAGATGCCAAAAAGCTTGAAAGCATTTTTGTGTGATCAATGCGCGGGGGAAGCGTCACTGACTGGTTCAGACAAAGTTTGTCCTTGAGGAGAAGACAGAGCCAAAGATTTGGGTCATTGTGAAGTCTTCACTACTTTTAAAAAAATGTTCTTTTGAAGAGAGAAGTGTTGGTTTTTCAGAATAAAAATGACTATGATATATCAGAATGCTGCAGGAAAGAGTGAAGTTTTTTAAGGAAAAAAAAGGATGACGATAAAAAAAAAAAGAATAACACGATGTACACATTAATGGACAATAATTATAAAAAATAAAAATAAATAAATCACAATATTGAGAATGAAGGTGATGCCATTCACACTATAGGGCAGAAAAATGAAAAGAAAAAGAATTTAAAATGAATCATATATGGATAAAGTTGAGAGGTCACAAAAGATTAAATAAAAACTGTTTAAAAACAGGGCATGTGTACCGTCAATACTAGTAAATCTAATCATGAAAGCTGTTGGAGAGGAAAACAAAATTAACAAATTAAAGATGATATTAAAAAGATTACAGGGTCTCTGTAAAAATATTTTAACAACAAAGTTAAATATGGACTTGTAATTCAGTATAATGGACAAATATATATATATTCTATAAATACCATTTTATATTGTATTGTATTATGATATTTTACATGTTAAAATATTATATTAGAAAAATAAAACATCGTAAAATAAATCAATAATACCTAATAAAAGTATAAAAAAAAACATAAAATTGAAGATATGAATGAAAAAATAAAAAAGTAATACATGCCAATAATACATACATGTAATGAAGGGGGTCGTAATTATAAGAGTAAAATAAAAATAAAAATATGAAATTAGGCTGAGTAAATGAGATGTTTTATAAAACATCCAACCCTGTAGTTAAAAAGAAAAAAGAAAAAATATAATAAAAGTAAAACATTTAAGTTTTACTTTTCCTATATTTCTCTAAATGAATAAATGTGCAAAAATACAACATGATCAATCTATATATTTCTCAGCATTGCAATGCTTAAAAAAATATAAAAACAAATGAATTATATTACCATCAATAAGGATAACAAAAATGATGATGGATCACATTGTACCAAAGTGAAAACTGGAAAACACAAAAACAGCTGTGGACTGAAGTTCTCACTCATCCACTGACCACTTTGCTCACCGACCCCACCACTGAGGAGAGCTCAGCGTATCAGTGTCAGAGCAGCCGAGCGCTGAGGAGAGCTTCTCTGCTGCTCTCTGACTAATCAGCGCAGAGATGATGATGATGAATATTTATAGGATGAGCAAAATCAGATGGGATCATACCGGGGGTTACAAATGAATTTGTGAAACCACATCTGGTCATTTTTGGCCCTCCATCAACCCCAACACATTCTATCAGGGAAACTGCAGTACGGCAGAATTTGTGAGATGAGAAACGTCTTGTTATTGACACGAGAAGCACAATGTTTTCTTCACAACATTGTTCAGAAGCTGAGTATTAGGACTCTTAGTCAGAATATACTTGTAAATAGTGAACAAATACAAGCTTAAATATGTAGCATAATTTGTTAAGGTTAAGATACTTTGTTCTCTGTGTTCTCTTATTCCTCCACATGAGTTGACCCTCTGATGTTCACGTTTCTAATCCTCTTCTTTCAATTCACCCCGAATTAAACCTCAGGGTTCAGAACCTCAATATTGTCCTATGAACTGTGACTCCTTCTGTCTTCTCCCCCTCCACACAACCCGGCCAACACCCTCTTCTTCTCCTTTGATCTTCTTCTCCAACCTCACTTTTTTAAATCCAATATTATTGCCCTACATATAGCACTCCAAATATAATAAAAATCACTGATCGCGAAGAGCTCAATAGAACAGCAGGTGGCAGCACAGAACTCACTGTACCACCAGTCACTCTGTAGGCTGAAGATGGAAACTGTACCGAAATTTTATCATCTTTTCATTGTCCTTTTATCAACATTTCTGGAGGATATTATTCCTCATTTAATCATTTGAATCTGTTCATTAGTTTTTGAGGAACCTTGCTGAGCTGATAAGTCACCTGATAATTCTCTGTGTTATTCAGTCTAGTTTTTTCCTCCGTGAGCATCATATCTTTCCTGGTGTTTGCTGCAGGTGAGTTACCGAGCGAGGCAGAGTATGACCCATCCAGCCATCATCAAGATGGTCACAGTGTGGGTTCTGGCCTTTGTCCTCTACAGTCCAGCCATCATATTCTGGGAACTGGTGGCGGGCAGGAGCCACGTGCCAAAGGACGAGTGCTTCGCCGAGTTCTATCACTCTTGGTACTTCCTGCTGAGCGCCTCCATGCTGGAGTTCTTCTCTCCTTTCATCTCCGTGGCTTTCTTCAACCTCAGCATTTACCTGAACATCCGCAGACGGAGGCTGCAGAGCGTGGAGGCCCAGCTCCACCTGCAGCACAGCCAGCCTCACGCGGAAGGCGTCTCCGCCGCCTCTGGATTGGGAGCCAAACTGGCCCGACGGGCGTCCATCCACTCCCAGAGCTCGTCCCCCAGTCTGGGGAAAGCCGATCCCTCCGCCAGCAGGGCGGCGCTGCCCAGCCGTCTGTCCAGGGATAAGAAAATCGCCAAATCCCTGGCCATCATCGTCTGTGTTTTCGCCATCTGCTGGGCTCCGTACACCCTGCTGATGATCATCCGCGCCGCCTGCAGAGGGCGCTGCATCCAGCATCACTGGTACGAAATCACCTTCTGGCTCCTGTGGCTCAACTCGGCCATTAACCCTTTCCTGTACCCGCTTTGCCACAGTAGCTTCCGCAGGGCCTTCGCTAAGATTCTCTGCCCGAAGCGTCACACAACCCCCCCGTCGCCCGTCCTGCGCGTCACCTGACGACAGAACACGCTGCTGGGAGGGGAATATTCAAACTGCGAACCATGTACTTCCATAGTTTCAAAGCCTGCGGAGGAGATTTACGTGTTTTTGTTTGTGGATTGACGTGTGTGCTGCTGATGTACTGTATTTCATCACCAAAGTCCTGCCTCCATCACGATATTATTAATATTCTCACATCTAAGCCACAATCCAGAGGCTGTAAAGAGAAATGACTTGACTTGTTGTTACTGCTGCCTTGAAGCGAAAAAGCAATTCACCAGTCCGAGTATGTATTTATAAGCGAGGAGCTTCCATCTTACTAGTATTTCATGAAAAACAAATGCATAAATAAACGTGGCTTCCTTTAAAATAGATCTTTAGCACCATCTGCTGTTCAAAGCGAATTATTATTTCAATCCAGTAGCCAATGAAATCACACACGAAGTGCCATTTAAGCAAAAATATTATCAGATGTGTTACTGTTTTTTTTAATAATATAAATTTTATTTATTTTATTATTATTATTTTTAAAGTGGCATCGTTATTGTTTGTTTTGCATATAAGTCGCAAGTGTTCGTTTGGTGTTTTAATTTTTTTTTTTCATATAAAAACAACGACATCATTTTAAAACCCTGTTTACCAATAAAACAATTGGCAAGGCATGCAATAAATAAATAAATCATCGAGGGTGACGTGGGTTAAACGATTACATGTCATTAAAATGATCACAAAATTTTACAGCTGTACTTATTTTCACCGACACATTTAGAGATTTAACGAACGTCAAAACGCCTATCACTACGTTGTGTAGATGGGACGCTTTACCACTAGATGTCAGCATTTACCTTTTCCAATAAGACAACTCGTTGACGTTTCAACTGCATTTCATTGCAACATATGAGTGAGATTTTGTTGGTTCTGATGAATGACACGTAACGATGTTTTTTGTCCATTTAATTTTGCTTTATACCGGTGGTGTAAATGGTGTGATTTATGATACTTACAAGTGCTACAATCGTGTTCATCCTTGTGAATACATTTTTAATCATATTCAAGATGATCAGCAAAAAAAAAAAGAAAGCAAATGTGCAAAAAAGAAACACTGACGTCTCCTTTAATCCTGTGTTTGTGTACGATTTTAGGGGACTTCAAGTCCACCAATAAAGTAGAGGAACATCAGTGTCTTTGTGGTCATGATGGACTGAGAAATGTGTGAAATGTAAGTCTCTTTTTGACATTATTTTTTCAGGTGACTGGGTGAAAAGAATAAGCAAGTGTTGGCTCGCCCTATTTTAAGAAACAATACCGTCGTACAGGTCCAATTATTGCTGCGGGGGTGAGGAGCAGAACCTGTAAATCTGAAGCCATGGTTCTCCGCAGGAAGCTGATGATGAGGGTTGAGGAGAGGTTGAAGAATCCAGTGGTGTTCTTTGCAAGGCTGTAAGTTGAATCAGGATTGAGTTGGCGGCAGCTGTGGCTGAGGAATAAAGATTTTGCTGCTTAAAACAAAAAAAAACAAAAAAAAAAACAGTAGCATACTTTCAGTACGTGGTGGGGTGGTCTGTCATCAACCAGAGACATGGAGTGGAGCCACTCCTTCTCCAGTTCTCTCTGAAGTTAAAGATTTTCCAGTCTCTGTTCATGGCTGGTAATGATGGTTGGTAAGGTAGCGGTGTTGCAGTCCTTGCCATGTTCTTCGACTCGGTAGAGGAAGAAAATGATCTCCAGATGTGAATTATCAGACCAGTAATTACATTGTCTCTGAAGAAAAAAAAAAGGAGGGGGGGTGTCTACATTTGCAGGTGTTCAGGTCCCAGAGGGGACTAACATTTCTCATATTGTTGCCCGTGTGCACATCTGGGCCCACGGTCAGGTGCTGGGAATAAGGCCACAGCTGCAGGCGAATGGGATCCGCAAACCCGCCCCTCGTGCCTTTGGCGTGGTGGGGGGACAGTGGAAGGCTCCTGACCAGGAGGCACATTTCCCCAGAGACAAACACAGATGCATTTATCAGCAGAATGGAAAGCCTGCGTTCACTCTCTGTGTAAATGTGACAGCCGGAGCCGCATCGCTGAGGAGCCGGTATCGGAGGAAGACCACTGCTATTGATTTGGCTGATAGATTAAAATGTCATGCCATGTGTTCCAAGCTAATGCCGCGGCGGGAACCGCGTGGCTCAGGCGGGTCCAGGAGCCCGCATCAAACCCGCCAAACGCACTTGATATGCTAATCAAAAGTGTTCTGCGAAGGTGTTTTGTGCAAATTCAAAGAACTGGGTCTCTAAATGGAGACCGCATGTGTAGCCTGTCATGAAAGAGATTTTTGTTTATCTGTAGTCCATGTGAAAATGGAGCCGGCATTCAAGAAAAAGTAAGAAATTTCAACAGCAAACTAAGAAAAAAAATGAACAGAGCAAAAAGTCCAAAGACAACATAGATTGGATGAGGACAAAAAGTGTCACATTTTATTTCTAAAAAAAAAAAATCTTAAAGATAAAATGTTGCATACACGTACATACACTAGCAACCGTTAAAAAAATCTGGAAATTTCCCTTAAAGTGGCCCAAATGTTCTCAGGTTTGACTGAAGTGTAAGTGAAGCTACAAGCATTAGCGTTAGCACTGAGCCATGCCCGATGCACTCAGCACAAGTCAGAAGGCAGCAGAGTGAAGTGCCACCACGATGATGCTGAGTCAGAAAAGATGATGCAAAACAAAGAGCTGGCAGTGTGGGAGGAGGATCATCTATAGATAGGTGTGAAGACGGGAGAATGACTAGAAGGTGTCTTGGGTGGCACAGCAGAGGTATGAGGCAGTGAGTACTCACTTCTAAATAAAGTTATAAATAAGTTTTAGGTTAGAGACGAACAGAACCGGGAGAAAGCCCGCACGTTTTTCCTCATAAAAAGGTTTTCTAGCAACAAACAAAGCAAATGCAGGTCAAGTGTGTGACCTCATTTTGCAGCGCCGCTTTCAGAACCTGGCGTTCACTTTCTCAACTGTGGCAAACGTAAACCCAACGCTACATATCTCATGAAGGCTGAAACTAAAATCCGAGCGTTTCAGATTCCTGCCTTTTCTCCTCTTCCGCTCCTCCGACTGCTCCATCCTGCCGAGCACTTCCTGACTAGAGATTAAATAATTCCATTGGAATCCTCCTAGGATGGGTTCCCAGCACTTGGCAATTAAACAATTACATTTAATCAGCAGGGGGCGACGCTTCAAGTCACCCTCATTTCAGACGTTGATTAAAAGCAATTCTTCAGTGGTTATGTCTGCCGACTTTGGAAACGGCGCTTCGTGCTGCAGCGGCGGGGTCAGGCTGGAAAGCAATACCACAGGTTGAGCGGCGGTGAGGCGCTGTACCGGCCTCTGGTGGCTCAAACAGTAATGACACACACTCGCTGCAGGGCCGCCATTGTCATTTAAGTGAGCGCTAGTTAGATTACTCGGAGACATCCTGACCCTTCAGCAAAGAAGCCAACAATAGAAGCGCAGCTTGAGGGAGGACTCGGTGTTGGTGCAATTTTTTTAGATGGACGGGTTCTTCGGATCTGCAATTGTAGTGGCTGTGAATGAGCGCGGTCCTCGGCGGCCCTCGCGTGGTTTCATCATGCCGTGCAATATGATCTCCCTGAAGGAGGGGAAGGCTCTTCCCGAGGAGCGGAGTGGACTGCGGTTTGCCAGTGAAACACAGATGAGATGTGATAGATACCCAGCCCCCTCTCGTGAAACCCAGGTGCCCCTGTTTCATAAGGCGCCCCACTGGCTTGCCAACCCTCTTAATTAGCGGCTTCCATCAGCTGGCATCCAGGCCTTCCAACATCACTGCTGATGAAGGAACTCTGCTCCGCTCAGGCTGTCACGTCTACCAGCAGATGGATGGGGTGTGGCCTTCAAGGCTTTGTAGGGCGCTTGCTCCAGGTACGGGCTCCGGTACAGCTAGTCGTGCAGAGGTCAGTATTTCAAGACGCATCTTCAAGTGACTTTTGGCGTGTTGACACGCAGGTGTTTCAATGGAGTCACAATCTCCTGTGTGAGCGGGGGAGTCAGGGAAGATGACTAGAAGCTATTTACAGATGGTAACACATGGCTGTATGAGGTGCTTTATATACCAAGTGACCAGTGATGCCAGTAACGCACCAGTCTTATATCACAACCTTTTTCAGTAACAAGCAATCTAACACGTCAAATTAAAGTTACTTATCTAAGTCACCGTGTGTTACTATTGTTGCTATTGTTGGGAAGTGAAATACAGTGGTACCTCGGTTCTCGACCACAATCCGTTCCAGACGGCCGTTCGAGAAGCGATTTGTTTGTAATCTGAATCTATTTTTCCCATTACAATGAATGGAAAAACAAATAATGCGTTCCAAGCCTTAAAATAGTCTTTTGTAGGAGTGAATGTAGAGTGTCTGCTGCAGGTGCGCTGTTCCTCTATGTGTGTGGCCGCTGCATGTGGGAGGGGTTGCCGAGTGAGTGACGTCTCTCCAGAAGTGAAGAGGTGCCCGGTGCGTGTCCAGCTCTGAATGTGTGCTTCTGTGCAGTTTGGCTGTGACAAAGTCATGAACCAAGTCACGCTCTGTCTGAGACTCGCCTCATCCGTGTCCCAGCTCCAGCCCACAACAGGACATCAAACCCTGGAGTGAGAGCGAGCACCTCCCCTGTGACACTCTACCACGGTCCAGTGTGGAGACAGGAAAGGTTTTACACCTCAATATGAAGAAAAAACAGTCAGTAAATGTAGCTAACGGGACACGTCTTCATACAGAGGCTGCGTTATACACAATAACAAAGTGCTTCGTGGGTCAGCTGATCGGTCCGCGCACGTTATGTTTTTCCGGCTTTTTTCGGGGGCGTTCGAGTTCTGGATTTTCGTTTGAAATCATAAGCAAAAAAATCTCAAAATTTTTGTTCAAACTCTGTTTGAATTCTGGGACGTTCGAAAACCAAGGTACCACTGTATTACAATTCACTTTCTACAACTGCGTCTTTTTGGGCATGACCTACATTTCATTATATAAATGGCAATATTTCATTTATTGTTTTTCATACTTGTTGCTGTTGTGTGATTTTCGCTCCAATAGATTAGAGAGTGTCACAGTAAAACATTGACTCCACATTCATATAACTGAGATTGTGCTAAAAAAATGACCCCAAACATGGAAAAACACTGTACCCCAAGAACTCCAACCTCAAAATTGACATAAAATATATTGTTTAGGCATCATCCTCCTCCATCTCCCCCTGTCCTCTGCTTCCTCTTCTCTCAAACCTACAGACCTCATGTCCTCCTTCACCACCTCCATAAATCTCCTCTTTGCCCTTCCTCTCCAGTTCCAACCTCAACATCTTCCTACCAATGTACTGGCTCTCTCTCCTCTGTACATGTCCAAACCATCTCCATCTAGCCTCTCTGACTTTCTCTCCTAAACACCTGACCACATGTGCTGTCCCTCTCATATACTGCTTCTTGAACCACCCTGCTCCCTCCCAGAGAGAAGCTCAGCATCTTCATCTCTGCTACCTCCAGCTCTGCCTCCTGTCTTTTCCTCAGTGCCACTGTTTCCAAACCATACAACATTGCTGGCCTGACCACAACTTCCCTTTCATCCTTTTGTCACACATCACACCTGACACTCTTCTCCAATTATTCCACCCTGCCTGCACCCGCTTCTTCACCTCTTTCTCACACTCTCCATTGCCCTGGACATTTGAGCCTCAGTACTAAAAAACCTCCACTTTCTTTATCTCTGCATCCTGTAACTTCACCTGTCCACTTGGGTCCCTCTCATTCACACACATGTATTCCATCTTACTGCGGCTAACCTTCATTCCTCTCCTTTCTAAGACATACCTCCACCTCTCTCGCTTATCTCCCACTTGCTCCCGGCTCTCACCACAGATCACTATGTCATCTGCAAACATCATCGTCCAACGGGCTTCTTGTCTCACCTCTCAAATAATGGAGTTAAACGTTTGAACTGCGGATTATACTGTATATTACACTGCATATTAACCATCCTCAGGTCCAAGTAGTCAAACAACTGCACTGGTACACTGGAACTGGGGCCACCCTCAGCTACAACAAGCTATTATTTTTCCGTGTCAAATAAAGATTTCAGGAGGCGAATAACCCCGCTTGTTAAGACGCTGTAACAATACTTCCTTCTAATGACATTCCCATAGTAACTTCTTGCCTCCATGAATCTCAGGGGGACTCGCTACAAAAAGTGATAATTACATGAAATATACATGGAGAATAAAGGGAGCATGTTTACATAACCAGTCCCATAAATATCTGACTGAGAAGACATTGTTCTCAGACTCCTTTTAAGCCGATCTCCCAGGGACGCCATTTTAATGACATGATGGTTTAAAGAGATGCTGTTCCATCTTGTTCCATATTTAATTAACTTTTGGGTTTCTGATGCGGCGGAGGGGAATAACAGAACGAAGAGCACGTGACGGAGACAAACACAAATAGCTGGGAGACGCGAGAGGGAGGCAGGGGGAACATGAGCAGAGACCTTGTCATGCTGTTTACAATACAGGAGATGCAAAAGAGGAGTCGGGGCGCAGCTGAGGCGTAGGTGAGAGGAAGGGAGCCGAATTACAAAGACTCTATTATTAGGGAAAAAGAGATTAGTAGTAGGAGAAAAGTAGGTCTGGATTCGGGGTTGACAGTTTATGCTAGATAGCAAACGTAACTACCAATATTCCACCTATAATTTAGTTCATACACAAACATTAATGTAAAATAATGGTCCTCTCCATGCTATCAGATCTATGTTGAATTTTAATGTTCAATATTCCACCCTTAAAACACAGTGCTTTTTGTTTCACTGTTTCTAGTCGAGTTACCCTTCTGTCAATAATATTAATAATGTCTGCCTGAAAATGACAATGGTGAAATGTATTTTGAATTATATTCTCATACACAGCATCTAGTTATTCAGCTTTGTTTTTGTAAATATCACATACAATTTAGCTTCACACTTCATGTTACATAGAATTTTAAAACATAATGATGAAAAGAATCTGTAAAATAATAATAATAATAATAATAATAATAATGATTTTTTTTGTGTGATAGTTTGGGTCAAATAAAAATAATAATAGGTAAATATATAACTTAGTATAAAGTGCAAAAAAACATGGGAAAGCAGGATCATATTAAAGGGAAATCGATGAGTTATAAAGTATTAATAGGAAATTTAGAGAAACAAAAATTAGAGAAAATGGTAGAATATTGACTATAAGACAGCTCTATTTAAAGACAAAGTTATTTTATTTTTTATGTTTGAAAAAAAAAGGACGTTTTCTGCTCATTTATTCACAAAATAACCATAGCAGATGTGAAATTGAGTTGCTAAAGTTGGACTGCAGTGTCTGCATATGGGCCTCTTTTATTTTTCAGTTATTCACACCAGCAAGTAATAACACAAATCTAAACATTAAAATCTGCGGACAAAAAAATCAATTTCTAAAAACAAGTGAAAGATGAATAAATATGTCGCATCCTGTGCTGCTCCAGTCGTAGTGTTTTCCATTTTCACAGTCAGCTGCACATACAGTGAGTGAGCGCTGCATTATTGATACTTCAGCTCCCTCTTCCCTCCTCTTGTTAGACTCTTCCCTCGTCCTCGTCTCTTCGTTGGCGGAGGAGCTGAGAGAGGTGCAGGGGATGTGACCCAGCCTGGTTTAAATTTCATTGCCTTGTGTTTAATACATTTTTTAAAGTCTCCCTCAATTCCCCCGCCCACCAAAAAAAAGCATCTCCTCTATTCTACCTGGGTGAGTCGGAGGGAGATGACTAGAGGGGGAAACTCACCTTCAACTCTCCCTGATCGGGAGACAGGAGGACTCATTAGGAGACACGGGTTTTGTCTTTTTCTTTGTGTGTATTTGCTCAGGGAAAGTATCACGAACGATCCGGTGTCTGATGTGCCCCGGTGACCCGGCGTGACCCCGTAGCATTAAAGCAGCTCCAAAATTTAATGAAGCCATTAAAGATTGACATATTAAAGTGGGGGAAAAAAAGAAATCACATTTTAATATTTGATCAGCGTGAAACTTTTTTTTTCCTCCCATGACAGGTTCAACATTCATTTCAAAGAATGGTGTAAATTTAAGCGGGAAAATAACTTTATTTTTAGGGTTCAAATTACGATTTTAGCACCCACAGTAAAATAAAAATGGCTCCCCAAAATTGGACCAGTCTCTTTTAAGGTTAGTGGAGGGATACATTATTAACCGACGGTGAAAGAGAGTGTGAGTGCGCGAGAAACGCCATTTCAAATAGGAACAAAATTATTGTGAACTTAAAGGGAAAAAAGGCTTATATTGTGCACACATTTCAATGTTCAGAATCATGGAGATTTTGTACTCCAAAAAACAATATCTGCATTTGACTTAAGGTCACAAGCAGGTGCGTAGCTCGACCCCTAGTGGTGCTCAAGCATCAGTTCTTCTCCACTGCAGGAGTAAAGTGCCCACTTTAGGCCCATTTACGCTCAATGTTATGCACAGATGCAGATACGGACGAATCCTTCTGTCTGTGTTCTCCACTCATATCGTCCGTATTCCTGCACGTTTCCACAAAGCTTACGGATAAAAACGGAGCAGTACCACTGTAAGCCGTGGGGGGCAGTGTTACTGTTCCTACCTGATATGTAACTCCAATGATGCATGAAGAAGAAGACATAACAATGGTGGAAAACTCCGTCCTCCAGTTGCAATGTATTTAAAGGCTTCGTCTTTTGAACACAAGGTACTTTAACAATATTTACTTACTCCACAGTCGCTATGTTGTTTTTTTGGAGTTGGTCATTGTCGTAATCTTTTGACTCTGGGCTGCTCCCCCTGGTGGATATATTGTGAACAGCAGTGCCAATGTGTAGTGTGGTTTGAAACAGGTGGGGATCATTTCATACGATAAGGAAGCGTAAATGGGTCTACACCTGGAGCACTTTCGCCTTGTACCCTCTTAAATTCAGAAGAAAAAAGCTGCTCCCCCTTTTTCAATGAACAACAACAATTGGAATAAAAAAAAAGTAAAAAAAATTTACTAGCAGATGCCCTTTTTTCCAGTTTGAGCACCGTCCTCTCAAAAGGCCAGTGCACATTCCAGGTCAAAAAGTTGACAAACAAGTTGAATACAGTTTGATTTGAACCTGTTGCAGTGCACTATGGGAGTATGTGTCATGTCATGTGTTATTTTTTCATGGGCAGTGTGAGTTCAGCAGTGTAACTACATGAATACACACAAGGATTTTCCACATTCCATTGGTTTTGCGTGAATCATAACTAGGAAGCAACACGACAGTGGGTGGTCATAATCATAACAGATTCTTTTTAGGAGCAGGAATGAGAGATGGCGAGGTGCTCAGTCCCAGCCTCCATTAAAACCACAGAAACTGACCAGAAGAGCTTGGAACGGCAGTGTGGACTGGTTTAGTCACGATCCTTAGACACAGCCGTCGATAAAATCGTGGTAGTTTCAGGGTCGCGGTTGAACCTGCGACAGTGGATGCGTCTGAAATTTAGATCTCAACATCATGCCTTTGTGCTCAGGACTGTGGATGGGACCACCATTTTATAAGTCTGGAGTGGAAAGATGGTTCTCTGGAAGCAGAGCCGGCGAGAGAGATTGGGTTACCCCAGACAGTCCCAGTGGATCTGCCGACCAAATGGATCTGGATCTCATGCTTGGGCGCACATATTGAATGCCATAAGAGGTCTCCGAGGTCTCCTTCGGCAGAAGGAATGAGCGGCTAACAATGCAGACTTTTCCTCAAACTATATTTTGTCCCAAAAAGTGAGATTAAAGGACAGCCGGGTTCAGGGGGAAAGCGCACCAATATTTGTGTTCAGATGAAATTGCAGCGTCCCGGATCATAACAAGCAGCACAGTAGGAGCTCATAATTCTTTAATAAAGTCTTAGCCGGGCCTCTGGAGGCGCGGTGACTATTTGGCTGTCAAATAAAAAGCAAAATGGCATTTCGCACTCATCCTGGACGAGAACGGTCTTTGTGCTACTCCCAAACATCTGGCCTGACCGCTCGGTTTCACTGGCCGAGAAAAAGCCATGTTGGGGCTACAACACCGCGGAGGGTTGAGGACGCTATCTCCGAACAAGCCGTCCGTTCTGCTGCCTTCTGACGGAAGAATACTCGGGCTCTGTGTAATTACAGTATATTGCTTTAAAGGCCCCCCGGAGAGCGGCGCTGCCAATGCCTCACACTTGGGCGAGAGTCAGGAAAGCAACGCTGGTGAGCGCTGATGTGTGGCAGTGTCTCCGTCGCTGCTTATGCTGGCGTTAAAAGGGAGACCACAGTGGTTCTGATACGCCTCACAAGTGGATTTAATTAAATCATAAATATGAGCTGGAGGCCGCCACCCAATTTAATGTAATGGATGATGTGGGCCAGTCCGTCGTTGGCAAGACGAAATTCTGGACGCGTTCAAATGCCCTTGAAGCTTATTAAAAGTACCTGGCACCAGTCGATGCTAGCAAAGTTGTTTAATGGATGCCCAGCTTGCATCCAGCACTACAGTTAATGTTGGACCAAACCATTTTTGGTCCGGACCAGGGACTGCTTCCGCTCCCGAAGTGGATTAGCGGCACAATTTCTGTTTCTCAAGTGTGACGTCCGGTTAAGTATTTGCATAAACAAAGAACCAGCTGTGTCTTGATTTTGTATAAAGTGCTGCCAGAAATCACTTTGTTTGGGTTTTCAAAAAGTGCAACCACCCCCCCACCCCACCCTTCGTAGCTTAGTAGAACCCGCCCAACCCAAATATGCACCGACAATACAGATGAGCTAAAAGTAAAGCAATGATTCCTTTGTCGGCTGTTGTATATAGTGATGAAGCTTCATGAAGCTTCATGAATGAAAAGGTGCCACACCGGTGGTAAAAATGACAGGTTACCCACAGTGTTAGATCGAGCGTCATGAAGCTTTAAAAAAAAAAAAAAAAAAAAACCCTATAACCTTTGCGTCGGCTATTTTGAATGGTTGGAACCGATCCCGGATGTTACTTGTATATATAATAAAATACAGTTTCCCCTCAAAGTATCTAAAAAAAATTAAATAATATGTATATTATTTATATATATATATATATATATATATATATATATATATATATATATATATATATATATATATATATATATATATATATATATATATATGCTTTATTTATATATACATATAAATAATATACTTTTTTTTTTTTTTTTTTTACCTACCTTATTTAACTTTTTTTATCTGACATTTGAATGTGAATGTGACATATATATGACTCAGAGGTCAGTGCACGCACGTGACTGCGTTCTAGTGGTCGGCTTGTGGATCAAAAAGAGTTGCATCGTGGAAGGCATCAAACCATAAGCAAGTGGAAGCACAGAGAGCAAGTTCCTGACATGTTGAATCGAGGGCAGCTGCTCCAGAATTTGCAGAGTTGTCAAATGTGCAAGCAAATAAGAATTTCAATTTGATGCATCGCCAAAATAAAAGCCTGAATGATCTGTTGAAATTACGTAACCGACGTTATTGTACTGCAGTGCTTTAATCAAAACGCATTTATGATGCGCTGGAGGTACAATAGAGGAGTTGCCAGTACTTGTTAGAGCAGTAAAAATGAATTCGGATAATTAAAGCAAAGTTTTTGGAATGATAGTGAGGGTTTTGTTTGTGTCTTTGAGAGGAGAACTGGTTTGCAGGGTTCCAGTTGGGTGCAGGGTGAGGGGTAGAATTTGGCTACAACATTCAATAAATCATTTCATGCTGTTCAGACTGGATGAGTTTCATCCTGAAGGTCCAAGATCTGTCGTAATGAAGAGAAAGAACCTCAGTCTTCCCTCGCATCAATATTATTAATGGTTTCGATTTGATTTGAGGATGAAAATTCAATAGGATTCCAGAATACGAAATGATCCTTATGCATTATGAAGAAGAGAAGGGTTGTTTCAGAGACAAGTGTCCTTTAATACAAAGATCCCAAGCAGGGGATTCATCAGAAATAATAACTATATACACTATCTAATCTAATACATCATGTATTATTGAAACAATATCACCCAGTTAGAGAAGAAAAACACTGCAGATGAATCATGAGAGGAGACAGACAGATGTTCAATGGTGAGTTTTGTCCCGTTGGGCAAAGACAGAGGAATCTTTTTCTCGTCCCCCCCACAGCGCCGGGCGGCTCCCTGAATAGGCCCGACGTAAGGATGTGTAGAATGGGACCGCACAGGGTGATGGGTAATGGAGTCATTAATAACAGCGACCTCCCTTAAGATGCTCAGATGTTCATTAGCCAGATCCACCGGGGACGGGGGAAAAATGGGATGCAACGTGATGAAAACGAAGCAGAGCAATATTTGGACGGCGATGGCGCCGTCGTGGAGGCGGGAACACGCCGACCCTGATTCAGATTAAAGCCATTTTTTAACTGCGCATCGTCCACACAGGGCAGGAAGGGGAACGTGATGGATGAGAGGGATTCATGCTGATGCATGGGGATTATATATTTACATATACAGCTTGGATGGTTTACTCACACGTGGACATGACGTGAACATGAAATGTTTGATGTTGCACTTCAGACACGCGCACGTCTGCAGTGGTCAATACCTATCTATGCAAGCAAAAATGTGTGGCTCAAACTGCGGCCAAATAGAGGAAGATGTGAAAGGTCAGAGC
The DNA here is from genome assembly GCF_027744825.2 of Synchiropus splendidus. NCBI lineage: Eukaryota > Metazoa > Chordata > Actinopteri > Syngnathiformes > Callionymidae > Synchiropus > Synchiropus splendidus. The sequence continues at coordinate 9,213,484 of NC_071346.1, read as the reverse complement.
AGGGTTAAAAGGTCACGCCGGGGCGAGTACGTCCTTCTGTGACAGTGGTGAGACGGGACACCGAAGAGTTTGACCCTCCCCCCCTCAAAAATATTGATAGTATTTAGTATATAGATAGTATAGTATCTAATCTAAAGCAGAAGCTGTGTAAGCTTTGTTTTATGTCCCATTTGAATAACGTCCATTTTTCATCTGGACTCAAGAGGTCAGTGCAGGTTCTAGTGGTCGACTTGTGGATGGCAAACTGAGCAGCATCATGCAATAGAAGCCTGAGTGCGAGTTAACCTGGCAAATGTCTGAAGGTCTGAGGGTCGAGTGTGGGCACTCACCACCTGCTCAACAAGGTGGCGCTAGAAGGTGTCTCTTTCACACACGAGACAAGGATTTAAGTCTTTATCACTTCTGAATTAGATTTGTTGGATGGTATGTTCTCTAAACAGAAACATAAAGTTGAGGGGCTGTGGAGCCAAAAGACAGAAGAGAAAAATAACTATTTTTTAAACTTTTGTTGGTAAAATATTCTCAAATATATATATATATATATATATATATATTTAAATAAAGTATTTTTTATTTAGTTTATATATATATATATATATATATATATATATATATATATATATATATATATATATATATATATATATATATACAGACAAGAAATCCTATTAAAATTTGCCTAAAATATTTTAACAGTTTTATATACCTTAATTGCTGTGAAAGTAAAATAGGAGAAAATGGAAAAAAAAGGATCTGCAGAATACCTGATGACTAATATTTACGAATGGAATTGTTGACTAACTAAACATATTTGAATAAAGTATACAAATTATTGAATTAAAAATGATCGCAGCGATTGATAAATGAATGAATTGCAGTCCGGTGAGGAAACAGTTTTACAGGGAGTTGAGTAACAAGTCAGCAATAAATCCACACAAAAACAATTCCTGTTTTTTTTTTTTTTTTTTTTTTTAATATTTCCATCACATGTGCAACACAAAAAAGGAGGTCTGCCAAATACAGAACTCTATATTTGTACAATACATCTTAATAACATCAGAGATAAATGTCCTTTTGCTGCAGGAGACGGTGATTTCCTGTAAACGGTGTACGAACGGTTCTCGATTCAAATGTCAAAACATTGAAGTTTCATACAAAAGTGCATCTCAGATTCAATGAATGCAAAAAGGATTTACAGAACAGAAGAGTTGTCTTTTTTTTTTATTTGAAGCTGACGCCAGAAAGAGAGAACACTGCAAAGACGAGTCGTCGGCCACTCTCCAGGAGAGCCGGGGGGCGGGTGGGTTCGAGTACATTTCCCCCCCTGAAACGACGGAAACTTCAAAATGGAAAGGAAAAAAAAAGATATCACCAAACATTTAAAAAAAAATCCAGTAATCTCCAGGCTTCGATGAGCGGTAAACATTAACAATAGTAATGTACAGGTTGAGTCAGTGGGCTGATTTCCCCCCTCGCTCTGAGAGTCACTTGGGAGTTTCACGCCTCTGTTCATGATCCAAACACAACTCTTCCAAATCTGTGTCACTGCGTTTGCATATATCCGCACCGTGTCCTGATTTTTCTTTTTTTTTTAAACTAGTAGTGAACACAGGCAGGTTAGTTACGACACCCACTCTGACGCTCGGACCACGGCAGATGTGCAGAAGATGCTGATGCCAACATTCCCCCTTGTCAGATGTTTTTAACACTCATTCGGACCCTTCCCTCCGCTCCGTCCAGCCCCACTCATTTTTGGAACACTTCAAACTGTACATTGGCAAATACTGTATAAGATTGCAATATAGCTGTAAGCAACACATGAATCTATGTACACACAAGTTTTTTTTTTTTTTTTTTTTAACAACACTAACGGTGAGCAGGTTCTTTTTAAGCCCTCGCCTTTTTTATTTTCTCTCTTTTTTTTTTTTTTACTCTCGCTGCGGTTCCTCGCGGTGAGACTGAATCTCAGGTTCAGTGCAAGACGGTCAGCGGGAAACTGCGCTGACGGTAATTGGCGGTCAGACATGATTCTCCGCGTCATGTGATCCTTGTTCTGGGCCGTGCCGCTGATCTCACCCATGTTAGCTGCTGTGCTGAGTCAACGTGTGGTTCTGCAACGACACAAAGGGAGACAGGATGATCAAACGGCTCTTTCATTCTCCACTCTTTTTATCACCGCAGACAATGACCCACTATTCACCTTTCATACCAAAGTTGCCTCAGATGTCGGCGTTGGCGCTATTTTTTTTTTTGATTATCCTGACATTGAAACGCCCTTGTTTTGGGGCTTTCAGCATCAAAATCCAAGTTGCTCGGACGGGAATCAAACAAGTGTGTGGTTGTGGCTAAACGCTGTCGTAGGGTTTCTGGACGATAATTACAGAGAAATACTTTCTACCAAGAGTTCTGGCTGCCAGTTAGTTTTGCAACAGCCACACCATTTTTTTTTTTCAACTTAATATTTCACCATGTTGTTTAACCATGTTTTCATCATCTGGGCACTTTTCAGGGGTCAGCGTTGACCCACGGTTGGGTTTCTGCGTCTAGTGAGATACTTAAACTTTCATCAGGTCCAAGCTTTGGCAGCTTGCAGTCTCTTTTTACAGCAAAAAAAAAACAACTGATTTTTCTTTAGACAACCAGAATGTTTTCCTCTCCAGTCATTTTCTTTAAGATTCCTTTGCTCATACAAGTGACAATTTAACCAGTTAAGACTCTGGAAAATATACATTTTTTAACTGATAAATTCCAACTAAACCTGGATGGCATTTTAAGCTTTTAAGATAGATTTAATGAAGCCTTTCTGATTCAGCGCCACTACCAACTTACGGCTAATATTTTAGCTTCTAGGGTGCAGTTTTACTACAACACATCATATTCACCACCTGCTTTAGTCTTCATTCTTTTGTACTGACTTTGCTTCTTAATTCATGTTTTTTTTTATGGTTAACTGGCTTTAAACATTTTTTGCACACGCACTATTAGTACATCGGTAGAACCACCCGCGGCACACGCCTCGAAACAGTGCGAAATATTTAGTACGTGCAAACTTATCTTTGGAAATTGGTGCAAAAAACTGCTTATCAATAGTGCAGGACACTGCGAGCCTTAATGCTGGGCATCGATTTCACCGTTTCAGTTTTTGTTGCGGTCGATTTTAAAAGTAAAATGTTTTTTTATCCGTCTTTCTAGCGGAACACCATCCATACATTCCTCCACACCTTCAGAGAGATACGTACAGTGACAACATGGCTACCGCTAAGGAGAGTCACAAGTTTGTTCCCAAGAAATCACTAGTTTCCTCTGTAGTTTGGAAGTTTCTGAATTGATTTGTACGACAATAACATTAAGAAAAACACTAAACTAAATCTCTTGTCGACAAACTGTATTCTAAAAAAATTGCTTCTTCAATAGGGGCTTGACTCCTCTTCTTATCTGTTGCGATCCAGCCTGACGTCTATATTTATAATGCTAAATGACTTGGAGATTAATCTTTTTTTTTCATCCTATGGTAATGGGATGAGGCTATACCCTGGACAGAGAACTGAAATAGTCCCCTGCAATCAAAGGCTGTGTCCATGGAAACAAATCCATAACATGGCACTGAGTGATGGAACACAGTCCTCTGAGTATCCAAGTGCCTTGGTGTCAAATACCTCACACAAGTGCAGCAAAGTTAAGAAATAGTTTGGGTGCAGGCGAGGTCGCTGGCGAACACGCCCGGGTGCACGGGCGACAGCGTCAGGAGAACACGCTGACAGTATCACTCTATTTTGTTTCATCTTTCAAATTTATGCAGGCGCACACACACGCAGATTGTTAGAGTGGTTGTAGTGGGGCAGCTGTGCCAGGTTCTTTAAAGGGAGTACGGACCAGGGGGGTGTGTAACTGGTGTCCCTGGTGGGCGGAATCCAGGTCATCTTTTGAAGTGACTGCTAATCCCTTTAATGCAAACTACATGCCCCACTTGCTGCGCTCTGTTTAAAACACGGCCTTGGACTTTCGGAACTGGCATGGACTAGACACACCTGTCACCGCGTGATTAGTCCGCTTGCATGAACACACACACACACGCACACAAGTGCACACATATGTTTCCAGCATAAGTACGAGCAACAAAGCTGCCTAACAAGGTTCTGACAGATCACAGACCCAAACCGAGTCACACGCTCCGCTCGGAGAAGGACTCGCAAGTTTTCACGCCACAGATGGAGTTCTCGAAAGAGTGAAGGTCAATCCGATCCCGGTGCTCAACGCTGGACCCGCCAGAGAAGCTGAATGGTGAAACAGCATCAACTCAATGAGAAGGTTCCTCTCAAACTTCAACCCTGTTGCTCCAGAATCCCTCCGGCAGCGCTCAGCGACGACTATTAGCCTCCGCTTGCATTCATTCCTTCCCTCCTTTACCCTTCCAGCTACCTCCGCAAAAAGCGTTTAAACACCTCGACAGCTTTCCTTTCAGCTGGGGCGATTACTTCTCGACAGGTGGGGTAATAAGCTGTTTGACGGGGAGCAGGAGTTTGACCCCTGTAAGGGTTAGTGCGACTCGCCTGGGCCCCCGCTTTCTAAAACGAGGAGGCCCCGGACAGCTCCTCTGCTTCACTCTTTGGCTGAAATAAAGCTCCTTTAAGTGAGTCTGGAAGGAGACTCCCTGCGGAATCGCTCCTTCTCCACCTCACCTCCCTCCCCTACTTCCTCACCCACTCCACCAACCCCCTACCCCCCGGTGAAGACATCCTTGGCGTTGCCGAGGGGGGACAGCAGCACGGCAACCTTATTAATGAATGCGGCCCATTACCCGTCAGCCTGACTCCGCGGTGACTCCCAGAAGCCCCTGCAGTACGTGACTTCAAATGGCAGGATATTGACACGGAGAGAGCAAAGCGGTTAGGCCTGAAAGTGTGCGTGTGTGTGTGTGTGTTGAAGACAGGGGAAACAGAGAGAAAATTTGAGCTCAACTGACTGTGCATGCCTTTGTGTGCTGGTATCTAGGTGTGTGTGTTCGTGTGTGGACCCCAAAGGAACATTGCTCCTTGGATATAATGTAGGGCTCGTAACAGCTATTAGAGGGGAAAATAACTCCTCTGGGGAACCGCTCCCCCCACCCCATCACATGTCCCAGCACTGTCTGACACACACTGCATTCTACCTTTTCCTTAAACATTCCACTAGTTTCCTCACCGAGGGCTTTCTCAAGGACGGTGTTAAACAACTTCTGTGGCTGTGGCATCCATGCAGACGAAAGGGAAATGGAGGGAAAAGAGATAGGAAAAAAAAGGGAAAACCTTCATCTCTTCGGATACTCAACTCTGCCGAGTAACTATAAACTGTTTGAGCGTAGGTGGAGAGGAAAGAGGGAATATGAAAAGTCACTTTCCAATCTGTATCCTTGTCAAGTTTGAATACCGTCACATTAAAGTAAATGAAAACGTGTGATTGAAATTCAGAAAATACGGCTTAACCACAAGAAGTGAACAACATCTCCCAGTCTCCAAGTGGAGGAAATGACCAGTTGGTGGGAGCTAGGGTACAAAGGTGGGGTACAGATGTAGGAACAGAAATGCAGACAATTTCTTTAAGCATACATGAGTATAGCACCAAACACAACTGACCCTTTAGACAGCGTAGTGATGCCGTTTACCTGCCTCAGCTGCAACAATATGCAAAGCACCAAGCTGAAACTATGAGGAGGCTATTGGATACGCATGCACAGCCGTTTAGCTAGGAGGGCGTCTGCAAAACATGAAAAAATTGACGCCCGATTCTCCGCTGTATGCTGGTATATGGCGGCATCTGGCATCCAAGCGACGGTCTAGAATGAGGGGTCCATTTTTGTCATGTTTTGCAGACGCCCAGACGCCCTCCTAGCTAAAAGCTTGTACGGGTATCAAGCTATTGCCCCTCTTTTTCTACTACCATTCTCAAAAAAAATGTGCCGAAAAATACATCAGAGACATTGGTGTGGGGTGTCAGACTGGTTATGTTCTTATTACGGAATTGTGGCGGATCCAAAAGCAGGTGATAGCAGATAATATTCTGTAGAAGATACCAATCTGCTTTCCGACACAAAAATTAAATGTACCCACATTGAAAAGTTGTTTAAAAAACACCTTCCATTATTTGGGCGCCTCGAAACGTTGCAATGGTGTTACAGAGCGTCTTTGTCGTCCCCATCATTTTGGCATTACAAATGTTGACTACCGTCAAAGATTTTGCTGAGCATCTCCCCGGAAACAAAGCCGTTCCTTCAATGATCCATTCCCCACCCTTCTCTCCAACCCTTAATCTCCTCCTTGATACTCCAACCGCCTGCTGGTCACACAGGCCTGCTGCAGGGGCCCGGTCACCAGCAGCGTCCAGGTAAGCCGCAGCAGTCAATTCCCCAGTAAATTAAATTTTGCTCTGATCAATAACATGCACCCACTGATGAAGCCCACCGCACTGGCTCGCAGCGAAGCCTCTGCGTCTCCTATTCTCCGGCGGACTCAATTCCACTGTTAAACCACCACTTTCATCTGATTACATCACCCGACTGCGGCGCCCTCGGGGGCGGTGGATGGGGAAAGGGTGGGGGGGATGCCCGGTAGGGGTCTGGCGTACCCATGCAAACAGGTGCAACACGTCAGAGGAACTTAGAAAGCACGAAGGTGAGAAAAATGGGGAATAATTACCGGGGAGCAGAGAGCGGGGAAGTGCACGCAAGTCCAGGGAGTTGATTTATGAAGTAATCTGTCTTTATGTCGCTCCCCATTGCTCCGGTCTCTGTTGAGAGTCTCCACTGAGGCAACGGAGGTGCATCTCTTACATCAGTCCTGCGGCGGAAGTCCAGCAAACTATCGTTCTCTCTTTCATCAGCTGTATTACTGGCGATGTTGCTATTGTCCGACATCACAGCAGCAATCGTTGCTCGATTTAGTTAACGTTAATGCCAACTGAGCGTCGAGCTTAAACAGCCGAGGCATTTTCACCTCTTAGAGCTGAGTGAGCAACGTGGCTTACGTGATGTCAGCTTTTAATATCCACAGGTCCATATCATGATGCTAACAATGATGAAGAGTCAAAGAATCTTTGCATTTTGGAAGGATAGTGACCATATTTGTCGTTCTGTGACTCTAAGAAATGTTCTACTGTAATGGATAAACGTTTTTGGGTTGATAAATGGTATCATAGGTGGGATGACAATTAGCATAGCAACTAGCAGCTACTTGCATCAGTGAGTCCTTGGATTTTCTAGAGCAAATCCATTACGACCAGTCAATCGCAAAGTCTCAGATCCAACTCAGGTGGATTGCGAGAAAACATTTGTAGTCGTACATTTTTTAAGTGTATCCCAGCACCATAGAAGCTTACGTCCATTTTAGCAAGCTAGCCAAGTGTCAAAACTGTATACAGAACCTGTTTGAGACTTTAACAATAAAGTAGTTCACTGGTTGTTTTAAAAGTAACAGGCCGAGAAACTACGGTCATGCCCCTTCGAGAGCAGTAAGCCTTTTGATTCCATCGAAGCAAGAGGGTACAGTGGCTATGCTAAGCTAATGCTTTATCCTGCGATGACTGTGACATCGCACGATAGTTGGCACCTAAAGGGTACGAAAAACTAAAGGTTGTTTGCCTAGTCCGGCCTACATTTCTCGTGCTAGCTCTTTAACTGATGACTTTTCTGTGTCATCCATGGTGTCAAGTATCGTGGTTTTCAGCTGATGGCTAGCTGCCTGCTAATACACAATATTTAGGAGTGAAGTCAGCATATAGTGCTACAATACCTTACTGCCATGGGACTGACTTCCTCTCCCCAGGGTTTAAAAAAATGGCCGCCGATTTTAAGGGAAGCTGGGCGTCTCACCACAACGGAAAGGCAGCTAGCACTTCCAGAGGTAGTGGAGCCAGAGAGCAGCCGCCATGCCCTCGGCTAAAATCCTTGTAAGGTGCCTGAACCACCACCTTTTTGTGGTGTCACACTTTCTGCTAATTCATTCACCACTATATTCATCACTTCACAAGATGTATGAAATTCAAGCAAAACACAAGGTCGAGCGCTTTACTTTGATAAATGCTTAAATCAAACAAATTACTTTTAACAACTGCAGCTCGGAGATTTGTGGAGTTTATCAACACTCGGAAAATGAGAAGTTCAAGCTGTAAACACTCCCCTCTAAGCGCTGATTAAAAGTATCATACTGTGCCGACTTTCTTTTTTACAGGATGTGGATTCTAGAGCGCGTGCAGACGCTGCTGCATCTGGAGCACAGGGAGTGAGCACAAAACCGCCGAGACTCTTGCACAGCCGTAGTCATCGCTCAGGAATTTAATTAACACGTAGCAGAATGTCACGGAATGATACTGAAACAGGGAAAGCGTCTCCCAACGCCGGACTTTTTTACCGTGACTGAGGTCGGTTTGATAAGGGGGAAGAATAAGGGGCAGCATTTTAGGTTATCTGCTTGTGTTTACTGCTTTTCCAGGCTGGACTCGGAGAACAAAAAGAGTGCTGCATCCCGCCTTGATCTTTAATGGTGTGTTGAACTCGGTCCAGTATCGACTCAGTCATCCCCTTTGTGCCTCCCCAACTGTTGACCAGTCCATCCAGGGAGTAATCCTTTGGCGCTTTGACCTCGGGCCAAGCTTACTGCTGGCTGGTTTTGCCGATGAAGAACACAATCAAATAAATAAATAATAGGGCAGTTGGCATTCTCCACAGTCATCACTTATCAGGCCGTAGGGAGAGTTGACCCCAAACACGGTTCTGCTGCCACAAACCAGTGCTGTTGCCTTGGTAACAGACCGTCTTGTTTGAAGTGCGGTACCCCGGGAGTCATGGTCATGACCACAGCACTTTGAATGTCTGCTCCGTGTGTAGCAGCGTTGCAATGTATCGAGGCGTGATGCATTCACTTCCTGACGGTTTTTTTTTATTCTGCGACCAACTTCACGAACCATTCTGGCTTCAACAAAGACAGCACACGAAAAGGAGATTTGACCAACGCAAGACGGCAGTAAGCCTTTTTTGGCGGGTTCTGACGCGCTAGCATTAGCAGTGTGGCGCTAGCCCGGTAGTTTCCTGGTTCCCTTTTCCTCTCGGCAAATGCAAAATGCCTAAAATATTTGATAAGCTGTCTTAGGGCCCCACACCAATACTTCTGAGGTGTAAGCGGAGATGACGGAGCGCCCTTTCTGTGGGCTGGTGCTTTGTTGCTCCAAATGATACTCATTACCCTGTCTAAGTAGACAAGTGAATGGTACTAGAAACATGCTATGCAGTGATCCCGCTGTTTGACTGAGGTAGCAAAACAACTGCACAACTGCTGTGTTATTATGGGGCCTCATTAAGTGAGGAGAGGGTGGGAGACGGGGAGCGGGCGAAGCAATCGAGAGAGAGAGAGCGGGCCGGCGAGAGAAGGCAGAGGAGAGCGAGCCAAAACACAGGAGAGTGATACAAACGGCATTCGGAGGTGAGAGCAACACACAGATGCCTTTCCAGCCAAAATGAAGACTATGACTAAAGAACCCAATTAAGGGCTTTCTTAGGGGAGCCATCTTGGGAGGGGGATGGGTCTTCCTGGGACATGAGCCCTCGGCTACATCCTCTAATTAGACAGAGCGAAGGGGGAGGATCTCTGCCTGTCACTGGGAGGGAGATGGGGTCCGTGGGGTTCCACATGTCAGTCCCCGAAACAAAACACAATTACTCTCACATTTAACCGCTTCAGTCCGAGACCAGACTCACTGATCAACAACACCCCCCCCAACCTCCGTTTGCTGTCTGATATGCTTCTACATCACTACATTTCCGGCCCAAACACGAGGGGGTCATCGGGGTGGTTTACATGACGGGAACGGGTGTCGGAAAAGTTCTTTTTTTGGGGCGTACTCTGTATTCGGAAGCTGTTCCAGCCTTGCTAACCAGAACGACATGAGGACGAAAGAGCTAGTGATCAGCGAACATTTAAAACGCCATTGCCAAAAACTTCAAAGCACAAAATAAAGAATACAAAGCACAAATGTGACCTTTTCTTTTGTACCTAAAAGTTTTCCTAAAATCTCCTTTTCCAGCATCACTGATGATATCTAGGAAAAAATGTTTAAAAAGAGGAAATTGTTATTTACCTGTTAAAAAAAAATACTAAACTAAACTAAAAAAACTAAAAGTAACCGCACAGCTTATTTTATTTCTTTTAATCACACATAAAATTTCAAGCTCAGAATCCACTTAAGTTAAGTTTTTTCTAGATGCACCCACCTGTCGACTTTACTCGCTTTTTATTTTCTTTTTTTTTGTTATTATACATATTTTTAAAAACTTGTATGAAGGTTATATTAGTCGAAATTTTGAAACAAAAAAATAATTCAAAACAAAGAAAATAAAACACATTTTACAATATGAAAACTATATATATTATGTGGGAATATGTGATACATTTGAGACCATACTTTGAAATGTACTCCACTACTTTCAACTTTCTCCTTTGTCAACTTACAAGTACCACAGCCTTTTGTCCGCCTCTTACGCCACGCTCCAAATTAAAGGAGTGATAAATTTCCTGCGAAAGTAAATTGCATTTATCAAAGTTATTGAAGGAGTCGTCTTGGAAAATAAAGAAGTGAGGCAGAGACGCGCTGACGGAACGTCGCGCACTACACCAGTCGTCTTTGTTTGGATTTAACTTTCCCTGGTGGTGCAACAGAGGAAAAAAGAGAGAAAAAAGCCGAGCTCAAAGGCTTCTGGGAGTTTTTGTCATGTCTCCCCCCAGACAATGTGTTTGCACGCACATATCAGACCCGGAGAGAGACGCAAGACAAAGACGAATACACACAGATGTATACACACAAACACATGTTCGCACACTGAGAGGGAGAAAATCCTCCCAGGATCATTAGGTCTGTCATGCTGTCTAATTCTGATGCACCTCCGAAAACTAGAACAGCACTATTGTGAAACATCACTCGCCATCTAAGGCTGTTTATGTCCCATTTACAGTGCAGAGAACTCTGTTTACACTGTAATTATAAATAAGCTTAAATATTAATGACGCCTCCCCACAAGCGCATTTTTTTTTCTCCCTAATTCATTGTTCTTTTATTTTGTAGTGCAACTTTTTGAAACGATGACAGATTTCGGAGCACCTGGGGTGATGAAGAAGAAAACAAGTTGTCATATAAAAGCAGGCAAAAAATACATATGCAACTTTCAAACGCGTGAGAAGCTGTCAGGGCTGGCAGATGAAGATGTTTGCGGGAAGCGTGAGAACCTCTCCAGGGGCCGACGTAAGAATTTGTGCTTTCGGCGACAAGTTTCGGACCTGGTCTAGTCGTGGCATGGAACATTATTGCTGAGGTGAAACAAGTCGGGCTTTAAGTTACAAGAGTAAATGTAAGGTTATGTTTACTGTCTTTATAGTTCCACGCTGCAGGCTGTTTTTGTGACAGGCGCAACAAAACACCCCAACACGGAGGGAGTTTTTTTAGCAGTTAAAGTTTACTTTTTTGTGTATAATAATGTACTCTGGTTTTGGTTTCTATAGGAGGGGCTCCATCTGAGGAGGTTTGGTGACGCCGCCTCATCCCTCTCTAGCCCAGGATTCGCAAGCCAAAAAATTCATCCTATAGTCGAGAAAGTACTTAGTCTTGCTTCAACAATACAAAAACAACACAAAGAATACAACCTCAGTTGATGCCAGAGCAGAACCTCCTGGACCTTGCCAACAATCCTAACCCTAACCTGGACCCTCGCCTGACCAACAAACTTGACATCAAAGGCGAGTTTGAGCGAGGCAAGAGCCCCGGGGAAGCAGGTCCACTTCTCTTTGGTGCGGGTCTCCACAGCAGGATTCAAGTTCATGGAGAGTCCAGGAATGTGAAGGAGGACTGAAGTGCCCAGGTGCCCATCCTCTGCACAACTGAAACCCCTAAAACTCCAAGTCCACTAGTGGAATAGGATGCAGGCTTGTCCGAACGACAACTCCCAGGCCTTCTAATGATGCTTCAAGTCGGTAGGAAGTTGTTTCTGAGGTGATATCAAGTTAAGATTGAGTCAAAAAGTAATTTTATATTCACCACAAGGTCAGTCGGGCAGCGTTTTTTTCACTCAAAACCATGTCGCAGCAGGCAAACCCAGGCGACCAGTATAAAAGTAGTACAGTATAAAATAACTGTGTTGAAAGTCGGCATCCTGTGCTTGAAAAGGTAAGTACTGATGCTCCAGATGATCCAGCTGAGTGCACCACCAACATCTTTGGGCACAACAAGCAAGTTCCTCTGAATCTAGCTTCGTCCTGTTCCCTTTTAAACTGGAGCTTTTATGCTACGAACATCAAATCCAGCCTGACCGATCTCACAGCTCTACACTGGGAAGCAACCAGGTGAAACAGCTTCATCCAACACAAACCCTCGACATACAACTAGCTCAGAAACTACACCACAACATCCACCTCCTTTCAAATCGGCATTGAGACTTTTAAGTTCAACTCTCCGCAACCTCATTCCAGGTCTCCCTCACGCTCCGTCCTCCATGAAGGTGGCTGTTTACACTGACCCGGTGACCAGGAAGCCAATAAATATTCTTAATTAAAAGAGTGGAATTGGTCACAGCTTGGCAATAATGGCTCTCACACAGGGAGAGAAGAATCTCATTTGAGTGGGAGGGAGAGCGTGATGCAGATGTGCTCCTGTCACTCGCAGCACTCATTAAGTCCAGCAATCTCAGATTGTCTTTGAAGGAATGCTTTTAAGAGACGCTCCAATTAAGGTGCGGGTCCTGCGGGCGCCTGGCGACAGAGAGAGAGGAGCCACACAGGGCGCCGCTCTTCATTGAGGGACAATTTAACACATGACTTACAAGCCTCTGCTCCTTCCAGGAATCATTCGGAAAAAATATATATATATCTTCAAATCATCAAATCAAAATACCAGCTGATACGAGACATGTCGTTTGTTAGGTACAATTGTATATAATAATATATACAAGTATTAACTTCAGGTAGTATAAAGTATGAAATGTACAGATGTCAATAATAATAACATTGACAATGTATTACCACTGCAAATATTAGTATTATTATAAATGTCATTGACGGGAAAGTGACGCTTTATTAAACAAGTAAAGTCACACAAGATGAGTGACATAAACAGAAGAATTACTCTGTTATATTTAACTGCAATTTAAAAAGTCTGAGGGGAAACAAACATTTATGTATCACAAAAAACACTTGGGTAAAAGAAAAAAATCAATCATCAAATCAAAATACCAGCTGATACTAGACTTAGTTTGTCAAATACAATTGTATATATATGTACTGTATGTACATAATATAGTAATAAGTATTACCTTCAGGTAGCATAAAGTATGAAATATACAGATGTGAATAATAATAACATTGACAACATATAACCTCCACAAATATTATCATTAATATAAATGTGATCAGGGGGAAAGTGATGCTCTTAAAAGTAAACAACAAAGAAAATAAGTCGATTAAATAAGTAAACTGTAGAGTCACACAAGATGAGTAATATAAATAGAATAATTACTACTTAACAAACATGTATGTGTTACAAAAAACACTTGAAAAAAGAGGTGAAAATACTTGTTAGGTGAATGGAATACAGGAAAACTCCAGAAGAAAACATGCGCTGCCGTCTCTGTTAAACAGGGCCTCGGGTCACTGGGTGCCCAGTCAGAGAGTGCTGGGTAACTGGCGTGTGCAGGGGTTTAGACCATTGGGAGGGAAATGAAACGTTGGCTCCTCTACTCGGAGACACGTCGGATTTAAGCCGCGGCTAATATCACTCACTCATCAGTTAATGAATCCGGCTAATTAATCCTGACCAGCAGCAATTTCAGCTTCCTCCGCAACGAGGAGAGAGACAGTATCTGAAACCAACCGGAGTTTTCAAAGAGGTTTGTTATCATGTTTCTGCTGCAGGGTCTCTTCACTCATAACACCTTTGTTATTTCTTTAATAAAGGCCCATTGTTTTGTTTGCATTTGGACCAAACTGCAAGTAGGAATCTGTCGTTGTTATATATTTTTATTTCTATTTCTCGTTGTTTTTACTTGCTCTAATGTTTCCACCTGTCATGCTGATGGAAAAGGGAATTTCTCTTCGGAGATTAATAAAGTATCTATCTGAACAGAATGTGATATAAATTAAATTCTTGGAGGCAAACTTCCTCAGTCACTATTGGTTTTGAAGTTTCCGGATTTGGTTTTTGAGTTCAGTTGGATTCCTCTTCTATTTGTCCTCTTCCAGTAAACGCAAACCTTGCTCGGGAAACCTAGCTTAACAACAGACAACGTAGCTTTCACTAGCTAGCTTTGTCGCATTATGGCTGCTTTAAGAAAATGATGTCACTTTTGGCTCTCAAACACAACTGGCTGTATCCGAAATATAACTTGTGAGTACTTTGAATATAGTTTGGTGAAGACTACACATAAAAAGACCTTATACAAAGGACCTTTAACCAAGTACATTAAACCATCATGCAGTTGAAACCAGAACAACAAGAGTCCCCCCCCTCCAAAAAAACAGTTGAATTTTTTAAGTAGTTGTGGTTCAAGTGAAAGACTCTGTGAAGACTAGCGCCTCTGGAGTTGCGCAGGTTGGTAAGGATCACTGTGCAATAAGCCGTAATGAGGTTGAGTGATTCAGTAAACAATGGGAGTGGTCTCGTCGTCCAACAGCTACCAGAGACTTTGAAAGATGGAATGTGCTGGAGTGGAGAGGGCTGGGTGGGGGTCAGCGAGAGGACTGCGCTACAAGACTGCTTGCCCTTCCCATCAGCACCTCATGAAATATCTAGACTAAGCTTCATATTTTAATGGGGTGAGGGAGACAGATCCATGAGCGGAGGCTGTGCGCTGCAGCCTCGGACTCTGGAGACCCTCTGTGGGAATGGAGGCCTATGCATCTTGGTGCTTATTTTTTGTCTGGGAAAGAAAGAGAAAAATTGAGAGAGAGAGAGAGCGCGAGGGCAAGAGAGATTATTCTCCTTTGGAATCTGGATTCTGGGGCACACAGGCCCAGGAGTCAGTCAATCTGGCCAGTCTGAGGGGGGTGGATGGGCAGGGGGTCCTGGGAGGGCTGATTAGACGGATGCTCTCCCATCATCCATCTCGACATGCTGGCGAAAATTGGCTAGCCCCTCGCAGGGTAGAGTTCACGGGGGGAGGTGGTGGGAGGGAGGATGCGGAGCGGTGCAGCGGATACCTGTCACAGCCTTTGGTCTGTTTCAGGATCTCAGCAGCAAATTAATAAAATATCGTTGCTGCTTCCCTTTACCTGCCGCGGCAGCGCTGCCTCTCGCCGCTCCCTCGCCCAGCTTGCACCGGCCCTTTGACCTTTCCGACTACTGAGAGAGATGAGCAGCCCAGGCAGCCGGCGGACGGGCCAGAGTGTCAGGGAGAAAGAGGGAGAAACTCCAAAATAAAGCGCCGAGCTTCCACTTCTCGCCCTGCTGGAAGACAACTCCACTTCAGACGGACTGACAAACGACGGCCCCGTGACAGCCGGGCGGTTTGAAGCGTGATGCATGGGAAATGACAACTGCCCGACAACAACAACAACAACAACAAACAGACTTTGTTCAGCAGCATTTGTTCCAGGCCTGAATTATACACAAAAGGTCAGAAGGTGTGCCTTAAAATAAAGATGATCCCATACACAAAACATGACTAAGCTGCTCGCAAGGTGTGTTAATGTGAAAAGAGAGAGAATCGCAACTCTCTTTCATTTTATTAACAACACAAATCCAGCATTAAACTCAGAAGACACCCTTAAGTCATGAGCCGTGGTGAAGTTTACTTCTTCTCTCCACTGCACCCAGTGTTGCTTGAAGCTTGTTCAAAAAAACTAATAATAAAAATAAAAAAATTAAGAGTAAAACACGATCTCAAAATAGGAGAGATATGACATTTAATAAAGTTTTTTTCTCCCTTCAGAGATGCCGCAGTGATATTAATAATTTATCCTCAGTTAAAAATTAAGAAGTCGTCTTAAACTGGAAGTGGAAATATTGCATTTTTTTCCCCCAAATAAATTCAGAATTTATTCATAAACCTATCGCATAAAATATCCGATGGTACAGTATGTTCGAGCAACTTAATTAAAAGTTTTTACAGGACGGAAGTGGAATAAATCTTCAATATGAATACTTCAACCCATTGATTTATATATACAAGTAAAAAGTTTGTAAAATACTGCGGCATACCTCTCATAAAAAAACTATGAAAACTAAAAAAAAAAAGTAAATCTTTATTTTTTCTTTTGTTGCACTTGAAAAAAACTAAAATAAAGCAACACAAATCCAATATATTTTAATTTATGAGAAGCTCCAAAGAGCCTTCTAAATAGCCTCCCAGCAGCAGGAAGTGAGCAACAGGGCTCTTTGATGCTCCATATTCATATCATTGGAGCAACACTCCTGACTCCCCAGAAGACGGAAGGGAAACGTCTGATAAATGGGAGGCCTTGGCACCAGCAGAATAGCTGCGTGTTGGCAGACCGGTGAAGCACAAGGCTTATTAGCTAACGCTCGCCTTAGCGGACCAGCAGGACCATGGATCAGCACTTGTTTAATTCATGGTTGTGGAGCTCAAATGACCAGCAAATAATGATCCTTCTCACCTTCCTGCAGGCGGACACAAGCTGCAGAGTTCCACACCTGAACCTTAATATGAAAATCTGCTTCTGCCCAGTAATGCTAATCAGGGTCTGTGGGGACATATTTGTTGAGCAACAGTACTTGTCCAAAATGTATCAACAACTTGGTAGAAGAGGTACATAAAATAAAGAGACATAATCAATGAGTTATGCTTGTGTTTGTTTCTCAGGGAGGTAGAAAAACTGCCCACTAAAGTCAGATGCTCGACGTGAAACAGGGGTTTTCAGGTTCTGACATCGTAACTTTTTGGGAGTGTATCGAGTTTAAAAGCAGAATTTTACGACTTTCAAATGACCGAATACCACAGAGTAGTTGTCACCAATGTCTTTGCCGATTCATTCGATTCAGTCATTGCACCACGTTCATACGAGTGATTCTTCTCAGGATTTTCACGCCACAAACGCGCCTCACGTGTGTACTGTATGGTTTTCAGAGATCTTGTGTGGACAAGAGAAATTCCATGTAGAAAACATCGGATCAAAAGAGGAGGACGACGCCTTACATTCTGCTAAAAACCCAAGAAAATGTGTGGTAGCAGCTTCGTAACATGCAGGTCGTGGTCGCACAAGCAGTGCTTCCAATAATGTCACAGGTTGTGCAACCAATGATCACAACCGCCGCATGTGCCACGTCGAAAAATGAGCTGTTTTTCTTGCGCGAAACACAGGAAGGGAACCCGACAGAAGCGAGCGGCTTGAAATCAGGACCACGGTGAAACAATATAATAAGATCTCCTTTGCTTTCCCAAGCTCTCCCAGGACCAGGAGGAAAAAAGATTGCTCGAAAATGGATTATCTCTCGAACATAGCGAGTTCACAAGTCCAACTCGTAACTTTGTTGAAGGGCAGATAGGGCCTCCCGCAGGACGGAGCTCACATTTAGCCACGAGGCCTCCTCTGTGATTAGGAGAGGAGATGCAAGCGTATTGACTCCGCCATGTTTTTGCCTTGGCACTGTATGTAATTACCTCTTCAAAAACTCACATTCCACTAATCCTCTAATTCCAGATATTTTAGTGCTCCGCTGGTCTAATAAGCAAATCAAATCATATCTTGCTCATCACAAATGAGCTTCAGAAACGGACTGAAATAATTCCTTCTGCGGGTCTCACCCCGGCCTGGATGGAGGGGATAGAAGCCCGCTTCAGTAAGCCCACGTGCGCCATTAGAGCGGCGGCACTTTGGGCTGGTGGCTCCGCCGCCGCAGGCTCACCTGTAACTCTGTCTGGAAGAAGAACTTCTGCGGGCACTGCGAGCAGTCGTAGATCTTATCCTCCTGGCCGTGGGCAGAGAAGATGTGCTGCTGGAGCTTGTTGGCCTGGACGAACACTGTCAGGAGACGGAGGGACACAGGAAGAGAAACGTTTGTCAGCCAGGGCAGCGACAGGAGTTTTATTAAAGGTTATCGTCAACAGACTATTAACCTGTCACGCAGAAAAACTACATAATCTGAGGGACGGAAACATGTTCAATATGGAAAAAACCTTTTAAATAAAAACTAAATAGTATTATTTTAAGGTAAAAAAAATCTCTCTCTCTCTCTCTCTCTCTCTCTCTATATATATATATATATATATATATATATGTATATATGTATATAAAAAAATGAAAAAACTCACAACTAAAAAAATTACCTCTTGAAATGAATCTGAAACAAACTATTTGACTAAGTTTATGAACAACCTATCAGACA
Source organism: Synchiropus splendidus (assembly GCF_027744825.2). Taxonomy (NCBI): domain Eukaryota; kingdom Metazoa; phylum Chordata; class Actinopteri; order Syngnathiformes; family Callionymidae; genus Synchiropus; species Synchiropus splendidus. The sequence continues at coordinate 9,195,136 of NC_071346.1, read as the reverse complement.
AATGAACACGATTATCAACAAATTATAATACTGATTTGAATACATTTTCACTGAAAAGAAAAAAAAAGCTTTAATATTTTTGCAGCCTTTTTAAAATTATTATATGAAAAATTAATTTGCAAACAAAACTAGACAAAAACAAAGAGCAATACATTCAAATAATTTAATTCATTGTATTTTTTTTCCCATGATATATATAATACAAGTACAACAGTAAGAATAATATTAAATATTCTGGGTAATCCTTTTCACTTATTATTATTCCATTTAACTAAGAGCAGGCGGGTATCTTGCCGCTATCGCAGTTAAATGACTAAATAAAATCAACTAAAATAAAAGTTTTCTGAGCACAAGTCTGATGAATGAGTGATGCATGATCTAAAAACATTATAGAATTATGTAAAAGCTCTCTGCAGTTGGTATCTATTGTGTATGTTAACCACTCACAAACACGAGAAACACTGCTTCCTGAAAAGCACAGCACGTTTTTTTGTTGTAGATTCAGGGCTACTAGCTTGATATGGCGATAGCATAGATCATATTCCCACTTCCATCAAAGCTTTGTGTCAGAATGAGGTCAACAGTCAGATTATCGCTGTCCATGAAAACGCCGCCGCTGTGGAGCTTTCTGCCGTATCTTGCTGCGTCCGACTGAAGCAGGAGTGTAATTGAGGCTGCTTTGATACAGCAAGGCGTCAACGGACGGAGAAAACTGCCTAAATGCCGACGAATAAATCCGATCGTTGCGAGATTGCCGACTGAAAAGACTCCGATGTTAACAGTGTCAATGCTGCGGTCACATTTCGCAAAAGTGGAGCTGGTGAATGTGTAATGTTTTGGGAGATAATGATGCTCTTTATTTAGCCCTACAGTGGGAACAACAAGCCGGAAAATAAACAACTAAAAAAAAAAAAATTGGCATGGCTTCAAGTGCAAAACATGGCCTCCATTAGTCTACATGGCTAATTATATTGACAATATAAATATTCATGCTGTTGCGCTACTTATTCATGCAAGACCCTGCGTAATACAAACACACAACTCACTTAAAACATATACCATATATTTGTGCTTTAATGAAGCCATAGGCCAGTTCAGAAAGGGGGGGGGGGGGGGGGGTGCGAGTGTGTGTCTTGAGCGTGTCTCTCCGAGGACAACTTCAAACATCCCGTTTGTTATCCCGGACCCTCGTGCTTTCAGGACGACTGTCTAATCTCAAAGGTCTGGATGCTCCGGAAAAGTTAGCATGTGGGGGCTTCATTTGAATTTCTTACGCCTCAAAATAACTTTTCTTCTAATACACACAAGAGGAGAGGAAGTTACAAAAGGTGAGCGCAGCTATGCAAAAGCAAGTGTCCCAAATATGAGCTCACCTTGGAGAATTGTTATTAATTATTGAGCTACTTCGGAACGTCATAATCGTGACCTGGGAAATGAAAGTTTCTATCGGGGGCAGGCGCACTCCGGCGGCGTGTTCCGACTGCTAATGCCGGCATGACAGCTGTCTCAGCAACATGGCGGCGTGTTAACCAGAAGTGAACAAACCTTCACTAATGAACAAACAACAACTCCACGCTCCATTTCTGAAACTAATGACCACAGAAATATGGAGATGAACCCAGTGGTGCTGCGTTCGGAGGCAGCTACAAATGACGCCGCCCAAAAAAAAAAAACTGGAGGCTTCTGAACAATGGCTTTGTTTTGGGAAGCTGTGTTTTATCTGCTTGGACTTTAGCGTAGCAGGTCACCACAGCTGCAGGAAGCCTTCATTATGTCTTTGGCTCGAGCTGGAAAAGTCAATACAGCAAAAATAAAAATGGATTTAGGACTTGGGGGGGCCATCAAATACAGTTCAACAGGGCTAAACACGGCAGAGATGACATGATGGCTACATTCCCGCGCATCCACTGAATAGCAAACGCACCCAGTCCATGTGATTTAATGACAATACATGACAACTGCACATGAGGGTCGGGATTCAGTCCAGGCAAGCCATGATCTTGAGGCTGCGGGGACACACTGCAGAGTTCAAACGCCCTCACAGAGCCCACAGAGGCTCAGCAGATGTGTCGACAACCTACCACCAAAAACACACACTTACATACGGTAGGACTTTCCAAATAAGGCTAATATAAAACTTTGGTATTTGTGATTGTAGCTAGTGACTTTTGCTTGCTTTACAGGCTTGAACATGGGACTTTAAAGGAGGACAAAAATATAAAATGTATTTTAAATTTTTCTTCTTCAGTATTCTAAAACAGGACAGTGCAATTGGTATTGGAAGATCTTTATGTATTTATTTATAAACATCCTGCTAAAATGAGCGTCAGCCATCAAAAGAATCCAATGTAAAAGGGAAAAGGAGAGGAAATAAAGGATAAATAAATATAAAGGAGAAATAAAAATAACTATTTAGAACATGAAACGTAATTAATAATGAAAAAAGAGAGTCAAGGTGAAGGGCCAGATGTGACAGTAAAATGTCCACCTCTGGTCGAGAATGAGCCTGCGGTGATCAAGCCAGGGGCCACGTCTACACGCATGGAACAATTGGGGTAATAGAGTAAAAGCTTGATTCAAGCAGCTGTCTTTCTCTGACACGCAGCATGGAGTGAATCGAAGTAATGTCACCTCCATGACAATGGGTGGCGCTGTGATGACTCTTTCTGGCTCAATAATAAGCAACAGATGCAAATAAGAAAGCGGAATCAGCCACCATTTTGGATTAAAATCTTCATCTGAGTCTGGATTCAAGGTCGGTATCGCTGTCATTTCCCCTTCTTATAACATTGCTTGTGAGAACTGACCACCCAAAAACAGGACTTTGTGAAGGTAGTTCAAGACAAGACTACAGTGGTGGTAACACTGTTGAGACCAGAGTCTTCCGTTCATTCTGCGAAGATGACATGTTTTGAGGTTACGAACACAGCGATTCTGCAACCAAGCGCAAATCTCCAAACAGCTGCACGCAGCTTCTAACGCCAAAGTACTAAACAAGAGAGCAGTGTGAGCATAGCAAGTGTATACGGAAGGCAATAAGCGTGACTCAGAATAAGCAGTGACCAGGGACAAGTCTTCCTAGAGGGCAAGAAAGAGGATGCAGAAAATCAGGGAAGAATAATCCAAAGCCACATCCAAACAGGATCAGTGGCTGGCCATTGTGTCACTCCCACTGAGAGCCCAGCAGAGAGAGAGAGAGAGAGAGAGAGAGAAAGTTTGTGGAGTTTGTTGGCCGTGGCGCCGAAGCAGACCGGAGACCGCTGAACAGAGCGCTGAGCCGGGGTTGGGCGTCTGGGGTGTCAGGGCTGAGGGGGCTGAGGGGCCAAGGTCTCCTCGCTGTGGGGGATATTAAGCCCTCTGATTAGATCTCAGGGGCCGCCCGTGGCAGACATCTTCTATACAACAAGCCCCAGCTCATCTTTATTTTGGCAGGGTGTTGCTCTGCAGGCTGCACTGCACCAATACTAAGCTGTTTGTGGAGCGAGGGGAAAAAAACAAAAAAAAACAAAACAAAAAAACTTTCTCCTTTTCCCCCCGTCCTCCTTTCTGTTTATTTATTCTTCTAGCCAGCATGTTCACAATACGGCGGCTGATCAAGGAATCTGCGTACGTTAATTTCCACCAATAACCTTTTAATAATTCAGCGTCAAATTCTGACATCACGCCCAAAATGTGGGCAGCCAACAAACAAAACCTAATTAAACGGCTGCAATCTTGCAGATTTGAAGGCTTCCCGTTGTTTGTGCGAGTTTCACGCCGCGACATAAGTGGAGTATCGGCGTATACGTGCACGTACACACACATGCCACTTTCATCAGCCGCACTTTCTTCTGTTTTGTTTGTCTTAAGCACATATCCCCAATCACAGTTTCCACACCAGCCCTCGCTGAAGCTCCTGAGGGTGCAGGCAGACACTTCTAGCTGCAGGCTCCCCCACTTCTGAAACCTGTCAAATCTGTCCTGGGAGAGTCAGCCTCTCTCTCATCATCCAGGGGCTTATGGACCCCTCTCCATTTACCCTCCCTCCCCGCCACCATTCTCTCTTCCTCCTCCTCTGCCACACTTTCATCTCACATCCAAACTTGCCAGTTCTCGGCTTCCACCAAGTTTTGTCTTCTTTTCTCCTCTATTTTGTCTCCCCTCAGCTGCTTTCTGGGAGTTCCGTTCCCCCCGTTCAGTCACTCTTTGCGGAATGATTTGTCCTCTCTCGGTGTGGATCGAGGATAATCAGGTACGTCAAAGAATGACAATCCCGCCGCCCTCCCGCTGCGTTTTGGGGGTCACTCGGGGGAGATCAAGCTCCAGCAATAGGGACGAGTTTTTCAACAAAGTGTCACCTTGTTCTTGATCTGAACTTACTGTCCGCCACTGCCACCACCTCCGCTGATCAAAGTTGGGAGAGAGGTGAGCGGAAGTTCAACAAATGTAGCTTGTCAGGTGCAGGACCCTTGAAAGCAGGGGTCGCCGTTGGCTTAGCCAGTATCATGTTGTCATGTAGGAGTTATTGAATAGAATCTTGAAGTGATTTTTCGTATATATTTATAATAACTAAAAGAGTAAATAAAGAAGAGAATAAGTGCTACAATAGCTGTCATAATGTTAAGGGAAAAATGTGGAGAATATAATAATTTATATTTATATAATTTAATTTATATAATATATATATATATTTTTTGTGTTTGTGAGAGTGCTCAGTTATCCAGTTATTATTTCTACTCAAGTGAATAGTAAACTTAAGTTGGAGTGCAAAAAACTTTGGAGAGGAATGTGGCCCAAATATTTAAAAATAAAAATAAAAATAAAAATAAAAAATGTGGCTGAGTTTGTTACCACTGAATTTCACAAATTTAAAGCTCTTGCAGAGCAGATAAAAATATACCGGAGTGCCCAGAGGAAACTCACTGGCGCACAGGATGACATTGGAACGTCTTGTCGTGACACTGCAGCCACTGCTCCACCGTGCTGCCACATTTCTATAACAAACCCAACACTACCGTACAAGTCCCACTTCAGGCGCTGTAACTTTCCACAACCGTCAATAGAATCCCAAACAGGAAAAAAAAAAGGATCAATAAATTCCAGTCAGCTCATATTAGTCTGCTAAACCAGTTTTTTTCTTCCCTTACGCCAAATTCAACTTGAGGAAATATATTCAAGGACAGCTGTCAGCCGATCGCTCAATTCCTCCTCAGAGTCCCCCCCCAACTTCAGTCCCCTGCAGGTCCGACAGAGGGAGGTCTTGCAGTCCATTCCTCCGCCGCACCAGGCTTCACCCATCCGTCTGTCTGTCTGCTCTGCGACCACTGTCCTGAGGGTGCACTCTGTCTATATCTCCTCCCCCTCCCAGCATCCCTCTCCCTCTCTCATGCGCTGTGATCGATATGGACGCGGAGGGAGTGGGGGGACCTGTCTGTCAAAGCCGCTGGTGGAAAATGAAGGCTTGGATGAAGGAGGCATGCTCTGTATATTAAATGCCCAGACCCCTGTGATGGGTGGGTGGGGGGGAGATATATCAATAGGCTCCTGCTAAAAGAGAGATAAGGCCAAAACAGCCGAGACAGAGAGTCTGGCGCCGGGGAATGAATACGGAGCTGAGCAGTGCGGAGGTAAATATGTGTTAAATGCAAAATGCCAGCTAATGGTTTTAATTGAAGTAACAAGTGGAGGGGAGACAAATGAGTTTTTCGGGGGGGCGACGCGTGGGAGGCTGTGCGGTGAAAATGAAGAAACAGGAAATGAGCTGAGGACACGGAAAGTGCCAAGAAGAGTAAAGAGCTGAGAAGGGAGAAAGAGTGAAGAGCTGAAGTTAACGACTTTGCAGATTTCATTATAGAGATAGTTAACCCTGTTGACACTGAAGGAGGGCGCTATCCTCTCAAGAGGAGCCTGGTCCTTCCACCTCCACGCACGGAGACAGATGAGATCATTACAGCTATCAGCACCACTGCCATCCACAATTAGCACATGTCCTTTTCTTTCCCCGTCTCCCTCCCCCCGGCGCGCATCGCCTTCCCCCGTGTGCGCCGCTTCACCTCGTGACACCTCTCCGACCGTCTTCCCAGGGAAATTGACTAAATAAAAAAATCCACATGCAGCAAACTGCTTTCTGCTTCGCTCGACCTGGTTGGCTGACCTTTCCCCACTCATTTGCACACTTCTGCCGAAGTTGGGGAGGCAAACGCTTTTTAGCGTTGCGCTAACTTGGCTCGGTCTGGTGCGTGAGAGGGCGCTGCTGTGCTATGCAGTCACATGACTTTGCAGTTGCAGTGCATTATGGGAATCCAAGTGTGACATTTTTGGACACACCACTAGAGAAGTGACTCAGTCGGTGGCACACAATTGTTTCTTAACACATACGCTTAGAGAAAAGTAGAGCATTTAAACAGGAAAGAATGTTTTACAAGTGAACAATAACTCATTATTTGTTCCTTGATCATAAGCGCAGTGTTCCAGAACCTCCATGTGAACTGAAACTCTGGAACTTTGGTTGAGAATTGAGCCCATTATAAACAATTTCCCCATAATTTAAACTATTCTTCAACTATTTTCCAGTGTAACCTTGAGTCACCCCTGTTCTAGGAACCAACGGCAACGATTGTGTGTAAGAAGGCGGCCATTTTCTGTGTCCATCTATGTGAGTACACACAGCCATCATACTGAAACTGTGATCTTCCTCCTCGTGCTTGTACACCGTCGACTAAATTCTACTTTTATTTACATCGCTATGTATTTCTTAGACACCAGCCTTTTCTATTTGTACTGGAGTATGTGCATTATTTTTGACACGTAAATGTATTTTAATAACTCTTTACTTTAATAATTTATGCTCACACATCTTTTTTTCTGAACATTTATGAAACTATTTACATTTATTACATTATTTTTAAGTCTTTACTAAGCCACTATGTACAATCCGTGAATTAACTATTAAGCAACACAATGACTGACTTTGCTGTGCTTGTGCAACACTGACTGCAACATCACTCAAACTCTGTGCAAATATTTGCCTTTGTAATGAGAATTCAAAGTTGCTTTGCCAAACACCGACTCTCACGGCGGCCTCAGACTCATATTCTAATCCGGCCCAAACAAACACACCTACCTGTAAAACAAACGGGGCACTTGAAGGTTCCGCCCATCCCCTCGAAGCTGTGCTCGATCAGGTGGCATTGAAGCTTCGCCGGCGAGTCGAAGGACTGACTGCAGAGCTTGCATTCATGATTCAAGCCTTCTTCTGTGGACAGGAAACAGAAGCACGTCAGCCCAGGAAACAAAGGTTTCTTCCTGCTCCTTCATATGAAATTTAAATTTAGACCTCCCGCACCCGCTGTGATTGTCATGACTCACACAGGAAATGGTATAATGAGTGATCTGCTCCCATTTGGCTTGAATTGGTCGACCAGCTGGGCTCCTAATCGCCGAGACAAGGCCTCGCACTCTGAACATGGAGCGCGTCGTCTCTTTGATTAACTTACTCGCACCATCATTTCATTGTTATACAGTCTTCAAATCGCAGCGCCATCTTGCCACACCACTGCTGCTAGCCACAACAATAAAATGACTGATGTATATAGTTTCAATTTATCAAAAAAAACAACATTATAAGCGGTCGTCTAGTGAGGTCTGTATAGTGCAGAGATTTTTGTGACACTATACCTCGGCAACCACCCCCACGTTTTAAATAAGTGTCCCACAAACTCTCGCAGGATGTGCTGACTCGGACTTCTAAAAACTGCCCATCTCCAGTGAGTCGATAAAAGGCCGCTGCCAAGGGGCCGCGACTGGTGCTTCATCAAACTCCTGCCAGGCCCGGCAATTGGGCTGCTAGCGAGAGGTGGGGTGGGGCGCGTATGCTCACCAGGGACTCATCTAGAGTTTATCCCGGGGTCTCCTCAGTCTAGCGCCCACCACGTAGGCCCTCGGTGCCGGGAACAAATAAACCCTCACCAGCTGTGACAAACCAATGAACGTGAAGTTGAAGTTTTTCATTTGCTTGCGGTGTTGTAAGTGCTAATGTAGCTCCATAAACCACAAGCTAATTCTCCTTTTATTTATTTATTTGTAGCTATTTTTAGACTTTGTTTTTTCAAAATATTCAAGAGCATCTGTCCCGCTGTGATTTTTGTCTCCGCAATTCACTATGAAAAAGAGCTGAGGAGTCAGCGCGGCTCATTGTTGTCGGCAATGTAAATCGTCATGTTTGTTGGCGTCGTACAGCTGCTCTGTAATAAACATGTGGGTTTACGAGTGGAAGAACGGGGAGGGTGAAATCGCTGTGCCAGCAAGCGCATGGCTGCCCTCTTTGATCCCACCTCTGTTTGCTGCTGTGTGTCGGGGTGAATGAGGAGGTCAAGCATGCAGCAGGGTTCACAGTTTCTACTCCAGCGACATGTGCAACCCTGATTTGACCTCCAGTGTACGCCGCTGCCCCTGTGGAGACCTGGCTGGCTACGTTCTGCAGCTTCAGGACTGACCCAGGGTGCGTCCATGCGTGACAGCCATGATTGATCAGAGACAGCCATAACAACACTTTAGATTACCAGCTCCTTTCCTGCTTAATGCGCCAGATTTTGTTTACAAAAACAAAGTTTGGTGCCAGTAAATTGACCCTTAAATGATGAAAATATATCCAATGAGCTAAATTCAGGCTTCCAAGTCATTTTTGTGTGGCGTTTAATGTATAAATACGTACAAATAAAACTCGCCAACAAAGCATGTATATCTTAACCAATAAAGATTAGTGCCCTTACACAGCAAATGGAGATTTAAAATGTTAAGAACTGAGCTGAATAATTTCTAAAAATTCATGCTAGTAAAATGGACAACAACAAAAGATGGGAACGTTCGTGGACCAAGAAAAAAAACAGACAGTCTCCAGTGTTGCGAGTTAGCTAACGCTAAAACTACTCTTCTATCAAAAAACTATAACCATGTTTCGTATAACTGAACGATTTAGGCAGAAACTGAGTCATTACCTCTATTTTAAAATATATTTTATAGTCTTCTGTAGTTTTGTTCGACTACTCTAACTATATATTCATATCTTTGTGTCCCATTAAGTTATAATAATTTAATACATAACGTTTCCGGATGACGAAAAGAAAAAAAAAACGACTGCGCCTTTAAACAGAGAGAAAAGGTTGAGGAAGTAATTGAGTTTTGACTGCGGGTCTATTATGAGTAATCTGTGCTCTGTACTGCAGCGGGAGCGAGGCTGAGTTTGTATTCAGCAGTGTATCAGGGGTTGAATCAGGCTGCCAGCCTGGTTCTTAGTAGGAGCCTGGGGAGGAAGTCAACTTGCTTGCTCCAGGAGCTGCTTCACTCAGTTGAGGTCACTTCCTGTCACTCCCCCAACTCCACTTCACTCCTCGGCCAATCAGAGTGGATCTCCGACAGCCCCCCCCCCACCACCTCTCTCTGTGCACTAAACAGACTCTGGATATAGTTACAGGGCCACCAGGGAACGGCAGCTCTCTCTCCCCATCCTCATCTCTCCCTCCTCCCACTCGCTGTTTCTGCGTCTCCCGAGTCTTCTCCGCTGCCACCACCCTGTCCCTCTGCACTCCTAAGAAAATCCTTTAGATGAGAGCTGCTCCAGTGCCTGCTCCCTCTAAGCATCTCTGACACCAGCAAAGTAAGCCCATCTGCATATCCACAGGGCCTTGCGTTCCTGTGGCTCATGGTTTATGTATTTCACAGCTCCTTAAAACACAAACGCCTAATATCTCTCCCATGCGGGGGACATGAGTGGAAAAAAAAAAGTGCTCGCAAAAAAGGAATGGTCTTTATTTCTCCTTGCTGTTTACTTTTTTTCATCTGGCCTGAAGTTGGTGCGCTGTTGAAGGTTGTTTGGGACACTGGGGTTTACACGTCTGGCTTGCAGATCACTCTGTGTAAAACGATATGTAGAGGCTGTACTTCGCTGGAACTCCACTGACAGTGAGGGAGCGGCTGAAGCTGAAGTAACTGTAATTGCGGCGTGTTTCTTAATTAAAATCTTACTTCATTTTAACACTCCCCCTTCTACTCCATTTTTAACCAGAATCCACAGAGGTTTGGAGCAAATTCATCACTCAACTTTTGACTTTTTGGAAGATTATTAAACGGTACCTTAACACTTGTTGACCACGCACACCCTTGTCTCCATATGTACATTTAAAAATGTACTTTAAGAAAAATCTGGAGAGAGAAATGTTACAACAACCCTACGCTTTCAGCCACTCCAAGCTACATAGGGAAACTCACTGCACTCACTTTACTTCGCAAAGATGTTTATGTGCCACAAATGTCAGTTTTTGAATTAAAAAAGCAAATTCAGTAGCCAAGTCACCCAGAGCAGAAAGTAGGCCATTGTTGCCCCATCAAGAAGCAGCTGAATGTTGTTGAACAGGATGTAGCTGAATGGCATCCTCAGAGGATATAGTAAAGTGTTGCCCAAACCAAGTATGGCTGAATGTCACCTGAACAGCAAGTAGTTGACCAGAAAGCCAATTGTCACCCCAAAAGGAAGTAGAATACTGATGCCTTAACAGGTAGTTGCTGAGTGTTGCCTGAAAAGGAAGTAGTAAGGTTATGCCCAAAAAGGAAGCAGCAGAGTATTGCCTGAAAAGGCAGTAGCAGAGTGTTGCCTGAACAGGAAGTAATAAGGTGATGCCAAAACAGAAAGTTGCCTGATCAGAAAGTAGCCATTTGTCATCCCAAAAGGAAGTTGGTGGGTGATGCCCAAATAATAAGTCGCAGAGTCTTTCTTCAAACGAAAGTAGCATAGTGTAGCATGAACAGGATGCGGTAGGGTGATGCCCAAACAGGAAGGAACAGTAAAAAAGTATTGCCTGAGAAGTGTTGCCTGACGTTTGTCACTCCAAAAGGAAGTCTGAAAAGGAAGAAGCGGTGTTGTCTGAACAGGAAGTAGTAACGTGATGTGTTGCCGCAACAGGAAGTAACCATTTGTCACCCCAAAAGGAAGCGGGTGATGCCTGAAGAGGAAGTCACTGAGTGAACAGGAAGCAAACAACTGTCACTCATAGAGGAAGTAGACATGAGTACATTTTTTCTTGATGCCTCGATATCTTCAGTGGGACAAAAAAAAGTAAATTCTCCATAAAACGTCCAGTTGAAGTCACAAGATGCAGCAGAAAATAAATCGTTACATAGCCCACACTGAGTTCCCATTTTGAGCTGAGAACGAACCGACGAAAGTCACTATGGTTTGGTGCCGAAAATCTCACCTCAACAGTCATCGGGATGCCAGACGTTAATTAAAGCAGCGTGGAAGGTGCACGCCAAGTGTCTATAGGCAAATGCACCAGACAGTGTATGTTCCAGCATCTGTCAGCTACAATTCAGCCTGATGTTTGAGTTGTTTGCTAATAAGTAGACTTGGTTTTTTCGGAGGAATCGCTGCTGTACATGTACAAGCCACTAAGGAATCGCGGATGGTAGCAGAGTAGACAGCTTCAGGCCTGTAAACAGTAGGTGGGTTTACTTCTCTCGTCTCTCGGCGGGGACTATCCATTAACAGATAATGGGGGGAAAATCAGAGTGATTAAGGCCCAGGGAATTATGGGTGAATACAAATTGACTCCACCTCCATGCGGTGTGCTCTCTTGAGGTAGAAGCCCTGCTCGTAAGACACAAACTAATTTCAGAAGTACTGCAAGGCCCATTAAGGATGTGAGAAGGATGTGGATGGGGGTAGGAAGGTAGGTAGGTGGGAGCGCAAAGGGATGGACCCCCCTCGGGACGGAGGCTGATTGGAGAACCGGCGCCTTGGGGAACGTTACTAATATCTATTTCCTGCATGCACCGTGGTGGAGAAACACACCAAAAAGAACGCATTTCATCATAGAGTCAGGAAATGTCAGAGCAGGTGGAAGTAGAGTCAAATAATAAGAGAAGCAGCAGGCGCAGAGGAGTGTTGTGTGGAAGGTAAGCGGGCATGAAAGGGATATATTCAGTTCTGTGAAAGAAAGTACAGCCAAACATGTCAGGTCCCAAGTTCAAGACATGCCCGACACTGTTTCCTAACCTCCAGGGTGAGACGGGAGGATAAGGTGAGCTTGGCTGGGTCATGTCAGTCGTGACAGAACCCTCGCACATCAAGTGCGGGGGATTCCGGGGGAACAAGTCTCCAGGAGGACGTAGGCTGCGACGCGTGGCAGCTCGATGGAGGTGCTAATCAGAGAAGGCCTGGCCCCCGCTAGGATCTGCCACTTTGTGCCTACATTAAGAGACTCTCAGATCCCCTGACAACACGGGCGGCGGTGGAAACCCCGAACTGACAGGTTTTTGTGTTGAGATAAACATGCGTGACGCTTGAAAAGATGTTACAAAAGGTTTAGCCGAGTAGAACAGTTGTCGGAGTTGGCCAAACACAGAGGACAAAAACACAACGCAGCCTAGCGTTTCTAATGAAAACACACTGACATCTATGGTTCAGTAACTCGCTGGGTATGGACAGTCGTACCAAACACAACAGCAGAAATGTGAAAATGCTTCGGAAACGACAATGTTAGCTGCTCCTTTACACACTTTTATACAATGCACAGAGACACATAATATTTATGTGGTAATATCAGATAGTTTCATTTTGTTGTGATGTTTCATTTTAGCAACAGGCTAATGAAATGACGCAAAGCAGGGAAAAAATGACATTAATATGAAGATGGGGTTAAGTGGGTTAATCATAAGGTTTCTCTTGAGCTTCAGGAAGGAGGAAGTAGGTTGTGAATGACCAACAAGTCTGACAACCTGCCATGCCTGGAAAAACATGCTGGACCCACGAAGCGATGACCTCACTTCTTATTAGTGGAAAGTTCGCTTTGGTGCTTCACCACCTGTTGCCTTTGCATTAGTGCTAATGTACAACACAAGGGTCAGGGGCTCGGGGGCCACATCCGAGCCACAATTTCGATACGAAACTTGGACTTAAAGTGTACCGGAAAGTAGACCACCAGGTCATCAATTGGTATTGTAGTTGAGACCATCTAAGCTCAAATGGGTCACAGTAGGTGCAGGTTTTTGTTCCAACTAACCAGGCACACAAAACAAGGTGAACCAATCAGGTGTCAGCAGCGTTCAACTTACACTCCTGAGATACCTGACTCGGGAAAAGGTGTCCTCTTGATGGGTTGGAACAAAAACCGGCAGCTACTGCAGCCCATTGTGGATCACTTTGAGACACCTGATCTAACCTGAGTCACGACTGAGGGGCAAGAATAAGACCAAGACTAAACTGAATACAAAGCCAACTAGTAGTCTGTTCCAATGACAGTATTTCAGCTCTTGATCTACTGCAGGAAGAAACAAATGTGCGAGTCTATACGGCATGACTACAAGAAACATCCGACTTACAACTGGGATCGGTTCCGACCAACCGGATGTAAGTCGAATGCCATTCAAAATAGCTGAGGCGAGGGTTATAGGTACTACTGTAGTGGTAGATGGCTGTGTGAGAGTGAGATGCTGGGATACAGTGCTGCCTTAACTGTCGTACGCGCTGCCGGGATGCTAGGTGCAGCGGTGCCAGACATTGAATAAAATAATACTAAGCATCTGCTGGCCATGGTCGTAAGTACGGTTGTAAGTCGTATTAGACGTTGCTTCTCGGTCTAGGTCTTTGCCCTCCTCAGACCCCCTTGTTGGTCTTGGGTTAGGTGTGACAAACAAACCATTGTACCTACAAAGCTAAATAGTTTCTAACCCTCATTAAACTTGAAATAAAAAGTGTGTGAAAATGAATTCTGTTTGGTCGGCAACCTTGTTTTAGATTTGCCCGTGATTAACGGTGACAATCCCGGTATAGATTTTCGCAATAGTTTTCTCGCCGCAGAAGCTTTATTTCATGTTTACAACAAAAGAAAACTCAATAGTACAATATGTGCATCTGTGTTGCAGCAGGAGTTTCTCTAAAGGATTGTTTGCCATTGCGTGTTTCCCCTGGTCTGCAATAACCGCCTGTTCTCACTATCCAAGCCAAAAGAACATGGTCAAATATGTGTAGGTCACAGTGGTGCAAGAAGCCCAAAAAAAAGGGAAAGAAACAAAGGCCAGAGCAGAATACTTGTTAAAGAATGATGTGTAGGCACTGCTGCTGCGGGCAGGTATGGAAGTCCGCTGGGGACAAACAGTGCAAGCTGGTGAGATGAATTGCATGGGAGTATCGGACCCCCTGCAGCCACACAAGCACCATTCCACGCTGAAAAGCTCTAATTTACTCCATACATGCCTATTCTAAACGGCATGGATTTGTCTTGTTACCGAGAAATAAAGGTCAAGTGTCTGCACTTTGCAACCGTTCAATAAAAGTTTTAATGCAACTAGAAGCATCTTTTAATTAGCGCAGGAAGAAAACAAATCGACTCGTTGGTTATTGATAGAAATTATTTTCTTTAAGGCAGAAAGCCGTTTTATCTGAAATACACGTCCGCTCGCTAGCTGAACTCGGCGATCGCCACTAGCATTAGCAGTAATTAGCATTTTGACAAGTGAGAAATCTAAAAGCTAAACTTGTGTAGCAACAATTACCTCCACTTTTTGTGACTTTAGAAACGCTGATTGTGTTGCGATACATCCGTTATACTTGCGATATTGATGCGAGTCATCCCACGGGTCGCCCTGCGATTCCCACCACTATTTATAATCATACGCAGACGGAAGCTTTGCCAAGTGCCGCCGGCGTCACAAGTAAAGACTTATCCTTCACGTCCCGAGTCGGCGATGAAAAGTTTGCGACGGACGGAGTCAAGCATGTGGCTCTACGGGGTCTGTAGTGCCCGCAAAGCCGCGCGGGAAGGCGACGTGGAGGCGAGGCCTCTTGGCGGGGCTCGCGGCGTGGAGCAGTGTACAATTAGCCAGCCCCAGCGTTCTGCCAGCTTATAATTATCAGTGCTTGCCTTAATTGACTCCCTTAGCCTGCTGCAGAGGGACCCCCCCCCCAAACCCACCCGCCCGCCGCCATACCCTCTTCCCCCTCGCTCGACGTAGGCCGCCAAGCGCCACGCCGGGCTCTCCAAAGTCATTTAGGAAAGCGCTCATATTTTCAACACAAAAAAGGGGAACATTTGGTGAGAGAGAATTCATCATCAGGTGTCTAGAGGTTTTCCTTAATAGAAAAGCTGAGTCCCACTGAGCGCGCTCCATGTAGCGGCCAGCCACGCATGCTCAGGACCAGCAAGCCGCCATTCGCAGCGGGCCACAAGACATTAGCATAATTTTATATAACACAGGCACCCGCACTGGAAATTTAATACATCTCAGCAAATAGCAGACAGGCGTTTTGCATAATTTTTCTCTCATTCGCCACAATTCTTCCTCTGCTTCTGCCGTCCTTGCCGCTCGGTGTTTCACTCCCTGTCTCGTCTTGACTCCCTCTCTCCGGCTGCCACTCTCTCCGGCGCCCCCCTCCCGCCCCCTCCGCACTACCAACCTCTCCCGTCGCCCCATGGTGCTGCTCTCAATAGGAGAGGGGAAGTTCATTACCTCAGCTAAATCAGAATTAGTCCCTTCATTTTGACGGGGCGAACTTCATTAGAAAGGCCCTTCCTTAATCCAGCAGGGACCCCTGATGAATCTACATGGGGGCAATAATTTGCTTCACACAGCACATTCAGCCACTTCCTCCTCTGCGCTTCCTCCGTCGTCTCTGTCTTCGGTCACATTCTGTTTGATCCACCCCAAAAAACACAAGAAAGGAAAACACCT
Organism: Synchiropus splendidus; assembly: GCF_027744825.2. Classification (NCBI taxonomy): domain Eukaryota; kingdom Metazoa; phylum Chordata; class Actinopteri; order Syngnathiformes; family Callionymidae; genus Synchiropus; species Synchiropus splendidus. Next base: position 9,179,434 of record NC_071346.1, on the reverse strand, counting down.
GCATATAATTAACTAATGGCGGCACTGAGGGTGTAAAGAATGAGTTGTGCTGTTTGGAATGTCCCGTCTCCCCAGCAGGCTTCAGGGCCTCTGCAGCAGCCATAACGGATTTGGCCCGAACTCAAACGCAGACGGAGTTTGGCCGACGGCAAGCTGGGTCGCTGGGTTTGAAGCAACTATTCGCTTTACAATGCCGTGATTATGTTGTAAAAGGGAGAAAGCGTAGCATAACACACCGTTGTGAGGTAAAAGGAGAACGTTTTATGCTGGTGTTATTGAAACTATTATGCCGTAAATACACAAACGTAAACAGCAACAGCTGACTGACCACCGCTGACACCGCTTCACATGTTTGCAACGGGAAAATATTTCAGCTATTCAGGAATATTTCTGAAATTATTTACATCATTTTCAGTGTTGCACGACACACATTTGAATAGTTTTGGAAAAACCTAAACAAAATATGATAATAATAATAATCCAGACAAAATACATATTTTGACTCCATTAAGAATGTAACTGTGAAACAAGTAATTTAGTGCTTGACTTTTGCAATAAATGCAAATGAAAAAGCGGACTAGAAAAGCAAACCTCCACCCAGGAGCTTCAGAAAAACAGAGCGTACTATCAAACAACTTCCATGATTCAACCACGAAAGTACTGCCTGTCCTAACCACAACATATACCCACAGGAAGGCTTTCAGTCAGGAGGGCGTCTGGGCGTCTGCAAAACAGGAACAAATGGACGCCCGATCCTGGACTGTATTTTGGGTGCCAGATGACGCTGGTATATGGCGGCATCTGGCGGCCAAACTACGGTCGAGAATCGGGTGTCCATTTGTTCATGTTTTGCAGACGCCCTCCTAGCTAAAAGCCTGCCGACAGGAGAATAAAGCTCCATATTCAAACACACTGTACTGTCCACCTACTTGAGGATCTGCCTGAAAGAGAGTTCCAGATCGATCGTGCACAATAACTAAATAAAAGATTCGACGACAATCAAACGACCGTACGTGGACGAAATGCAGCTAATAAGCGGTAAATTTGGCTCTAAAACCCCTGGTGCACAAGGAATCATTTCCAGCCCTCTGTCCAACTCCCAAACTTATCTAGTCCAAACCAGAGGACGTGGTGAGCGGGACAGAGCCCCTGACTGCACGCTCACAGCCTCTGGTGTCTAACAGATGTGCAGCTTGGCAGCTTCCCTCCACAGCAAACAGAAAGCCTGAGGATTGTTCGGTGGTGTCGAGTTGCTGTGGCCCTACCCTCCCCCCACCATGGCGCCCCCACAGCCTTGCTCCCTCATCACCTCCACACAGGAGTCCTCTGAGTGGTAATCTTGTCCCTCGAATGTGAAATCTCCGACAGCGGTGCCCCACACTTCTACCCCCTTCCTCTGTGGCTGATGGGTAAATTGGAATGGCGCACCCTGCTGGTGCAGAGAGCTCCGAACAGACAGCGGCGCACACATGCTGAGGCACCCCTCACACTTTCTATCTAATAAAGTGGACATGCACACTCTCTCCAAGCTGTAATATCCATGCGCAGACACACGGCCAAGCACAGACGTACAGCCCCATAAACAAACAACACATGTGCTAGGAACCACTTCCATGCGTGATCCATTCGTGGCCATCTGCATAAATGGTGAAAATGGTCATACGACCAGGAATGTGCAAATTTAAATCGGAAGCATGTGGACTTATTTGTCCAGGGACGGTATTTTAACCAGCTTTATTCAGTTTTTCTTGGGACCCCATCACTCATCTTTAAGTTGCCATTTTGTCTTCCATCCTGCTTCTCATGAGCTAGTGGTATTTAATGCTTTAACGCTGATGACAACATGAATGTGGATAGCAATCTTCAAGCTATCTGTGTTTGTGCCTATAAAGGGAACAAAATTGACAACAAAAATACAGAATATATCCGAATTTGTGCATCAATATTTGTGGTCAACGTCATCCAAAAATACATCCACATAGTGTGACAAGGGAAGCAGCTCTTAGGTTCATCTACCAAGTTTTCCCCACTAGATGTTGTTGCGTGGTCCGTTCTCACCATGGACTCTAGTTCTACCGCTGCCTATTTGGCTACTTCCCGATATCCTCTGTCTACTCACTGATGTACGAGTTTTAGCAAATGAAATTCGCAAGCTAATGTGCTGTAGGTAGCCCTCTCACGTAGCAAACAAACAACAGTACTCCGGCAAAATGTGCTACCACCCATCCGTGCATCATCACTGCGTATAAACTCTGAATGGGTCCCTAGAAAACGTAAAACGTAAAAGAATCTGACTCAGGTCTCAAATCTACCCACATGTTAGTTAAATAGCGTTAGCTATTTAGCAAGTTAGCTGGGTCAGTAGCGCACTTCTATGAATCATTAAATGAAAAGAAACAGCAGTTCGGTGCTGAAGACTAGAATTGAAATGGTGGCTTGAGCTTGTACAATGTTCGAAAACATTTTTTTTTTTTTTGCAATGTGCTGAACTCATATTCTTGAGGGGCAGGATTTACTGCCTGGGGCTTTCAATCCATCTATCTTTTCTCCTCTTCAGTTCATCTGCGAAGGCAAGCATGAAGGCCTGAGTCCACCCTCAATTCGCAGTGATGTCCTGCAAGAGTCAATGGGACCTGAAGGGGCTAAAGATCACTGCAGAAGAAGCCACAAAGGCCTCCCTGTCAGAGGCAGTGCTTCCGCGGGACCAGGGCTGAGGGGAGAGAGAGCCAGAGACATGACATACATTTCATTACACTTAAACCAACTGTGGGTTCAGCCGAGAGCCCAGGATTTTCAATGCAGTCTCAGAGGACGGAGTAAGTAGAGGTATAAGAGAAGAGTTTCCACAAAGAACACAATGGGTAGGTGGACAAAAGGCAGGCAGCTGGACTAATTGCTCTGGGGCTTGTGGTAATATTTAAGTACTTTGTTTAAAGCTTAATTTACAACCCTACATCACTCCAGTGGAATGAAACACCTAAAAAATTAATCTGCAATCTTCTGTTACATTTAAAAGGATATTAGGGGACGGTTTATTGTTCGTTTTATACTAATGGACTGGTCTCACCACTGAAATCTTGTTTACCTTTTTAAAGCAATACACACACACACACACACACACAATTCATCCTGATGAAGTAAAAAACATGACGAAGGTGCTCTGGTGGGGATCAACAAAGATATCATTATAGGACCATTCTTTTAAAATAGCATTCTCTTCTATTCTTCATTATGACGTTTCATTCATTGCTTATTCGCTTTCTAGCTATGAGCCAAGACAAATGAAAAAGAAATCACTATTTTAAACAGGGATCACAGACAAAATTCATATTTATTGAACAGTCTGTGAATCACAGTTTTTGACAGTAGTTTTAAAACGCTACTGAAGGCTAATTATAAAATACAAAATACATCGCTAGTGACACACCATACAGTCAGATTTTCTTCTTGAAGCGCAAGTGTTCATCTGCTTACATAGATTTGTTTACTTATTTCTTTATTTACATCAGTTTGCTCAATAATTTATGGGGAATTTTCTCAATAAGATCTTAGATAACAGCTGCTAGCAAGTCAAAGCGCACAGCCAGAACACGGACCATTGTAGGTGATAATACAGATATGCTTTTTTACTGATCTACGAGCACTTAACTTTAGTTTCGGATTTGATTTCAACTGTATGTGTTGCTTGATGCCAGCTTGATGTAAGCCACATAAAATGACTTGAGTGTGACACATGTATTTTTTTTAAAATACCAGCAGTTCTGGAACACACAACTTTAAGTAGCTGCGCTGCATTTTTTTGAAATTTCACTCATTTATTTAGGCTTTAGCTTTTATTGGGTCACAAAAATGTTGAGTACAGATTCAGCTAAACTAAGGACTTTAACGGCGGGAGTTCTGAGCCGAGCATCTTCTGCAGTTTCTGCCGGAACAGAGCGTTTTGAGCTTATTCATTCTTGTTTTACAAAGGTGCGTCTTGTCTGGTTTATTCAGCGAATATCACTTCGGCATACACTCATCTATACAACAGTTTTTCTTCTGGCCAATAGGAGGGACTCACTGCTCACGACTGAGAGATGGTCCAAGACTGAAGACCCTTCAGAAAGAAAATCCTTGTGTCCAGCTCTCTTCTACCTGACGTCTCCCTTTCACTTCTGCCCATAACTGTGAGCTTTGCTTCACACACGCGTGAAAAAACAGTACTTATAGAAGATATGTCCAAAGTGGTATTTCCAGCAAGAGCTCTCCTGGCCTTGCGGAGAGACTACTTGTCCATTAGGACTGCCAGAGGATGCTCTCAGAAATGAGAGTAGTCTTAAGGGAAATGGCGGACAACAAGGTCTGAGGTCAACGGAAAACTTGGTGGGTGGATGGAAGGATAATCATCAGGAGGAACAGCAATGCAAGAAATCATTGTTCGAATTTACAGTCTAACCTACTTTGTTATACAAAGAAATATCTATGTAAACCCCTCGGAGGCTTGTCAAAAGTGCTATAGCATTACAAAATGCGGTTATTACAACCCACTCGGGGGCAGCCCCTGCTCATTAAGCCTCTTAGAAGTCCTGGGTGTTGACTATTTCATCATCTGAATTCGCTTTTTACGGTGACAAATCCTCGTTGTTTTGTTGCCAATCTCTCTCTGGCTGTCACGCCGTTTGAAAGATCACAAAAGAAACCTTCAAAAACACTTGTGATATGTCTTCAAATTCACCAGACAGCGCTTGATTCCCCCATTGAATTTGCAGGATTAACTCAAGGAGGAGACGTCTCATATTTCTTAACTGGCTGCTACATCTGACATCAGAGTGTTTGAGATTCTAGCATACTGCTATTGTCCAGGGGAGGGAACCCTCACTCTAACCGTCAGCACTTCACCAAGTGGGACATGGATGATTAAAACACACCATGGCTGTGACTGACAGACTCCCCGCCGCATCCAGAAGATGACATGTCTCCGAGTCACACAGAAAAGCAACTCCTCTAATTTTATCCCTGCCTACAACCACCGACCCCCTCTGTCAAACGCTGCGAATAACAACCATGCTGTGATTCTTAACCACAGCAAAAGTGCTAACAACTAAACAGAGAAATAAGTTTAAAAACAACAATGGGGAGGGTGCAGACAAAAAGGGCTGAGAAGGCGTCATTTCCCTCCGGTGAACGCAAACAGCAGGAACCTGTGAGCTTGTGACAACACCTTCAAACATTTGTGTTACTTTCACAGAAATATCTGATGCTCCAAACGTGACGCATCCGCGGCAGCCTTGTCCTTGCGCGCAACTTTGCTAGCACTCGGTCACCAGAGGAAGAAGGAGGGTGGGAAAAAGGAAAAGATCCAGAATCAAGCAAAACACAACGGTGGAAGAGTAATCGATAGGAAAGATGGAGGTAAAATCTCCCGGATTATTTCGTGAGGAAGCAGAGGACGGGAGGAGGGTGTTGCTTCCTGTTATTGTCACATTATGCAGAGAGCTCAGGGTCGCGCACTAAATGATTTACAGAAAACAGAATCTTTAACAGTGGCGTCAGCAACTCAGCCGGGCACCCTTGTGGGGAAATTCTTTTTGTGTGTTTTTATTGAAGTCTGTACTGAGCGCGCCCAAAAGCTCTGACAGAGGGCCCCCGAGGGCGCTTGTCTTCACCTCCGAATCATAAGATGGAGAGACGAAACTCCCTCTGTGCTCTCAATTATACCGCTCAACACCCCCTCTTGCTCGCAAACTCACATCTCTGCCCTCCCCAGCAAAAAAATAAATAAAAAATAAAACACAGACAGAGAAGAAAAGCCTTCAGTAATACAGTCCCTGCGGAAGGCTCCAGGATTGCTCTGCGCCGCTGGAACAGCTGACAGGCTCGATGCTGCAGGTCCGTTCCCAGCGGTCTGTCAGAGTTGGTGCTACAGCATGACGGTTAGTAGCTCTTCTCTGGGGATGTGCCTCGCTTGTCTGCCCCAACAGGCCCGACTCAGGAGAGTCTCCTCCTCTGACCCATGGAAGCTTGGTGGCGTTGCCCCTATTACTGCAGGTGGGTCGCACGCCCCCTTCCATCTCGGGATAGACGGAGCCCAATACTGCCGACATGTTCGCAGGGAGGGGTTGAAGAGAAGCGTGGGTGGTGTGAGAGGCTGGGTGTAATCTGATCGGAGGGCACAGCTGCATAAACAGGGGTATCGAGGAATTTCTGTCTGACGGAATTCACTTTGCATGAATGGCCCCTCTTTTCCCCCCTAAATGGACCATTTTCCACATGTCTCAATGAAAACGACAACCTCGCCAGCGATATCAGTTTAACACTGAAAATGCCGCATATTTTTTTCCTCTCAAGCTGTGAAATCTCACCCTCTCTTGCTGTCTTCGCCCAACACCACGTCCAAGTCCTGCTGCCCGACCTGTCAAAAGCAGCCCCCATCCTCTATGAAATGCCCAAACAAATAAACTAACAACCGCTGGCAGGGTCAGAGGGCAGCTGCTCTGGGTGCCTTGGACTCTGGCGGGTCCTCTGATTTGGTGGAAAGGGCAGAGAGTACAAGGGAATCTTTTCAAAGTGAAATCTCCAGCTGATGGCTTAGAGCTCCACATCCCACGGTTTGTTTCTCTCGCTGCTGTCAGGCGTTTCGCTGGAGCCATTTGGAAGGATTAGAAAAAAAAAAAAAAAAGTGGGGGAAGAGGAAAAAGTCAACTGGGCAGGTGATGTGGACTGTAGGGTCTGAGTGATCGCTCCAGGACCCCACGGAGAGTGATAAACCTTTGACCTTGACAGCCCCCTGCAGTGACCCCTGACCTCTGGCTTTGAGCCAGAGACTCATGGAGACAGGTGCAGAGAGGGAAGTGACCACACCCCCGCTGTCGAGGCCAAACTTTTTCCTATTTGACCTACCTGTCCTGATGACAGCACAAACTATTCTCACCGAAAAGAGAACAAAACGCTGCCCTATAATGAAAACAGCCAGTCACTACTGTCCACAGTCAGTAACGCTCCTCTTCCTATTACTTCCCTTTAACATGGTATTGAATTATTTTCTGATATTTGCGCAAAATAGAATACATATTTTTAAGTTTTGTAAATCTAAGTATTGGTCAACTACTTCACTCGGGGTGAATTTAAGTGGCCGCAAAAACACTGCAGGTCTCTGTAACTTTGATGAAGACCTGAAGCAAAAAAGAACTGACTTCCCTTTTGGAATATAAGTGCAGATGTAAAGTAGCGATTACATGTCACACAGACGCTTTTTTTCTTGACTCCACAGCGGGCATCAGCTCCAAGGTCGTGCCAGTCTGAGCCACTCATTCTGCAGATCCATTTTCTCTCCCCAGGCGCCCCTCGCATGTTGTTGGCCCAGTGATTCAGTGCCTTGCATTAAGAGCAATTCACCTGCTTCCGGCATCCCAGCGGCACCGATCCCTCGGGGAAACCAGGTGGAGCATTAAAAAAAGTTCCACATATGGTAAAGTCAAGCTGCTCGGAGGCTGCAGAGTATCTGCCGGGGGGATAGGAGCTCCTAAAAGGCCCAGCTGGTACTTGGAAAAGGGCTTCGGCATTACTACACCTCAGTGTCGGTTTGGGCTCCCCTTTGGAAAGTGTTGGCCGGCGCACATGACCAGCCATTTTACATTTCCACCCCGCCTCATCCCTCACTTCCTCTCTTTCCAACTGGTTCAGTATCCAATTGAACATTTGGTCCTCCGCTGCTGGTTAATCAAATTCCTCCATCTGGCCCCCTTATCCCTGAGGAACACAAAAGGTGCAGCCTGAGCCCAGGTCCAAGTGCACATTGTGGGGGAGAAGAAGGGGGAAGGAGATGGCGACTGCCTCCCGAACTTACGCAGCCCAGTCAACTACATCAGGTAGAGTGCCCAGTAGCCAGCAGCCAGACCTGGTCTTCGGGCAAATATGGACAGCTTGGGACTAAGTATCAGAGGCCTGCTGTTCATGTCGAGCATGGGGACGGCGATGGGTTCATATGACAGTAGGAGGGTTTTACGAGCTAATACCTCCACATACACCACAGAATACTGAATAGAGTGGAGCCAAAGTACTGCGCCTCCAGCACAGGGCTGTTGTTTCCTCTCCTCGGCAGCAGAGGGCTCCGCCATTGGACATTTAAAAGAACTGAAACAAAGACATTTAGCCGATTCGCCTGTTGTGATCTGAATTCCTGAACGCGTTGTGTTGTCGTAGCTTAGCAGAGTTTAAGCCTGCGCTCTGATCAAAAGAGCAATAGCAAGATATCGCACGCCGAAAGCAGTGATCATGTAATCCCTGGAGGGAGCGTGCAGCCTTCACATCATGTCGACTCAATACAAATTGCTAAAACAGACCTTTTTGAATTCAGACCATGCATTTTTCCTCCTTGTTCTGAATGTGAGGTCTTTGTACTACGACGGATATGTCTTAATAATTAGACCTCATGTGTTTGTTTATAAAAGTGGCCATTGATTTACAAAACAATGAGAACACTTCTTGAGATGTTAGCCAGAAGCGCCACCTTTGGAATATGACACGGTTTGAAAGCTAGGAGGGCATGTGGGCGTCTGCAAAAACATATGTAACAAATGTAGCTTGGCTGCCAGATGCCGCCATATACCAGCATAACCAGGCGGCAAGATGTGGTCGAGAATCGGGCGTCCATTTTTTCATATTTTGCAGATGCCCAGACGCCCTCCTAGCTAAAAGCCTGTGTGGAAGGATTGAAAACACAGCCTCACTGAACTGTTATTGTGATCTACTGCTTCATTGCTGGTGATGACTTCAACTGAAGCAAAAAAAAAAAAAAAAAAAAATGGGAAAAACCTCCCAGCTCTGCTGATCAGACGAGCCTGCTGCGAGGCAAGGATCGGAACATAAACAAGGGAGGAACACATGGCATCTCAAGTGCTCGCACTAGTCGTCCGTGATATCTATCGCAGCTTCCCTATTCATGTCCGACCACGCTTCCCCCTGCCAGGTGGCAAAACATGTGTCAATAATTAAACTGCTTTTACATAACAGGATACAGGAACACAATGCAATTTGCTCCCAATATTTCATTGGGCCTTTATGAAAGCACATGAGAGAGCGTAATTAATCAAACCACTGGAATATGTGAACGGCAATTTCCACTTAATGGCACTTACAGGGATTGGGTCCCTTAAGCACCGCGTTCTGTCTACCAAACCAGCCGGATTCATTTTCATCTTCATGGTTCAGACAATAAAAACCTGGTGTGGATGTTAAACAACACCCATTTGACATTAAGGGGGTCTGGAAATAACACTTGTTAGTTGGGCCCCGCGTTACATTCTCATCGCGCCGTGAAAAGAAAAAAAAAAAACAACATTCCTAAATGTCATTCGGTGACTTCAGAAGTTAATAACATTTCGTAACGATCTTGCTTCGACCTCTAACCCGAGTGGATTTTCTGTATCTACCTAACCACAGGGGGTTTAACCGCCTTCTATTCAATCACAGGAAAAGGATCATTCACTGCTTTTAGTGGGTTTCTGCGAGATGGTCCTCGCCTAAATGGCACCCATGTCCCTAAAAGTGCTTCTCTCCCCTCCCACATCTTTTTTTTTTCTCCTGTCTCTCCGAAGACTTCTCTAAGTGCAGCATCTTGTTTCAGTAATTCAGCCAGGGCAGAGACAGTGGAGAGAGGAAAGCAATCGATTTCTCTCTCATTTGGTTCCTCCTAGACTTGCTGTGGGCCTCTTATGGGAGTTATGGACTATTGGACAGGACAATGTTATGGGAAAGTGTGTCATTGCGTTTAAGGTCATCATTACACCAAGGTTTCATTTCGAGTGTATTTTTATTGCCGTATGGAGCACAACAGGAAAAAAAAACCAAACACAAACAACACTGCAGACATTTGCAGGATGGCAGACGTGGCGACGAGCCCTCCACGTTCATAACTGCCAGACTTAATGACGGAGAGAAATATCATCCGCCGCGGCAACACGATCCATCTGACGCTGGCCAGCTTTTAGGCAGGTCCATAGGTAAAACCTTGTAGCTATAAAAAGATGCCGCTTAATAATTTAAAGGCAATGCTTTCCCGAAGAGTTGCTATTTTGGGATTATGTTATTGTACGAAAGGGTGGGACAAGAAAGGAAGTTACTGGATATATAAAACAGCATCAAGTATAGAAGAAAACCCCCAGAAAATCTGGATAAAATCTTTTAAATTCAACTCAAAACAAAGGCAAACATTCACTCAGCATGAAAAAAAAGCTGTTCATGATTGGAAAAATGCGATTTCTGAGCTATCACTCAAAATATATTGGCAAACAAACAAAAATATAATAAAACTTTGACTCTAATGACTGCCTCATCTTTTTTATTTCCTATTAAAAGCACCTTATCTTTTGCATGAAGATGATCATCTACATTAATAATAGACTCCATATTAATCCCTATACAATGCTGCTATCATATGTTGTAAATCGATATTTGTTATTGATATTTAAGGACAAGAAAAGAAATACTACAATTAGAGATTAAAAAACTAAAGATTAAGTAAATAAAAAAATTAAAATTCAATATACATTACTATTGTTTTTGTTTGTCTTTCGTGTTTATTTATTCTCAAAAGTTTTTCCTCAATTATCCTCCTTATGTTTCTTTTTCACAATTACATTCTCCAATTTCAGTCACGAAGACCTTCAGGAACACTTATAAACTCCACTATTTCAAACATGTCTGGCTCACTATCGGCCACAAAAGCAAACCACGATGCTCCACCTGAAACTTTCCACTGCTGCACCTCCTCAGCAACTCTTTCAAAATTAGTAGTCAGAGCCAATTCAACCGTCTTTGCTCTCACTTTTTTTTCCTGCTTTTCCATAATTCACAATCTTTAAATCCAGCCTGTTAAATTGTTAATAACAGTCTGCAACCCTCAAGTGGAGTTTCTACTCATTTACATCTTATTGAGAACCAATTAACGCCGCAATAAAACCGAGGTTGTTATTGTATATTACGTTCAAAAGAGAAGCCCATCTCATGTGACATGAAGTGAGCGGCAGACGATTTACAAACAAGATAAATGTATCTATTGTTTATTATCTCCTCAGGCTTTTCAGCACCCAGAGGGTGGAATAGGGAAGCAGGTGCAGAGGTCAGCATAATTACAACCCACCTCTCCCTGCGAGTCCCACAGTGATGAGACACTCAATGGCCAACTCCAAGGAAGAACCATCAAATTAGCATGAGCTCCCAGAACGTGAGCCTTTCCTAGTCTCTGTGTTACGGACATTTGAGTAGTCTTTCCATCATAACAGTGACGTGTAACTTCAGAAAAAGTACCTAAGTAAGTATTATATTATTGTATTATATATTATTATATATTATTATATTATATTATATTATACCTTCCTTTACCTTCACCTTCTTCTACCTCTTATCCGGGGGCGGGTCGCGGAGGCAGCATTTGGAGCAAGGAAGCCCAAACTTCCCGATCCGCACAAACCTCCTCCAGCTCTTCCCGGGGGATCCCGAGGCATTCCCAGGCCAGACCAGAGACATAATCTCTCCAGCGAGTCCTGGGTCTTCCCGAGGGTCTCCTCCCAGTAGGACATGCCTGGAACACCTCCCCAGGGAGCATCAGATGCTCGAGCCACCATAACTTGTTCCTCTCGATGTGGAGGAGCAGCGGCTCCACCCCGAGCTCCTCCCGGAGAACCGAACTCCTCACCCTATCTCTAAGGGTGCGCCCAGCCACCCTGCGGAGGAAACTCACCTCAGCCACTCGTATCCGCGCTCTCACCCTTTCAGTCATTAGTATTATATTATACTATATTATATTATATTACCTTAATTTTAGCTCCCTTAGATAAAGAACATTCAAAGATTGGAAAAAAATTTTAAAGGTTAAAACTGAAAAATCCTGAAATAAATATAAATCCACAAGTTTCACTGAATTGCTTTTAAGTTGTCACTGCCATCAGGGATCAAACCTGCATGTTCCAACCTCTGAAATGGTTGTTTTGCAGGCGAGAAGCGGCCCACATGCCTTGAGTTTGACAACCACCGACGGGTGCTAGCAATAGCTATAAGCTAGAGCATCCATTAGAGATTGGAGAAGAGAAAAACAGACCACCACGACTTGAGTCCCTCACCATAGAAGGTCCTAATGTAGCTGAATGACTGGTGCAAACACTGATCATCTGATGCTCCCAAAGGCCCTCGCCTTCTCCTGTCTGAAGTGATGGCTGCGGTCCTGACAAGGAACTGACTGCATGGCCATCAACACACCCTCACTTCCGCGCCTCCTAAAGGTGAGACGCGAAACATAAGCATATAATGGAGGTGAGAATTTAGACGTGACCCACATCAGTGCAGGGAAGGAAAGAAAGGGGAAAGGAAGACAGAAGGAAAGGGAAAGAAAGAAAGATCTGTGAATTTCTCCCCCTCCCTGGAGACCTCCCTTGATGCCAAGCATTCATCATCCAGCCTCTAATATCAGTTATTCTGTGGCTCCTCTGCTTACAGCAGAATTAATTTCTGCTTTAATTACTCTCATCGGCGGAATGCTGATGAAGGAGAGGGACGAGGCATTCTGGGACTCGGGCCTCATTCCACCGCTTTAATTTGAATGAATTCCACACGGAGACGCTGGCAAACAACTGGCAGCCGAGCCCCGGGATCCACACTGGGACTGCGCACTAGAGCTGCAGCTCCCAGCTACACTCTGTGTGTGTGTGTGTGTGTGTGTGTGTGAGAGATTCCGCGATGGTGTTTATTATTTAGAGCGTGTTGATCGTGTCTAAGGCGTCGGCTGGAGAGGTAAAGAGGAAGAACACACAGGAAGAGGAATGAAAAGGGCGGATGAATCGAGCGTGAAGGTGCGGCCGCGCTGTCTGGAGCGGGTTTGGGCGAGGGCAAAGCCTATAGATGTTCTCGCCGACTCACATCATATGAAAAATGAACCACTTCGCCGACTGCAGCCTGCTGCGAAACACAAGTTTGAGAGCAAAATCATGAATTGTTAATTGAATCTCCTCCAAATTTGGCTCGCACCCCCTCCTCCCCCCCAGCACGTGTATCAATAGTGTAGATTACGAAAGAGCGCAAAACGCATAAATAAGGAAGACAATCCCCAGCAAACAGGGTCTTTCATTCACGCTTTCTTAAGACGAGATAGATGACGCGGCGCTGCCACACAGATTTGTTTGATTTAATGCTACGACTGCTTTCCTTTCCAAGCTCTAATGAAGCAGAAGCTCCGAGCCGTCCGCAGCCAAAACCCATCCAGCTTAATCGCTAACAGCGAGAGTGTGGAGACTAAATACATCACTTACAGTGTCTGCACAGTGCGGACAGTATACTGTAATAACAATGTAGTTAAAAGCTCTGATCCGGGTTTAAATATGAGAACCGACTTCTAAAGATTGTCGGGGAAATAAAGAAAAAAATTGTTTAAAGTTGCTTGAACCAGGGCTCGGCAACTGAATTTAATAAGGAGTCACCTGATATATTGGGACTGTTGTGAGGGGCTGTCACGCCTTTATTATATTTTATATTATATGTAACTACTTTTTACATTTGGAATTCAATTTGTATTTTTCTTTCTCTTTCCCTTCAGAGGTCACCACAGCGGATCATCTTCCTCCATCTCACCCTGTCCTCAGCTTCCTCTTCTCTCAAACCTACAGACCTCATGTCCTCCTTCACCACCTCCATGAATCTCCTATTTGCCCTTCCTCTCCAGTTCCAACCTCAACATCTTCCTACCAATGTACTGGTTCTCTCTCCTCTGTACATGTCCAAACCATCTCCATCTAGCCTCTGACTTTCTCTCCTAAACACCTGACCACATGTGCTGTCCCTCTCATATACTGCTTCTTGAACCATCCTGCTCCCTCCCAGAGAGAAGCTCAGCATCTTCATCTCTGCTACCTCCAGCTCTGCCTCCTGTCTTTTCCTCAGTGCCACTGTTTCCAAACCATACAACATTGTTGGCCTCACTAGCCTTTTGGACACCTTCCCTTTCATCCTTGCTGACACCTTTTGTCACACATCACACCTGACACTTCTCCATCCTGCCTGCACCCGCTTCTTTCTCACACTATAATATTATTATTATTATTTTTATATTATAAATGAAGGCAATGTGTGGGTCCCAAGCCGCACCTTACCCATAACTAACAGACAGATGGGATTGTTTGCTTGGATAGAATGAGAAAAAGTTTCTTATGAAATTTCGTACAGTATAAAGTCAATGTGACATTAAGTAGATCCATTTATTTTATGGAACTAGTCCGCCTCAACAGAAGACTCATAACTAAGGCGATGATCACCAACGCGCATCCATCTCCTCTAATTTCCAAGTAATTTCTCTTCCAGTTCAGCAGAGGGCAGCGGCGTAGGTAGACGCGACCTCCGCTGACCCTGAAACCTCTGGACAGGTGGGCGGCGGTCGACACCCACCGTCCATTTTGGCAGCTGCTCTCTCCTCTCCTCCTGCGGGAAGCTCAGGCCATGATGAGCAGCTGGGTCACAAACACTAAGCACATTAATATCTTCTTAATGATAATAATCATTATGGCATAAGCATCTTCCCCAAAGAGAGCAGGCGCACGGAATGTGCCAGGCTTGTATCGTCATTAAGGTACAAAAAAAAAGGAGTTCAAATGACTTCTAATGGGCAGCAACTTACAGCCACTCAGATAAAGCTAATGCAATAATGTGATAATGAGACAGAGCGGAGGCATTAGGGAGGGCGAAATCTCAACCAAACCAAGGTGAATAAATGCAGTGCTACAAACTAGGTGGTGGATTAGCAGCTGAAGATCGATACGGCAGGATAATAACCAGGGCGGCTTGTCAGGCGTCACTCCAATCCAATAGTCTGTGGCAGCATTGGTCCTGTGGTGTCACTCCAGAACACAGCTTTGGATAAGTCACCATCTTCAACGGTTGTTTCAACGGCATTTTTTGTGGCCTCTAGTGCGCACAAACCTTCAGCCTGTTATGAATTTTAGTCAGTTTGATACAGACTTTCAGTACCTTGGGTGTTTGCCAACTCAAAAACAGATACATTTCTAACAGTGCGACTTTCAGTATCACTTGTAAACGCCCATGTATTTGGAGCCATTCTTTTGAATCATTTGGATTTACAAACGTTTGGGATTCACTTGTGTTGTGCTGTTGTCTGCATCACTACTGTCACCTGCTGCCCAAATCAGCTCATTGCGGTCAGTGACATTTCAAACTACATCGATGAATGTAGGGAAACAATATCAGCTATCAGAGTCCCAACATGCCACCTATGTAAAAAAAAAAAAAAAAAATCAATAATTCATTGGGTCCATTAGTTATAGATTTTAGCGGCGTAGGAAAATAGTGATACAAAGGAAATGTCACGAAACGTAATTGCGTGATATGGTATCGATATCTTGAAACATCGCAATACTTGATTGAGACTTATTGTATATTGATATTTTGGGTTGGCTATATTGATATTTAACTCATAGATACTCAGATATACCGCTGCAATTGTGACAAATTTAATACTAATAACGTTTTCTTTCTGTACACTGGAGTTATTTAGTTTGATAAAGGGAGCAATTCATTCCTTTGTCGGACTGTGGAATTCAACCGAATGTCTAACCGGACTGAGTTCACAACTTGCTTTCATGCATTTCATTGTACTGCATTATCTGATTTCCCACCTTAAAAAGACGGCTTTTGTTCACAAATATCAGGATATATTTCTGAACTTACAGTATATAAGGCAATGCATCGCAACACCACTCCAGTATCAGGATTCGTATCGCAAGATATGCACCGATACTCAGCCCTTATACATTCCAGTTGTTTGAGTTTAGTTGTTTAGCTTTACAAAATAAATAAATACATTTCATTGAAAAGAATAGATTAAATTCATTTTTCCCTTATTTTTAGAGTGACAAAATTGTATATTCAGTTCATTATTTTCATTTATACGCCATTTTACGCCTAAAACAACGACTTAACTTGCTGTGAAACTTTAAACTCTAATGCAACAGTGGGGATGTAACATCACAATTTAATATGGAACCATGTTCTTCAATCTGGGCTGCGTTAATACTACATAGGCACGACATATATATTGTATATGACAGGTTTACGCACTACTTTAAAGCTCAAAGACGGATGACCTAATTGCTCGGGAGCATCTTCCCACCTGCTCTCCACGTGGCTGTGGATCAAAGAATAGCTACCACACGTTCTCGCCTCATTTCATAGCACTGTCAGTATTCACCTATCATCGCCCATTATCTGCCTCATCCGCGTTCATTATTGAAGCTAATGATCTGTTGTCCTCTCCGCTCTCCATTCAAGGAAGACTGCATTAAAAGTCTCTCTCCAACTTAATGAGTAATTATAAATGTTAAAGATTAATCAGAGCCAGTGGCTTAAGGTTTGCGTCTCAAGGCAGCCGCCGTACAAATGGGGAGACAAAGAGTTCGTGTCGTCTCGGCGCTCACACTCCGCAGTCACGCTGGAAATGAAACAAGACGTATGAGAGCAGAGGACGTGTGACCGCTTAACACTGCGCCGCATATTTTTACATCGCCGTCCGACTGGGAGCTTTTTGTGCTTTTGTTATGAATATGTTCCCACTTTTTTCCTCCTTCCTCTTCTCTTCGAGCACCTGCAGTCCTAGAAGGATGCAATGTTGTTACAGGAAGCAGCATTTAATACAGCAGCCTATGATGCGTGCAGCACTCGCATTATCTCTTTCTAACAAGATGGAAATAGATCCCCTTAATTAAACCCTGGGTGGACGCTAATTCCCGCCTAAATCGGCAGCACACTGACAATTCCACATCAGCCGCGCGGCGCACGCCAGTACACATATAAGCATTGATATCAACATTAAACCTTAATAACTAATAAGGCTTTCATCCAGGGAGTTCCTGTGTGATTTCCATTCATGCGGCGGGAATAGCCCTGGACCATCTCCCTGTTTTTCCGGAGCATATTGATGCTCGAGCCGGGGGGGGCGGTAATTTCAGTTTCAGCAAGAAGAAAACAAGGAGGAACTTTGGATGTGCTGAGTAGTTGGTTCATCTGAGGCAAATTGTGAGTTGGTCTGAACTTGAAGGGAGATTTTCTGTCCTGTTCCCACGTTTTAAACCACATTTAAGTCATATTTTACCGCCGTAAACATCGTAAAAGTTTTTAAAACTGGTTGAACGCTTTCGATTTCTGTCATTGGTTTCTTTCTAGTTAACACACCCCATCACAATCGGACGATAAGCCATCTGACTTTCTTCTGGCCCATGGCGATGATGTCATCGTTGGATAATGTGTCCAGTTTAAAGGAGGAAAAGCTTGTTTATGGATTCACATTTTTCGCTCTAAATGAATAAATGTATCTTTCGTGGTGCTTCGTTTTCTTCTAAGAAGGATTCAGATTATTGTGTAAATCGCCTGTAATGAATCAGTACATATCAGCCAGTCACAATGCATCTTGTCTTTTGCCGATGTACATTTTTGTGTGTAGCAGAAAGTGGCATCCAATTCCTCATTTAAAAAATATATATAACATAATAATATAACAATACTGTTTTCTTTCTGTACACCTGAGTTATTTAGTTTGATAAAGGGAGTAATTCATTCCTGTCGAACTGTGGAATTTAACCGATTCACAACAATAAACTTGCTTTTATGCACATAATATTGTACAGCATTATCTGATTCCCCCCCTTAAAATGATGGCTCTTGTTAAGAAATATTATGAACTGAACTTAACAGTATATATGGTAAAGTATCGCATCACCACTCCAGTATCGGGATTCGTATCGTATCACAAGATATATATATATATATATATATATAAATGGGCAGCGTGGCCCGACAAAAGCTTCTATTGTGAGAGTTTTATGCCAGCTACGAGAGAATTGGCAGCCCGGTGCTAACTTGTTAGCGCTCTCTGCTAGCTGCTGCTTAGTATAGCTCTGGATGACTGTAGATACTGGACTAACACCATCCTTACGATCGATGGTCGTCCTGGGATGCAAAAGTTGGATTTTAGTTATTGAATCCAGCTCCTGGGTTAACAATTTAGCCCCCAAAATATTACTGTCAGAACCTGTTCTGGCCCCTCGCTATTGCACATAAATTGCTTTGTATATTTATAAAGATGGAATAAATATCTTTATAAATACACAAAAACAATACCACTTTGACCAGGTGTTAGTGAGAAACCATGATGTGGACTTTTTACTTTATTTCATTTATCTATTTATTTTTAAAATTCCTTCACAATTGCCAGATAATCCCTGTGCATATAGTCCATCAGACCAAAATACGTAATCTGCCGCAGTCAAAATGGCATACTACTACTACTAAACCTCACACATGATGTGATATAATTGGGGATATAGCTGTGTTTGCTGTCATTTCCCTCACGGAACTTTTATTGTGTTCGGAGAATTATGATTGAATTAGTTAGCGCCAAAAATATATATCTTCTAAAGAGCTTTTGCAGCTTTAATCAAAGTTTTTTATATTCACACTCTTCTTCTGAAGTGCAATAAAAGATAGAAGCAACCCTGGGAATGTTTGTTAAAAAAAAAAAAAAAAGGCTCAAATGACTTCACAGCTGGTATTTCTCAGTAAATAAAAAAGCCAATTCAGCACGGTTGGATTTTCAAGGTTATTTTGGCATTAAAAAACACAAAAATCTCTCACATATTGAGTCAGCATTACGTGTTTGAAAACAGTCCATCTCCCTGATAGGGACTAAATCATGACTAAGGGCGACTGACAGTACACAGAAGTGGGCATCCATTTTGTGGCGCGACTCTCATTGAGAGGAGAAATGGCACGGTTTCGACAGTTGATCAGGGAGTCCTATCACATAAGACACAGAGTGGGGTAATGGCGGGGGGCTGGCTGGTGGCCCACGGCACCTGAAACCTATTAGAGAGCTTTGGAACATTCCACAGGGTTCTTCTACTTTGGCCAGAGGGCATCGTAAAGGTCCTCACAAAGAAGCACATGGGCCAACAAACAGGCAAGCAAGGTGAAACACAGAGAGGAGTCTGGAATGAAAGAGTCTGACATTAGAGAGTTGTGTGAGTGACGGAGTTGTTTGTACGGTCAACGGGGAGAAAACACACCGCATCCACTGGATCTTAAATGGGTCCCTACGGAAAAACGAAATGTCAACTAAAAACATTTTTCCTTTTGTTTTTTTTTGTTTTTTTCGCACTCACAAGGTCTACAGTTTTTATTTTTTTAGAAAGATGCACTATGATTAAAACAATTGCTGTTGGCAAGCCAAACCAAACTTTTTCAGACTTTCATCGAATAGTTTGCCATCTGGACTAAAAACAGTAGGGGCCCGATAGTGTGCTGACACTAAAAAAAAAAAAAAACAAACAAGCATAAACAGACATAGCTTCCTGCCAAATTTCTTGGTGATAGTGTCATCGGCGCTGCATTGTGTGTGAGCTGTTTTAGTGGTAGCGAGGCCCGGCTCTTTGGCTGGATCTGCGTCCGTGGCTCAGTGGTACGCTCACTGGGTTTTAGCTCTATGGGTGTCTGTGGCCTCTCCTCTGGCCGCCCGTGTCCATTTGCTCTGTGGGTATGGCAGGCCCGAGCTGACAGATGGTCGCCCCTCTCCATTCCGCTCCAGAGTAACACAGTAACTGGTTTTTCCTCCGCCGTTGACCTTGCCACAGCCAGCCAGCAATCCGGGCTGGCACTCGGCCTGTCGAACAGGAGGGTAATGAAGTCCAGCGCTGCTCACATGATTATTAAGGCTCTGACGCTGGGGGGCCTTTCAGAACCCCACACCCCTCCCTGGTCTGCTATTTACAAACTAAAAGTTCGATGAGCATGGTCATTCGTTACATAGCACTTTGGCTAACCACCGTTGAGCTTCATAAAAAACTTTTCTTGGACTCAGTTTGCATTCCAAAAGGAATCTCTCAGCACCCATGAAGCGCACAATGGCGAGAACACTGACACTTTATGTCCCGAAGCATATGAGAGCGACCGCACTTGTCATTCAAAGTAAATGTTAGACGGAATCTCTCGCAACGTTATTGGCGCTGACAACCTCTAAGAGCGACAAGGTTCAACACCATCACCGCCAGGTTGTTACTCTCCCCTTTTGTCAAGCGGAGGCATGCTCGGAACCCGAGTCCCATCAGGGCCAGACTGGGACTTGAGAGGTGTAGATTGCAGCGCTGACCTTTACTAAGGGAGGACTGTCTGTTTGCACTTCTCCCATAAGCCCCCCTCCAGTCGGACTGCTAAGCAACCCCATCAGACCAGGGGGGCACATACAGCGATGGCCTTGGTGACATCTCGGGGACCGTGGGGAGGTCGAGTAATGCAGAGGTTAATTCTGATCATTCAGTATTTATGGGCTTCTCTTCAGAACAAGGGTTGGCATTAACACTCTAAAGAGAGATCCCTCCTGTATATCAATAAAAGATACCATGAAGCACAAGGAGTCCCAGCTATTATGGAGGTGGTCAGACCTTTCCCTGAGTTGGACAGGAGCTTTTTAAAAGTGGCTGCAACTCTTATTTGATAGTTGCGCCTTTACCAAACGTTTCGCCGTCACCACCACAAAAGGCTTGCCAAAATCGCTTCCATTTTCCCAGCTCATATTACCACTACAGTACATGTATTTTCGGAGACGCTCTTATCCAAAGTGACTCACAGCAATAGGGGTCTAAAATGAGTCACAGCCTGGAGGTAGCCAAAAAGGGAGGGATAATATCCCCTCCCACTTTATCTCAACTTCCACAGTAAACATCATGTTTAAAAATCTGTGTTTTAAAGTGCGACACGAGAATATTTCGGCGTCCCAATGTCCAATTTAAGAATTTAATGGGGGGGGGGGTGTGGGGATGTAGCAGACTCAAAGCTTCATGTGTTTCAAGGCGACTTAACATTTACTAAAACACCTGATACAGGGGAGTAAGAAAATATCAATACACTCAAATATCGCGATACTTGATCCCACAACATTGTACTGATATTTTTGCTGAAGTACTTCATTGTGTGACAGTGTCTTGATATTTTACATTGTCGATATTGATATTTAATACATAGACGTTTGGATATGCTGCTGCATTTGTGACATATTTCATATTATTTAAAAGTTATTTTGTGAATAAGCGATTCCTTCCTGTGCTGTACTGCGAAATTCAACTGGACTGATGTCATAATAATAAACTTGTTGTCATGCACATGATACTGCTTTATCTGATTTCACCCCCGTAAAATAATGGTCCTTATTTCAATATACTGCTGAACTTACAGTATCGCTATGTATCACTGCTCCTGTATTGGGATACGTATCGTATTGCAAGATACCAACGTACACACACTCTCTACTAAGATAGTTGTTCATTTTCTACTGCACTTACAAGTAATATGGTTAAAATTGTTAGTCCAGTTGCGTGACAACATGCTGCCGAAAACAGCAAACCCAAAAATTGTAGGTGATTTATATTCATTTGAACAAAATGCGGACGTCAAACTCCCAATTCCACCGCAGATGTTCGCCCCTGAGTTTGTATAAACCGGCAGTATGAACTGACAGGATCAGAGATTTTCTCACACGTTGGCCTAGTCTGTGAGGTGCGGGGAAATGTCAGGAAAATCAATAGATAAGGACCACATCAGACTCAGCTTGTCTGGCCTAGCAACAGAGCATCCCCGCGGTGATGTCAATTACCTCTGCTTTACAACAAAAACACAGCCAAAGAGCAAAACAGTCTCTGCAATGCTGTAAAACTTTTCATGCAGTCTCCTGGTTGCGTCGAGGAATTTGTGAAAAAAAACAAAAAAAAACGTAGCCAGGTAGGTAACAAGGCAGAAGTGAGAATGGTACCGACAGCACCTTTCACAGCTCACTCTGCTTTCTATTCTCCTCGCGGATGCCACATTAGTCGTGGAGAGGTATAATGTAACAAGCAGTAAGGTGCGCATAATTGCATATTAGCAGCAACACACTTGGCTGCACGGGAGGTGACTGCGCTAACGAACAGAGAGGTGTTATTAATCACCAATTAATAAAAGCCGGCAGATATCACACTCGCTATACGCCACGCATGGATTCCTTTGTCTCCACTTGCTGGTCCGACTCATAGGTGTGATCATGTGTCTTAGCAGGGATGTCTGGATCCAGCCGCCTCTCAGTTAAAAAACGGGCTTGTTTTTAACCAGTGACACGTGTTTTCCGTCTGAAAATCGATTCCAGAAATTGAGGGAACGTGAGGAAAGATGCAGACACAATGACGGGGATAGAGATCTAATAAAGAACAGTGACACGGCCTTCAGAATCAAGACAGCGAATAACTTGCACGAGGGAGTAAAAATGTAAAATATGTGTCAGTGGTAATTTGCAGCCTGAAGCCAGGGACAAAGCAGGCTTTAAATAATCCAGCCGCACTCTTCACTGAGTGCGCCTCAAACATTTCATCCGAGGGGCGGACGAGACAAAAGGTAGAAGCAGAGGACAGTTGAGAGGTGGAGGAACCAGAAAGCTGGAGACCTCTCACTTTCCTCTCCAACTCTGCAACAGCCCACAGTGCCTGTCTCACACTGAGCGGCCAGCTGTACAGCAAATGTGCCTTTCCCTTTCCGCCCCTTCGGTGCCCCCCCACCCGCGATGCCTGCGCTGACCAGGCCACCAGCTCCTCTCTGTGAAAGAAGGCTCCTCCCTGATTTGGCTTTGAGCTAAAGCTGCCACCGCCGCGACAGAATCCAAAGAGGTGACCCCAAAATACTTCAATTTGAGATCCGATTCACTTTTCTTTTGTCCCCCAGAAGCTCGGAGAGACCAACCTTGAGGATCTGATTGCAAGGACATATAATCAAAAGGAGCATCTTCAAACCCCTTTAAGACAGAGTCTGTGCTTCACAACATGGCTCTGAAATCCACACAGGGACATTTGAAACGGTGCGATAAATGGGCCAAATGTGCCCCCTATGAGGCTCCAAATGTCATAGTTTACAGTTGGGTCAAAGTGAAGCAATGGGGTGGCAGGATGCCACGCTGCTAAAACCAAACAGGCTTTTGTCTCAATGAAAGACCTTGAAAGGTCTTAAAAACATGATGACTTTGAGAACAAAAAAAAAAAAGGCGCTGCCATTAAACAGAGTTTCTGCATCTCGAGATGGCAGACGGAATTCTTTTTTAATCTGAACGATAGTATCAACTCAGGATTTCAAAGTGGCGCCGTCATCTGAAAGCCGTATAATTCTGTGTGTCTCTGGAGAAAAATCGGACACCCTCAATTCTGTCAGTGTGCCATGCCAAAAAACTCTAAAGTAAAGAGTGGCCAGCTGTCTTCTGGCCTGCTATTAAATTGCTCCTTGGATGGTGGTGATATCATTTTTTTCTCCATAGGAGGATCACACTAGGTCCCCAAACAGAGCGACCAGCTGTACAGCAAATGTGTACTGATCCATCTGGGCCCTAGCAGGCTGCGACCTCCATCTTTAGACACGTGGGATCGTTCACAGACCCGGTTGGAGGTTTGCAACATACCAATCCACACCCATGGACACCTTCATCTGTTTCATTTATCTTCATCATCACATCAAAATGTCAAGTGGGTCCCAAGTCTGAGCAGGTCAGAAGCACCATCAGCATGGTGGAGCCCCGCTCTCCAGGAGTGGAGGCTTTGCTGCAGGATTATATTACAAGCTAACACCGAGTCGTCTGAAAGAGGGGCTCGGGTTTGTTGTTCCATACACTTAGCGCTACGGTTATGTCACGTCACCTCACTATATATAGAGTTATCAGTGAGAACTGACACCACAGAGCGGGGCACGGTCGAAAACAACACCCCCATGAATCCAGCGTCTGCTCCATTACCTACGCTAATAACGCTGACAGCTGAGCGGAGATGACCCCAGCCTCTGTCTCCCCTCTCCAGTGCAGATGGCCATTAAAAGGAGATAGTGTCCCTTTTTCATCGGGAAAGGTATTTAGAGCTTTTCCAGATCGGGTTTTTGGCTCAGATTAGCCTTGCCGTGATTACAGCCCGGGTCGGACCTGACCCCGTTCGACATTAAGCGAGAGCTTTACTTCTAGTCTCCTTCTACTTCACTCATCGATTAATACCGACAATAAAAATGAGTCCACGTCAAAATCGGTGCGTCGTGTTGCTGTTGGTGTAAACACACACGGGCCGCGGGATGGGCATCGAGAACTGGTTGTTATTCGGAAGCAGTGAGAAAATACCACATTCTCTGGAATCATTTAGATATGTTCATTTCTGTTCCTTTAATTGGTTCCTGACTGAGGTCCAACTACAACACGCTGCCGTTGCTGCGCGCCTGTGGCTCTGCATCACCACCTCCGACTGAGCGCCTCAGTCGCAGTGACGTAGGAGTTCGGGCGGCGACGGGTCGTAGTGTTTGTTTGCGAAGATAACTTGTCTCAAGGATGATCAAACCCCTCTGACACCATGGTAGAAAGTTACGCCACACACTCTCAAGCTAACAGCTAGCATGTCGCTTAGCACGGAGCTAACTTGTAAGAGGAGATTGATTTGTTTTTAATGATGTCACACACGACACATCTGCGCTACTAGCGTGATTTTTTTTTTTTACAGTGATGTAGTGAAGTGTCCTCAGTGTCTCTCCTCCTTCTAAATATAATAACCAGAACTGAACAAGGGAGCGACAGGGAACACATTGTTTTAGATTATTATTCAAATAAGACTATTTTATATGCGATACATATGTGTATAGTGATGATTTTAAATTCTTCTCAGGGACCAATAAAGAGCTCAGTGTTAAAGAACTGGAGCTCTCTGTCAACTGTTTTATGCTTCATGCTTCACAGGGTTAATACATGTCCATATTTTAATATACTTGTTTAATAATGTATGGTGTCTGGAGTATCGCAGTGAGATGATTTAAGCAACTTTTGGTGAACCAAAAATTCACAATAGGTCCAAACAAAGGTCATCGCCATCAGTCGACTAATCGAAAAAACTATGAATAGATTTGCCGACAATGAAAATAATGGTGGGTTGCAGCCCTACTTCACTCTTCACTGCAGAGACCACGAAACAATCGCAGCCAAAGAAAAATCCCATTTAGTCGTCCGATGAAACCTGTGATCACGCTGAATACAAAACAATTGCATATCAGAGAAGTAAGACATCAGACAATAACCCAATCACCTGTCCTCCTGTTATCTTAAGCTGTCTGAATTCCACTATTACGGAGAAACTGTGTGCTTCTGCAGCTGAAAGACATAAAGTAACCAGTAGGGGGGTTTGTTTTCTACCCTCCCAGTGTGCTCCGTGCCTGTCTTTGCTAGAGAAAGGACTAATGCTGGCATGGTACTGTATTAGGCACCCCCAGTAGAATAGTGGGTGAGCAGATCGCAAAGATGAATACAAAATACACACCTACACACCCTCGGCTTCTCTCTCTCTCTCTCTCCAGCGCAAATACACTGCAGCATCAAAATCACAAATCACATGCTCCTGATTGTTTATGCACAAACAGTGGGTCCCTGATAGAATTGCCTACCGGTCCTGATAGAATTGCCCACCGTGTTTAAATTCACCTGCGCCTAGAAGCGTGTCCCAAACAGAGAGGCGGTTTGGTTCCAGATCAATGAGTCTCTTTCCCACTGAAGACAACAGATAATGCAGTGTAATGAAAGAGCCGCCAAACGAGCTGAATAAATGAATGAATAAAGGAATGTGAGACCAGAATTCAGACACCTACTTACTGCAGGCAAGAAAACCTGTTTCCAATTGTCTGCTCTTTTCAAATGATTCCACCTGCATACAAATTACAACCATCCAACAGACTCTTGGTAATTGTGCGGGTAAGAGCAACACACCTTTGAAGAACGATGAAATAAAATATTCTCCGGTCAAAAGAGTGGAGCGTTGGGATCTGATCTGCGTTGCTACGGTTCTCTGGATCATTTGCAGCCCCACAAACATGCACACCAATGACAGCTGACCATTCACATGCAAAAGGAAAAAGGGTGGCGGAATGAACGCACAACACTGGGGATGCAGTGGGAAGTATCAAAATAATTCCACCTATTTGGTGATGTGATCCAGATACGTGTGAGCCTAAATGAGACAGGGTCAAATATTTTATTATTTATATCATATCAAACCTTTAGAGTAACTCAACAGTTTTGCTTTTCAAGCTTTATGATGAGGACTGGATGGAGTTTAGTGGCAGATGGGTACAGCGTATACAAGGTCACATGTTTTAAGATGATGGTGCAGATACTATTGAGTTCAAAGCTGCAGGACGGAAACAGAGAAGCGGGTCCTACCGAGCATGTGGTTGGCAACGTGAACTTGGATGTCCCATTCGCTGTAGAAAACCATTTGGCATTTGATGCACTGGTAGGTCTTCTTCTGTGGGGGGTGAAAAAAAAGCAGTGTAATCTTACCAATTAACATTAGCCTTCCTTACAAGGGTAGCAATAATTCAACATTAATCTTATTATTCCGGTGAGGAACAGAAGCACTATTTTGGATGCACTTAACCACAAATAAAAATTGTTCAGCTTTCAGGGCATTATGAGATTAGTAAAACACCCTTGTTAGAATACCATGACGCAGATTCTTTTTTTTCTGACTGGGAAAAAAAGAACATTTTAATTCAATAAATATTAGCTGGGACGACAGATGGCTTCATACCTCTTCAGTTTGGGATGGACTCGACCTGGGCATGGGGGACATCTGGGGGGTCTTCAGCTGACCGCTGTTGCTGTCGCCTGCCTGGTCCCGGTGCACCGTCTGGACGTGATTCAGCAACTCTGCCTCGGACTCGAACTTCACATTGCAGCTTGAGCATCTTGTCTTTGCAGCGGACGTGGAGGACGTCGATGAAGATGAGGACGAAGAGGAAACAGCTTTGCATTTTCCTTCAGGGCTGACGCTCTCTCCTTGGGTCCACTGGGCAGTGGTCGCTGCAGGGGTGATAGAGCCCCCCTGCGGCTGCTGTCGACCGCCATTGACTGTAGGACTGGAGCTCTTGGAGCCGGCGGCTGTTACACAAGACGCGCAGAGTCCGTACGGCAGTCCGTTGATGTCCAGCTTCACCAAGTCTTGTTTGGACCTAAACTCTTTCAGGCAAGAGGCGCACTTGAATAGCTTTTGGGAATGGTGGTGCTGCTGGTTTTGAGATATGACGTTATTCCGACCGATGGGCTGGTTGGAGGACATGGTCCCAGTCTTCTGCATGTGGAAGGTACCGTGAATCTTGAGCTCCAACGTCGAGGTGACGGTCTGCATGCAAACCACACAGCGGAAGCCCGTCAGGGAGTTCCTCAAGTCGGGGTGCATCTGGCAGTGTTCCAGAAAGTCCTCCTCACTCTGCAAGGGCATCTTACATATTCGGCAGCTTCCTGTGTCCAGACTTTTGCTATGTGTGACCTTGTGCTCAGTCAGAGTCAGCAACGAAGGGAAGCGCTCCCCACAGATAGGACACATGTAGTGTTTGACAGGCCCAAGGTGGGTCTGCATGTGCTCTCTAAGACCAGCCTCGGAAAAGAAGGTGCGGGAGCAGACATTGCACTTGTGATTTCCTTTGATCATCTCAGCTTTCCTCTTCATGATGGCACTCTCCCCAGGTCGGATGTTGTGATCCCTCAGTTGGTGGTTGGTCAGGAGCGACTCCATGGTGTACGACGCCCCACATATGTCGCAACCATACATGGGCTCAGCTGTGTCCACCTCCTCCTCACTTCCATCGTGGCTGTTTTGGGATTCGACCACTGCTCCTCCAGCGGGGCCCGTCCCGTGACTGTTTGTAAGAAGGCCTTGAAGCTCCACGTCCTCTTTAGGTTGGCCTTCCCCAGCGCTTCCAGTATTACCATTAGCACCGCAGTTTTGCGACTTGCCCTCAAAAACACAGTGTTTCTCTCTCAGATGCTTCTCCAGCAGCACGATAGCATGAAAGGCCTTACTGCAGAAACGGCAGTTGTACTTCTTGCTGTGCGTGGTGATATGACATTGCAGCTCAACCTCGGTGCCAAAGGACTCGCCACAAAAAATGCATCGGTGGGCGCGACCTTGGTTCTCCAGGTGGTTATGCTTCACATGTAGCTGCAAGTCGGTCTCGTGTCTGAAGTCCCAGTTGCAAGACGTGCAGCGGTAGACCTTTTTCTCATTGCTGTGCTTCACAGCCAAGTGGAGCTGCGTGGAGACCTTCGAGTCAAAGACCTCTTGGCACAATGTACAACGAAAGAATACAAAGGTATGCATGTCAAGAAGGTGCTTCTGAAGGTCGTCGACTGAAGTGAACTGCTTGTCACAACTCTCACAGATATAATAGGTTGAGGTGATGGTGAAGTGAATGGTCACGTGCTTGAGCAGGGACTCTTGGTTTGGGAACTCTTTGTTGCACTGTGGACACGTCAGCTGAGGTTGCAGGCCGTCCAGGTGAGTTTTGAGGTGAGTCTGGAAAAGGTCCAAGCTTGTATACTTGGCTCCACACTGGTTACATATAAACTCGCTGGCAGTGTGTGCGGCCGAGCCGCCTTGCTTCAGCATGGCTGCCTGCTCCACCGATATCGGAGACGCAGGGCTGAGAGTGCGCAGAGATTTCTTCCCGTTGTTAATGTAGTTCAGCGCCAGCGGAATGTTCTTGTGGTTCTCTTTGATGTGTTTGTTTAGCTTTAGCACGCTGTTGAATATGGGAGAGTTGGTGCAGTACGAACAGGAATACACCTCGACAATAGGCTCCTTGGGAGTAACTGCGAGCGGAGAGTCAAAGCGCAGGCTCCCACCGTCACAATGAGTCTGACGAACATGCTCCTCTAAGGTATTCTCAGTCAGAAAGCCCATGAAGCATTGCGGGCAGAAAAAGGCATTGCTTTCCTTCGCCACTGGGCTGGGAAAGCCATGGGAACAGCGAATATGTTCCTGCAAGGCATTAAGATCACTCAGCACCTCAGGGCAGAAGTTGCACTGAAGCAGGGCGTCCGGTAAGTTCGCAAGCATGGCGGCGTGGCCCTCGGCGTGGTGCACCTGCTTAAGGTGTTCATTTAAGTTCAACAAAGAAGGCAGAACCTCCAAACAAAACTGGCAAGTGTGAGCTTGCTCTGGCTTGTCCAGATGCATAGTCCGCATGTGAATCTGCAGCACGGCTAAACTTGAGAACACCTGCTTGTTGCAGTAGAAGCAACTGTACGAAACCTTGGGTTGTTTGGATGAGCGTCCTCCGATATCGGACGTGTTCTGACCGGCCCGCTTCCTCCGCCCCCTCGTCTTGGGGACAGGTGGTGCCGTTTCTACCATGGTGGAGCTATCGACAGACAGATTGGAGTCGGGAGTTGTGCTGGAGACAGACGTGTAACCCACAGTGAGCAAAGAGGGGCTGTTACTATGGTTACTCGATTCGGGTAGTTGATGGACGTCCATGTGGGCATAGAGATCTTCGACGGAGAGAAAGTGTTCGGAGCAGATCGCACAGGTGTGCCCTTTCCGGTCTCGGCTGTGGGCTTGGTCAATGTGAGTCAGTAAGGTACCCTCGTCGCTGAACGGCTCATGGCAGTAAATGCACTGCAACGTGGCACCCAGGCCTCCATCCTCCGACGGTGAGCATTCAGGGTGGCACTCGGCGATGTGCCTCTGCAGCTCCTCTGGCACATCGAAACCCTCCTCACAGCGGCTGCATTTGCGGGTCTCTTTCAGCTTCCATTCATCATTTCTGCTTCCATCCTTCCCTCTTTCGTGGACTTGCATGTGGCCGTGGAGAGAGCTCGAGGTGAGGAAGCCTCTGCGGCACACAGGGCACTTGTGGGGTTTATTGGAGGTGTGAGTTTTCATGTGGATTTTGAGGTGATCACTTCGAGAGAAGGCAGAGTCACATTCGCCACAGTGGTACTTCTTATCACCGGTGTGAAGCTTGACGTGTCTGTCGCGGCTACGTTTGTGCTTAAACAGACGACTGCAGAACGTACAGCTGAACGGAAGTTTGTCACCGTGGCTCTGCTCGTGGCGCTTGAGGAAGCTTAGTCGGCTGAAGGATTTGTCACAAAACTGGCAAGGGTATGGCAAACCTGGGCCTCCTTCGTCCTCCCCAAAATCATAGTCCTCACAGTGTCCTGGCGAAGTCTGATCTTTACTTGAAGGAGATGATGCAGGCCAAGAACAGGTAGGGTCATCCTCAATATCAGCACCGTCTGGAAAACAGGAGCCAAGAAGAAATGTGAGAAAACTGTTCCCTCAATGCAGATATAAAAGGTAGAGAAAGAAAACCACACTGCTATCTGTCATCATAATAATGGGAGACATTAGTTCTT
Source organism: Synchiropus splendidus (assembly GCF_027744825.2). Lineage (NCBI taxonomy): Eukaryota > Metazoa > Chordata > Actinopteri > Syngnathiformes > Callionymidae > Synchiropus > Synchiropus splendidus. The sequence continues at coordinate 9,149,187 of NC_071346.1, read as the reverse complement.
ATAATTTGCTTTGACAATAGTGTACCTTAGTCCTAAATCTGTATATTGCAAGTATAATAAGAGAGTAAAACAAGCAACAATACTTCTACTACAATGAAGCTCGCATGTGGCCGTGTAATGGCTTTTCCCACTGAGACTCAAAACACATTTTCTTTGACATTTAAAGCAAAGATTTCAGACACTGGACAAACATGGAGCAAGTACGAGGAGCATTAGAACAACTCTTGAACAGTCATGAGTGTGAATGTAAAGTGCAGACGCTAAAGAGGAAGTAACCAGAGACCAAATAAGGTTGAAGGTGTGAAAAAGTATTGAGGACAAACAATTTCACTGGTTTACTGTGCTGTTTTCTGTAGACACTGAGTTCTATAAATAGAAACGGTTTTACAGGATTATGATCAGTGACTCATGACTTCCATTAGCAAACAATATGTTACATCACTCCCGCTTAATTATACTTTCATTTCGACAGTAGGATCCATCCACTTTGTAAAACTACCATTGTTACCATGCAATTTAGAAATGATTCTTCTCCCAGGAAACAGCCGGCAAGTCATGAAGCCCAACACCCTACTGTATTTTCCAACACATATTTTTCATCTTCATCTTTAGTTGTTTGACATTTTAAATGCTAATGTATGTTTCTACAACGGCAAATACATTTACTGTATTTAATATAAAAAAAATTACATAAAAAATTACAAATAATAACGTTGAGCATTTATGACTCAATATTTATTTTTAAAAATGTGAAATTTTCAAACTACACTGTATTACGACTTAATAAAATATATGTTTTTTCTATTTCTATATACTTTTTTTGGGGTTGCCATCATTCATTTACCCCTACATCAGCATCCCATGTTAAATATATTAATATCTCAAAATGATATCTCACAATAAAAGAAAGGCCCAAGTGGCAAAGGAAGTTGCTGCTATTATTAGGTGCTGCTTATTGTCCCATAAAAAGATTTGACAGAGGATCGTATCATGGAGTGACACTCAGGGCTGAACCAGGCGATAATGAGGTTAGAGGTGTTGGCAAAGCAAATAAAATGAGGAGGGTGAGTGGAGGAGGAGGAGGAGGAGGAAGACAGGAAGAGGAAGACAGAAGAATGGCTGACCATATGATTCAAGGACAAGCAGGTGCAGAAACTGACCAGGGAACACAAGTCAACCGACTATACGGCTCCCACGCGTATGACCATTACGCTAATGTCTCCCTGTGTAGTTGGCTTATCTGCTGACATTCCGCTCCAGTGTTGCTTTTGCGCAGGCATAAGAATAGAAAACACTGGACAACACTTTCCGAAAGTTCAAAAGGTTACAGACCATTTCTTCCCTCTGCTGAGTGCTGCGAACTTCCTTACCTAACTAAAACAAGAAAAAAAGTATGTCAAAAGGCAAAAGCGCGGATTGGAAAAACAAGAGGAAACGGCAGAGATTTATGGAGGGGACTAAGGAAAAGCACGAGCTCTTTCCAGGATCCTGTACTCTCCTTCAGCTGACAAATCTCTCTCTCTCTCTCTCTCTTGTTTTTGTGGGAGATCTGCCCTTTGTCAGGATATGATGCCCTCTCTGAGCACTTACCCCCATCAGGGCCTATCTTCAGGAAACAGATGGGGTCGGAGGCCATTCCCTTGCCCCTCCACACTGCTGAAAGCGGCACATTGAGAACCCACCTCCACACCGAGGCCCTCCCGAAAAACCTCCTAAAGCTGGCAGGGCGCCCACTCTGCGCGCAAACACGCTAGAAAATAAACAAGAAACCCTATCCGGATTTACTTGCATGATCATTTCTCTCCTTCTCTCGTAAGGTTTGAGGGAGGATGGGTGACTCAGTGCAGTGCCCTCCTCCACAGAGGGGGCGGATCTGCCCTCTCTTACACTGCCTTGCAGGGTGTAGTAGAAGAAGACAGTGCAAGAAGAATGACCCCAGCCAATGCCTTGCAGTCAAACATATTGGCTTTGAGACAATAGTATAAAACAAACAAATAAATGGGCCTGTACACAAGGCTAAATGAAATTCTGCTTTATTAAATGAGGGAGGATTTGCCTTGAGACATGAGCAGGCTGTCAAAACAATCCCTCACTTTTTTCCCTGCTTAATTGATGCATAGTATTTTTACTCGACTGTGGCTAGTACGTTTTTACGCAGGAATCTATGCTACCATAGAAATGTTCAAGAAAATATTAGTGCTGTCAATAGATGAAAATTTTAATCTCAATTAATCGCACCAAAGCTGAGTTAACTCACAATTAATGGCAAATTAATCACACATTTTGCATCTGTTTTAATGTAATTTAAAGGGAGATTTTCTCAACACACAAGTGGGCAATAATGCTTTCTTCATGTCAACATTTGTTTACTACAACAGCTCAACATAACAGATGCTGTCAAGAACGTTCTTTAGAATCACCTCAGAGGCACTGAAGAGGCTGAAAAACATGGTTCAAGGATGACACCTTGTGTTGATAAAATCTTCCTCTAAGTTTTATTTAGAACATATATACAAAATGTGTGACTAATTTGCCATTAACAGTTGAGTTAACTCTTTGGTGCGATTAATTGAGATTAAAATTTCGATCTATCGGTATAAAACTAACATTTTTTCTAATATTCAATATTGTATTTATAATGTTTATGCCTATGTTTATGATGGTTGGTTGCAAATTTTTTATGAAATGTTGATGATGCAAGTTAAATGTTTTCTAATTTTATTATTTTTTTGTTTATTTGTTTTGGCGTGTCTGACCACTGTGTTTGTATTTAGCAAGAGAGGAGGCAAACTGACATTTTTTCAAATTATTTTCTTATTTTTTTTAATGGTAAATAATAAACTCATAAGGAACTAACATTTCGCATAATTACCCTACTAAAGTGTAATAGCACTTTAATTATTATTTAATTTTTTTATTTCCACATACATTTTTTGTTCTGGGTTCGTAGCCAGTCAAGACTGTAAAATGTCACGTCAGGTCACCACCCTGCCTCATGTCGAGTTGATTTTGGTGAGTTTGAAGGAACCTAAAAATAATCCCACACTTTCATAACTGCATATTGCGGGCTCTTTTCCCACCCAGCGAGACTCTAGTGGCTTTGTTTTAGTTGCACAGATACAAAATCTGCCCACTGCACACCCACTCACAAAAACAGGGGGGAAAAAAAAAGCATTTTACACTCATTCATGTGCTCATAGACTTCGCAGACACAAGTGCAATGGCCAAAACAAGTGTGTGAACAACTGTGGATGAAAGAGCAATCTTCCACTGAGGACCTCGAGAGGAAACAGAGAGAGACTTGTTTTTTTCCTCCTTCACCCAGACAAGAAATACCCAGGCCTCAGCCGCAGCCTGAGTAAATAAAAGAACGGGCCTTACTTCCCTGTCTCTCGGGCCGGGGGCCTGTGCACGCCAGCGCTCTCTGTGCTGCTGCCAAAGGGGATGCTGGGGCCTGAAAAACTACACCCTGCAGCTGAAGGGCTGTCTTTGTTGGGCTGCCAAGGCCTTCCTGAGCATCCTCAAGCCAACAGCCTGTCACGTCCTGGGAGGAAGACCTCCATCTTAAGGCCTGTCCCTCTCAGGGAGTTGTGTCCCCAACCCCTCCCTCTTCCTCCTTTTAAATGTCTCCTATATGGAACAAAACAACTGTGCCAGCCCTCCTCGGGGAGAATCTTGGTCTAAAACATGTCAGACCTTCATGCTAGTAGTGTACACACTCAGCTCTTCAGTAGTTCACGTACACTTCAAGTTTCTGGCTTCCTACTTAAACAGTTCCTGAAAGTCTAACCTTTGCAAAGTTCCTCCGACTTTCTCAACATCTGTTTGCTGAGTAAACACTTTCTAAGACGACCACTAAAGCTGCGAATAGGTCAGATTGCTATTTATACACCGAGCTGCATGCTTTCTCCAGCCTCAAACGTCTTAATTTAACACACTGCATTTGTGTTGGAGCGTAAATGTGTACCCACTACTAACTAACAGAGGGGCAGAGGGGCCAGCTAAAACCCACCAAACCTCTGATATTATACCAGACATGACAGTTAGTGTCATTTGGAGTCCGCACTAGTGTGAACAGAAAGCGGTCAGCACACATGAACTTGATGCAGAAAGCCACATTGCTTTCCAACGCGAGGTTCCAAAACCTGCTGAACCCTTTCATGGAGCCGGTTTTGGGAATAACTCGCAACAGTTGCCTGGACCGTCCTGGATGCTGTTCAAGATGGCTTATCGTCGCCTCACAGCAACAGAGTACATCTTGCCGCAGCAGGATTCCCAACTCTTATCTAGGTCCAGGACTTTATCTTATCAGAAAAGTGCTTTGCTATCAGTCATCTGCCACTTCTATAGCACGCGCCACTTTGTTCAAAAGCCATCCCCGAGAAGCCAAGAGATGACCAGGCTTTCAGGCGCGAAACCTTATCTTCCATTCCGCTGTAGCAGAGATTTATGAGTGCTGGTTGTCATAAGAGATATGTTTGTGTATTTGTATTTGTGGCACATGAGGGAACAGGGATTCGACGAATAAACAAAAAGCTGACAACTTGTCTGATCTAACACTTTGACCTCGCTTCATATTCACACATCTCTCTGCATTTACTGGAGGAAGTTTCCCAGGAGGCGACAAGCGTCATCTTAATGCTTTACCTGTTCTGACGCCTAAATAACAACGCGCGTCTGCACAACAACTATTATGTGCTGCCGTGTTTGTGACACAATCGCTTAACATCAAATAGGCAGTCAGGAGACGGGATTTTTTTTTCTGTGTGCGGAAATGAAGCGCTGAGGCAGTGTCGCCATGTAAAAAAGTCGCCCAGAAAGTGAGCTTCAGATCCGATTCAATAGACTGTTCAGAGCAGGCTCTACTCCAAGGGGCTCACAGATGACATAGCTCCTCCTGTAATGTAAAATGTGAACCTCCATTTTCAGCTGTTAAAAACATATTTATTTATTTTTCTGAAATTTTGGTCACACTTCAGATTTAATAACCTAAATAAAGAACTTATTCGTACGTGTATTTGCAGCATATTATCCAGTAAATAATCATTATAAAGAAGTGAAACCACCGAAAGTTTACCCAAAACAGCACCATACTTACAGAGTAATAAACATAAATACATAAGTAATTAATTTATTAATAGTTTATGTGTTGTCCCCTAATCTTTAGTGTTACTGAAATGGTTACAACTAGGAATGGTTCAACATTGAGTTTTTAGAGATTAAATAGTTACGTAAATCCAGTCACTTCAGCATAGCTTTATATTTCTCAGCTATAAACTGTTTTTTTTTGTTTTCTTAAACATGATCAACTGTCTCATTTACTGAAGCAGAGGTGGGTAATTGAATTTCCCCAGGGGCCACATTATATCCCGGATCTGTTGTGAGATTTTGCATTCACTATTTATAAAAGAAGAACTCAGTAGACGTTTCCAGGCTGGGTTTCACAAAATATAAGCATTTGCTAAGTGTCAGTTGAAGCGGGTCGGACTGTAACACCTACGAAGATTGAGGATCTCTGGACAGTAAATATAGTTTAAAGAAAATGTAAGCATCATAGCACAAAAATACAAACAGAGCTACAAAAAAAATAAAGATATAAAAAGATAAATTGATTTCAAATATAAGTAAGAACACAAAAACACAAACAACAGCTCCGGATATCAGATACTAGATGTGCTGCCGTGGTCCATTTCTCATGATCCGAATGGAGCCTGCTCTGGGCCAATTATAAACAGATGACGTGTCACACTCGGCCCACAAGCCGTAATTTAAATCACTGTTTTCAATCATTATAAACTGAGCTATTGGAATCTAATGGGGGAGGCTGAATTGTACGGACTTGACTGCGCAACATGTTTGCTTCTGATGAGCGTTTACCAACATACACAAGTCGTACTCGCGAGGCCATAAATGCAGAACAAATCCCAGCCTATGTGATGGAAGCCATAAAACTTAATAGCCTTGCCTGCAAACTTGCCGCTTCTCCACCTTTTTACTCCCTTTCCTTAGCAAACACAATATGTTTTTACACATCGCTGAGAAATGTCAGGTCCCTCTCGCCCCAGCAGCAGATCAATCAAACCCACCACCGTACAGGACTGGAGAGTGTGAGACAACTGGAGGAACACGGTCGCTATCTTTTACAGGAGGAAGAAACCACGGCAGAACAGAACACCAACAGGGAAAGTACCAATGCACACGGACAAAGAGCTGGAACATCAAGTGTCGTTGTGTCTGGGTGTCCATTATGGAGGCTCTGTCTCTCAACCATGGGGAAGCGGCAAAGTGTCAACTACTTTGTCCACATTACCCTCGTCCCCCAGCTCAGACAGGAGCACTTGGTCACTGTCCCAGAAATCACGGCACCCCAGTGGCACCCCAGGAAAGTTAGACAAATGGAGGGCCGGCGAAAGAAAAGTAGGACGGCCAGTCATCCTTTACTAGGCCTTTTATTTTTTTCTTCCCATGAGCTATTACATGTGACAGAGAAGGATCCATGTGACGGATCTGCAAACAAGCCAGAGTTCTTCCTCGAGTTTCCCCGCTAAATGAGCGTTTAAAGTCAGCGTTTGAAGTCGTGGAAGCGTGCCAGAGATTCTGTCAGAGTTCTGCAGAGGTCACAGAGGTCAGCACCGCACTTTTTACATCACATTGATTTGAATAAAACACTGATAAAAGGCTTAGATATCCGTTTCTGCGGCAGGAAACGGCTGTTTGATATGGTTATTTATGCAACTTTATTTCAACCTTTTGTTTCTTTTTTAGAACGCATCAGATGATTAAATATTTCAGTGAGATTGAAGTGTTTCAAATGCTGGGTTGTTTACCAGTTGTGTGGGTTGTTGGTGTGATGTCCCCCACCGCTGAGCGTCTGGTGGCTCGGACTGTGAACCCCTTTAGGTAGAGGAAAGCACAAACAGGAAGGAGTCACTTCCCCAGGTCTTGGCTGCACCGGTGACCACAGTGCGCCTCCCAAGAGGAGAGAGGAGGACGACAATCTGTCCCTCAGCGTGACCCCTCACCACCTGCCTCACTCCTAGAGGGGGGGAGGGAGTGGGCCGGGATTCAATAGGAAGTATATAGGAAGGAGTATTTTTGTGTTTCAGCTCGTTCTCTTGGTGGAAATTAAAACGTAATTTCTCATCACCACCGAAAACGCAGATTTGTCTTTGGATCACTGGGCATCCACCACCATCTAAGAAACCCAAATGAACCGCAGTCTGTCGAGTTATAAAACAAATTGATCAATGGTATTATTTTTGACTTCTTAAGACCAGCGTTTCACAGAGGTTTTTAATTCCTGCTACAAATGATTCTCTTTCAAACAAGGCTTTGAAATGTTTCACAGGATCTGAAGATTCTAGCTTCGTACAAGAGCTGAAAATGAGAAAAAGATGAACAGAAAAAATGGAAATGGAAGGCTGGAATAGAGATTTATGACGTTATATACATCGCCTTATTATATCACACAAACACACTTCATAGTTATGCTATTTAAGTCGAAAAAAGCTCCTTGAATTAGACTATAAATGGAAAGATAGATGATAGATGATATTTAATTTATATAAAAAAGTGTTATATACTATAAATAAAAGAGATGTTGTCAACTTTTTTCAGAAGTATTTCCTTAAATAACTTCCCGCAATGTAATTATTCCTTTTACCCAGACTGAAGAGAAATTCTACAAACTTTTTTCATCACCTACTTTCAAACATATTTCTGAGTCTCATAACTAAAGTGTCACCATGCCATAGTCGGACTTTTATTCTCATTAAATGAGTTGAAGAATGAATCATTTTATCTTCATGATTTTTTATTGCTAGTATTTGTCATGTGATGTTTAATCCCACTTATTATCTACACATGACTCAAGTTTATACCTAATTTATTCATCACCATTATGAGTTATCTGGACTCATTTTTCTTCATTTAAAAATACTCTATTACCATTTTGATCATTTGTGACCAATTGCATTTTAATAATAAAAACTAAACCATTATTTGTTCATGCACTATTTTTTTATACAACTGCCACTTCACCTTGCATCTCCAAAATATTATTTATAATATAATATTTGTCACTCATGACTTTACTGAATAATTTTATGCTCTTGAAAAACACATTTGATAGCTGTCTTATTTTAACACTGCAGGACAGATAAACCCAGCCACTTGACACTGAGCTCCACCTCCTCGGTCTAGACTCTACACGGAAGGTCAGCAGTATAAGACGGGCTCTAAAGGGGCCGTTTGGTTCACAGCGGCGTGACCTGTGATCTTTTGCTCCCCTGATTAAAATACCGGGGCTCCATTTGATATCGCATCAGCGGCATCCCGGCTTGTCAGTGTTAAAACAACCTGAGACAGGAGGGAGAAGAAAACATGCATCTGAGCGCGAGGAGCGGGTGGGGAAGAAAAACAAGCATCAACTCAAGCAAGACCATGTATTTTCACGCATCCCTGTCTTAAATGTCAAGATTTCTTAACCCTCAGTGACTGCGGCGCTGACACTTCTCCAAGGTTCAACAAAAACCGCATTCATTAATAATTAGCCGAGTTGCGAGGACAGAGAGAGAGTGAGACCCGGGAATGAAGGCGGGAGAAAGACAGCTCAAACTTCTCTCCGCTCTTCGGAGATTTTGCTACAAGTTTTCCCCCTTTCTTCTTGTTTTTCCCATTGTATTGGCCAGAGTCCCGCAGGCGGCCGACGAACCAGCGATTCAGACGTCGCATCAGCCGTACAACTCCCCCTCTCCTTAATCATGGCTCTAATACCCTCCAGATGAATAAACATCTTCATCCCCTCTCTGCTGCAGCCAGAAGGCTCCTCAGCTCTCAAATCCAAGACAGAGAAAGGCAGAGAAGTCGACGAAGGCAAAGCAAGACAGATGGATGGGTGGATCAATGTTGAAGTAAACCAACAGCAAAGTAACAAAGCTGTGGCAAGATTCTCCCAATAATTTGTCTGATCTCATTCCCTCATCCTCATTATTTTCCCTTCTCTTCCTAAAGAAATTCTTAGGCGCACGCTGTGACTTCTTCTTGTTCGTGAAGTGGGAGGTTTTACAAAGCGGTGTTCAACCTTGTCACCTCAGAATGTGTCCACAGACTCCACAGGAAGGGGGAGGAGGCAGGAGGTGGTGGGGAGTGTGTGTGCGTGTGTGATGGTGATGTGTGTATGTGAGGGGGTTGTGGGTCTCTAGAGGATGGGCTAGGCCCCCGACCAACACTTTCCTGGCCCAGGAACGTGCCAGAATACTCATGACATGTGTGTACAGTATGTGAGCACAAATGGCAGACAGATTTAGGGGTTTGCTTTGTTTCGCCTTCTATTGTCTATCTGACGGTATCTCAGCAGCTCATCAGCGAGCTTTAATGCGACTGAATATTAGGAAAACACACACATAGGCGCTGGTGTGTGAGTCAGTTCCTTCTGTGCCCTCACCCTCATCTTCATTTGCAGAACAGGGCTGGAATATAAAGCCTCAACACAACGAGACAAATGACTACAGGGCATTTTACTTATTCATCCATCACTTCACATTGATTTATTCCTGTTTATCTATTTATTAGCTAAAAAAAAAAAAATCTTTGGTTTGTTTTGCCAAAAAGTTTGCGAGCCGACTGACTTCATTGAAAACTTTCAGGGTTATGGCAGAATCCCAGTTCATACACCTCTCACTTTTACAGCGATTATGCTCATCTGCTTCCAGAAGAAGAGCTCTGTGCCGGCTGAATTACAAACTTGCCTCGCCATTTCCGTCTCTCACGCGTCTCCGACTGTCAAATCAACTAGAGCGAATGAAACAAGGACAGTCATCTGGAAATGTATCCTACAATTTCTTCAGTGAGTTCCACCCACATTTCCAGCCGCTGACCAAAACCTGAGGCCTGTGGGCCAGATATGGGCCGCAAACTAACTATACAGAGGTCCATAAAGTCTCTTTCCCATTGAACAAATGGATTATGAAAGCAAAATCAGAGACAGCTCCGGTCCGATTTATCGGCACCGATATGGGCATTTATGACATCATCATCGTCGGTTGACAAATATAGGTTGATTATTATTTATTTATTTTAATGAGATGCAATTTATATTTCTATGTGATCAGAAATGTAATTATGTTTTAAAATTTTATATCACAATTTAAAAGTCACTGCGACGAATTGACACTGAGCTCACGCTAACAAGAGGCTAACAAACGAATGCGAACTGGAGCTAGAGTTTTGCACCCCCCAGAATGTACTTTAAGACTAATAAATACAGCAGATGGCTTGTTTTAAACACAAGCCACTTGCATTTATCTAAAAATAAGAAACACTATATTACAGTTACTTTCCATATTGCCTTTCTTTATCAATGAAGATGTACAATGTTCTTCAAAACACTGCATTTATTTCATGATATTTTCAGATTTTATCACCGTTTTTACCTTTATTTTGCATTTGAAATATCTTAAAGAGCAATGACCTTAACGGAACAGCAGGTAGCAGTAGCATCATGGAACTCTCTTGCACACAGCGAGGAAAATATGACCAGTCTATCCGAATTGTAGAGCAACCCAAAGACTGTTGGGTGCCACTCATGTTCATACCTAAAGACAGCAGAGAGTAACCTATTAACCCTGACCTGCATTTGAAAACTGAAGAAAACTTCTTTGTTCTTTCAGCGAACTTCTCCAGGTTCCTAAGGTGATCGTCACCTCAGTAGCTGTTTATCGAACGAGGGAGGAGATGGCGGATATAATCCAGACAGCCATGCGTACAGTGCAGTCACAGAGGTGATGCAAAGTCTCCTGGGTAATTTGCTAAACATGAACCACAGAACCTGAGCGCCATGCTAAGCTCAGGTTAGTCGGCTGAGTCTCTAGGGGGTCGGGGGTACAGTGGGAGGGCTTCAGGTGAAGGGACACACCGACCACCAGCCGATACGCTTCTCTTCAACCAGAAGGTTCAACCTTCTTTGCATCAATTACAGGTGAAAGTGTGAGATGCTTGAGCGGGTTCTATTTTGACTGATTCACAGATTAGACGCCGCAAACAACATCCCGGAGCCTTTCACATGTCACTTCAACAAGAAGTCTTGATTAAGATTCGACAGACGCAACATCTCGCATGCACACGATCTGCTTCTCTGGGCCTCAGATAACCTTTATCCTATAGGGTTTAATTAATGTCAGCCAGTCTACGCCGCCTTTCAGAAGGAAACGACTCTGCCCTCATGAAGCCCAAATCCCTCTGTTTCACTGGAGAGGCTGGCTGCCTTGTTTATCCCGACTACAGGTACTAGTCCCCATTAAGGCCTGCACTTGTTACAGGGAAAAGGTTGAATTATTTACCAACAGTGTAGGCGGGGAAGGTACGGGGGAGAGAAGCTGAATTTTTGAGGTTATGAACAGAGATTAATGATCCATGGACTAGGTGCTGATTACCAAGGAAAAGGGCATTTGGCACGTCTGAGGTGGTATAGGAGTCTATAAAATGAAAGAGGTGTGTTTTAACAGTGATTTTTTTTCGATCTTGACTGTGTAAACAGGCGGCTATGTTTTGTTAAAAGGATTCCGAGGGTGCTGGCGTGCTCTCTTCACTCGGGGCAAACTGTCTACACTCGCCCTGCATCTCAGCCCCTCTGCACAATACAACAAAACATACACAAAACAAAAGGGAGCACAGAGGGGGAGAACAGAGAGACAGACGAAACAATAAACTCAACGACAAGTGACAGAGTTTGACTTTGTGTACTGGTTGTGTGTGTGTGTGTGTGTTGCGCTGAAGGCGAATGGAGAGAAGTGGGAGATGAAGACAAATGCAGCGAGGGAGAGAGACAGAGGGCGGCGGAGAAAACGAAAGACAGAGGGAGAAATCAAATTTGCAAGAATATAACAAAAAGCTGTATCTCCGACAAAAGAGAACACACAGGGGTATTTGTCTAGCTGTCTGCACCAGCAGGATCCTCTGAAAGTTTATTAAACTCGAACCCTTCAAGAGGAGGCAGAGAGTAGTAAACTATACTACAGGGGAGGGAAAAGAGAGGGATAGGGAGTTAGAGGGGGGATGAAGAAGAAAAAAAAATCTATCTTTTCAGCCTCTGTCTATCAGAAATTCTTTTATTTCAGCCATGCATTAAGTAACCTCCCCACTGAGTTCTGCTCCCCTTCCTGGTGTGGATAAAGCCGTCCCTCGGGGGAGCCGCTGGTAATTTCCAGCTTTGCCAGAAACTCAGGTATTAGAAAAGACCGCTCGGGGACCTGCCACAATATACCTTCACAATTTCATACGATCTGAAAAAGAGGGAGCTAGGCCAACCCCCACCCTGCGCCTAAAACCCCTCGAGGGTCCCCAGTTCAAATTTCTGAAGTGCAGACAACGGGCGTGCGTGTGGGGGAAGGGAGGGTGGTGGTGGTGGGGAACCCGTGGGACCGAGCACCAGCAATAGAAAATCCACTGCATAGAGAAGAAAAAAGCATTTCCTCTCTGGTCTGGCAGGAGTGCCTTTTTCCCCTGGCTCCCACCAGAGGCTTTTTACAAAACATGTGTTGCTGACATGTTGACAGATTGCTCAGTGAAGTGTTAGGCGCATGCACAAGGCTGGCCATTTAGGGGGACATAGCTTCCTACCCAACATCCTCTACCTGAGGCACCATGTTTTATACATCACCCCCCAAAGAAAAAAAGGAAACAATAAAAGGTAAGGGAGTCGCTTCCTTTGTGAGGAAGGCAAGAGTATCAGAGAGCACGGAGAGAGTCGGCGCTATAATGCTGCCTTAGCTGAACTGCAGCGGCGGGGAGGAGCAACGGAAGTGTAAATATGGATATGGGATAGTTGGAGGCAGAAGAGATATGAATAATGGCTGTGTGTTTACAGCAGGTGAGCTTGTCAAACCAATAAAGGAGAACTTAATAGTCTAGCAGCAAGGAAAACAAAGGGGCGACGGAATCTGATCAAAGGCCAGCTTCCCGGTCCAACTTCTGCTCCTATCAGGATATCGACAGCGCACGTCTTAATCGCCCTGCGGCTCCAAAAGTGCTGCCGTGGCAACAGGATGGAAATGGGGATCATAATGTATTCATGGTGCCGGCGACCTGGGGGCTGCGGAGCGTGCTCTCTGGGGACCGCACTTTACCCAGAGCCAGACGTGTCTGGGCAAAATCACTCCACACAAGACAGCAGCGGAATACTGAGGAGCCATGACAGAATGGAGGGAGGCGGAGAGGAGGAGGAAGAAGGGATGCAGCAGTCAGAGTCCAGGATGAAAATGGAAAATCATCGTGAAAACAAATACCCGTCTGGAGGCAACAACTAGCGATCAATACTTCATGCTAATGTATAACTGGAAACTTTAATAATATGTATTATACTTCAGAGTAATTCCAGCAGAGCAAATTGATTTTACATGTAAATCGGATCAGTTAATTATGAAGTTCAGCTCTAAATATTTCATTACAACGCTCCTTAATTTATGACACACAACCCCATTTAATGTCTTATCGGTGTCAAAGACGACATAAAGAGGCGCTTTAATCCGCCCGTGCTGGATTGAAGCTTCAAAACACAAAAGATCTGAGGCTTGACAAGGAACTAATGGGATGTGTTGTGCAGGAAGGAGCTTGCTGGGATGAGTAGCTCCACCTTGAGAAGCCTGACGCTGCTTGACCAGGTGGGTGGTTGGCTGGGAAATAAATTGCTGAGGAAATTGGTCCAGATTATCAGGGCCACAAAGAGACATGGACCTTTGGCTCTGGCCAAGGATGGATAAATGGTTAGTTGAGTAAATGAACAGAGGGATGGCGGAGTCGAAGATGGATGACTGTGCAGATGAATGATTTGGTCCAAGTGAACATCCAGTTGCTCCGTGCACACAGTTCCCACCACCTCCTCGGCAAAAGAAATCCTTCGCTAGAGACGCATGGTCTCATTTTGTCCGCCTCTTTTTCCTCAAACGCAGCTTAAGAAACCAACAAAAATGGCCGACACGTTTAAAAATACCTTGAGCGATGTTAGAGACACGCAAGGCAAATTCATATGCTGCATGCATTTTAAGCAAAGGTGTATGAAATTAAAATGGAGTGCTTTTGCCCTCGCGTGAGGAAATCATAACATTGGCCCCTTGGGGTGAGGCTTCAACCGCATTAAGTCTTCCAAAATGAGAGGATTCACCTGAAGACCGTGATGCCTCTTTCTGCACTAACTATCCTCCACACGTAGTACACCCTCCGGCATTCAACCTAAGGCCACAGACAACTCCCCTCGCCGCCTTTCCCACTTCCCTTTAGCCTGCAGTTTCTTCGACTGCTAAGCTCCAATGTTTGTGATGGCGGTGTGGCGTAATCAAGGGAAATAGAATCCAAAAGAAGAAGCAGAAAATGTGCTAAAGAGGAAAAGGAACGTGAAGCGGTGGAGAGATACAAGGACATCAACAACATGTTCTCACAGCGAGATGACCCCTGGCCATCCCGAGGCATCTGGTTTATCTGGCTGTCTGGCTAAGCCACGCACACACCTAATGACTCCGGGCCGGCCCGCGTCCCAGTGGTTCTGATATCCCGGATTATGGGTGAGGAATGACAAGACACTGGCAAATCTATTCCTCACATATGAAGCTCTATTTACACCTGTATTGTTTTCTACTACAAATTAGAATTACAGCCGCAGGTAAGTTACAGGGTGAGAAAGGTCATCGCTTCAAGTACTTTCGTACTTTTTTCACTTCAAAAATAGAATTATTTATCTTCACACATCACGGGAAACTAACAATCTGCGCTCATGTTCAACAGGTGAGGAACGTCCATTGGCTACAATCAGAAAGAAAAGCTATGAAATAAACACGAGTTGTTGACTTCTTAAAACAGTTTCAGCAAAGTTACACCTGTCTGAGAAGCTTATTTGTATGCATCATAAATCCACCACTCCGTTTCCAATAGCAGGTTGCCAACGTGAAGCGTGGTCTTCTTTTCCTCCCTCATGTTGCATGGTAATGTTGACCAGACCTCAATCTTTCTCTGCAGTGGAGATTAGTAATCATCTAAGGTCTTCATATTGATGGCCAGGCTCAGCTTGTTTGCATATTTACTGGCCTCAGAGCCCAGTCGCCTGAGGTGAGAAGCAAATTACATTTCTGCTCACCCCCACGCGCACAACTCTCACACACTCTTTCGATTTTTATCCCTCGTTTTCGCCTGCTTTTTTTCTAACCTTGTTTCTCTTAACATGCTGATCAGTCATCCTGCAGTAAGCATCCTTGCTTGCCCCGGCTGCATCCGAACGGCGCTCTCATTTGGCTAACATCATCACAGCGTAATCTTGTTGGAGGGAGCAATCAGTTTACTTTGGAATTAAGTATTCCGTTGGCAGGCCCGGAGAGAGGGAAGGCTCCGAGGGTTTAAAGGATGCAAACGAAAGCATACTCTTCAGAACATGGTCTCCGGCCCGATTGGGCGATAATTCACAACCGCCTCCGTGTGAGAGTAATGAACAGCCAATGGGAGGCCCGAGTACTAATGCGGTCGGATCAAAATCCAATCACACGTCGGGCTTCTCTGTTGACTTTGTTTGTGGGGTGTATTCTACAAACCAAATTTAGAAGGGGGAAACAAGCATCCTGGCTTTCTTGGGGGCACATATTGTCTTAATATCAAGATTACCACTGTTTACCACTTTCCATTCACTCCTGGCTTTCGGTCCGTCCGAGAGGATTTCTGCGGCTTTAGTGTGTTGAATACAAAACCAGTCTTGAAACAACGGTAAGTGAATGGCTATTGCAGGTGGCGAGTTATTTTAATATGCCAACTGGTCCACTCTGAGAGAGGTCATCTCAAAGGAGAGGCTCTCTGATCACATCGATCGAATCTGCTGGAATGTTCACTCAGCAAGGGAGGTTGGAGGTGGAATAGATTAGATGACCTTTACATTCTCAGCAGTGCTGGACCCCCCATGATGCACTGCTCTTAGCATTAAGGCAGCATCTCTGTTCTACCTGCCTGGCTGTCAAGCCAAAAAAGGCACCACTCCCTCTGCCAAATAGTCCAGCTGGTGACTTCAGAGACCTTAAATAACAGCCCTTCTGCCTATTAAAGTGAATTTATGGAACAGCCGTCCAAAAAAGCAATTAGAACAACGGAACAAATGTGTTACTTTTAGAGATATTTGAGAATCTCTGTCCTTGGGTGGCTGTGCTCCCCGTTTCCTGAAGTGTAGGAGTGGCTATTTCCTAAGATCCCCATAGCAGCCCCCACCCAAATACTAGCCCCCTGGCCAACACAAACAACTCCTTGGAGAGGCAGAGGCGAGGGGAAATGTTGAGTCCGTGATCGAGTAACCCCCATGTTCCTAAACCACAGTGGCTATAGCGGGATGCCGTCACAGCTGGCTTCGCTCTTTCCTGTGGGCCCGAAAACCAAGCGGCGCCCACGGGGAGATATAAACCTGTCGCACTGGTCACTCTTTCCACCGTCCTCTTGCTTTTCCTTCCATTAATGGCAAGTTTGGCAAGAGACATCTAAGTAAAAATCCTGATGGGGATCAATGTGCAGAACATTTCCGTGCAGACATGTAGAAAGAAAGTCCATTTAAAGCACATGTGGAGGAAATAAGAGACAGGGGAGCACATGCTAATTGAATACTTTGGGATACATTTGAAGCCGCAATGCATTAATCCACAAAATAACATGGGGGATACGGTGATGCACTGATGACCCAGTATGGAAATTATCGGGAGATTCATTTGCATTTTGACTGTCTAATGCCTCCATTTTGTTTGTGGTCCAGGACAAAGAGGCACTCAGCTTCCGAGTCGTCACCGTCCTCTGTTACTTTAGTGAAAGGATCGCAAGACGTTCCAAGCCAGAGTGAAGCTAGTTCAGTTTATAGGGAAATTTTCAGTGGCATAGAAGAATGGAATTGAGATAAGTTAATGATTCATTTGCCTGACGTTTATATATGTTGACATTGCATTGTATTTGTTGACTTCAACTTGTTCTCTTTGGTAACAAGTTTATGAGCCTACATATGCACCTGTGAGTCTTAAATCATGTGTACAGTTGTCCACTAGTGGGCGCTACAGAGGGCGATCGCACAAGAAGACGACATCCATGTTAGATTCACGTCTTCCTGCTTTAATCTATCAGCAAAACTAACTTAAAGGATGAAATGATAACACCATCAAAATGCTAGACCAGTTTGGGTACTGCCTCCTACCGCAAGAAATAATCTGAAATATGACTCAGCCTCAGAGCAATAACTGAGAATTACTTCAAATCGATGCTGCAGTGACGAGTAATTACCATCAATTGTAATTACAATTAAACTACAATGACAGGTGAGTAGTAAATGCATTCGACAGCACATAGATTTGAAAGGCGCAAACGTAGAATTGCTAACGTTATTTCTGCAAATTCATTGGTTTACCACTTATTAATGACCATATTCCAGAAGATTAAAGGAAATCTAAACAAAAAAGAGCAAAACAAAAGATAAAAAAACTCTACACTCCCGACATACTGAATGTCTCATTTGTTGTTTAAATTGCCTTTTCGTGTTCCTCTCCGCGAGCTTCATCACTATTCCAGTGTGCAGTTGCAGGTTTGAAAGAAGGAAAAAGGAAAATCATTTGAATTCCGGGGACCCAAGCGAGACTACGTGAAACCCACAGGTAAGATCCAAGCTCACTCTCCGCGCCCTCCCATTGGCTGCCTAGCCGGTAAACATCTCCGCAAGCTCTGTGCTTTCAAAACACTTACTTAAGACTGACTGGCCAAGCAGGAATTGAGATTTTATTTGTTCAGGACTCTGTTTTTTTCCCTCTGACGACCCACTGCACATAACCTGTCTGGCATTAATGATGTTGTTAATAAAATGGGCTGTGGATGAGTCTGTCAGGCAGGTCCTGTAGCCTCTCGGACGGGGAGATAAGCCCACGGTGGGCCTTATCTGGGTCCCACAGCCCGACCCGCCAGCACCACAGCAATGGACACATAACCAGTCAAGTCATTACTGGTTAATTACCAGCCCTGCAGAATGGGAAACACAGCTCCGGCAACTGAGCCACATTACTGCATTTCTTAGTTGATATGTCTGGAGGGTTAGGTTTCCACACCAAGACGTGCTAAATTTTTGGTGCAGAATAATCATGAGAATGTCGATATTGTAATTTATAAACAGACTTCCTTCCCTCAGGAACTCAGCGGTCAGAGTTGACATTTCCTTTCTAGTCTTTTACACAATGATTCCCGCAATTCTAACCTCACTCTACTTAACACCTCCGTCAACATTCGCCTTCCATTTTAATTTTGCTCATTCGCACTTCAATCCAAACTTGTAAGGTATAGCTAGCCCCACGTTGTGTCTTTTGATGTCTTTTCCTGTTTTTACAAAACTGCTGTGTTGTTAAAATCTCACCCCTATTGGGGGAGCTAAAGCTACGACCTGGGAGGACCACAGACCCGTCGCTCCGCTATACGTCCCGCCGTTCTTTAAACAGCCTGTGTAATTTATGCTACACCTTTTTTTTTTTTTTAAATGAACTTTCGCGTGCTGGAATTGGTTCAGCCGGAGATTTAGCAGCCAAAGTCACTTGTTCTACGGAGGGAGGGAGCCGTTTCTTTTATTCAATTGTTTTCCACTTCCACAAGCGTGTGCCAAGGGGGAGGAAAGCGCCGGCTTAACACGCTCTGCAATTCAACACGGCCAGACGCAGTCCTATTAAGATTTAATGTGCCATTCTTCTGCTTGTGCCACTGAAAAAAAGACTTGCAGGCTGAGGAGGGGAGCGAACAAAGAGCCGCCGAGTCAGGGTCGGGGAGTGATGAAGGAAACAAGACAAATGAGGAAAATGCCTCATGACCAGGTCTTCGTCACATGACAGAGAGTAAAGGTTGTGTCGCGTGTGGGCGGCGCACTTGGAAGTATCGACAGGAAGATGAATCATGATCATTCGGACGCTAAATACGTGCGGCTCCATAGATCCGTTAGCATATGAAGATACAGAAATCAATGATTGAGTCGATATTTTGATGAGACACAGGTGCCAAAGAGTCAGATCACAAAGATGGCTCAGGTAGATCACAGGGTTTGGTATGGTGTCAGATTACACCTATCCACCTTAGGGTTGTGTCTACATAAGAATGACTGTTGAATAATTTCAATTTATTGATTTTGTATTTTCAGTTTAAAAAGGTAGGTTGGTATGAAACACACTCAACAAGGTGCGATCTAATATCAAGTCCATCCTTCCGATACAAGATCATGTCATGATGACGACTTTTTAGGACAACTTCTGTCTCTCCAGAAACCTTTGACATGCCAGGAATACCACATGTGGATCCAGGAGGTGCCCTAACTATACACCTACTATATTGCTCTCCTAATGTTTATCTGTTTCGGTTATTTACAAGGCACTTTTTTATGGTGAGACTTTGTCATTTTGTAAGGGTTTGTTTTGTCTTTGTGCTCCGTGATGGTGATGTGCCATTATTTTTATGTAAATCTGAGGGGTAGTCCGCGACCTGCCGCAGACACATTTATTGGTTTGCACAACAGGCGAATTTCTGCACACAGACAGTCACTGGTTTGACTGAAAAATGGGGTTGACTCCTGGTCCAATCGGACGCCATTCTGCATGTTGCACAGTGAATTCAATCCCTTTTTTTGTTGCTGTAAATGTTGATGTCTACTCCAGAACAAGAACTTGTCTCTTCCATTTAAGGGCAGCCATCTTGCTCTCCCAATTCCATAGAAAAAATGATTGACAACCTGCTAGCGACGCGTTCAGCCTGGACTTTTAGTTTAACAATAACACTATTCTTGAACTTTGAGCCAAGTAGCAACCAGTGAGGATCATTAAAATGTGTTTTTTGTATTGTTTTTTCCTCAAGCAGAACTGTGTTGTTAGCATCAACCACAAAAGCTTCTTAGTTATACTGCGTAGCTAGCCACCATAACCGATGGACATATCGTGTTTACTTCACTGTTTCATCATCCACACAATCGTAGCTAAGAAAGAGGTCAATCGGATGAGGTCCCCGCATGTGCCGGCCTCTAGGGCAATGAATAATGTGTCATCTAAAATGTAAAGTGCAAGCATGCAGGTGCTGCGCGGCGCATGTGCGCGTTAATTTGTGTGTGTTTGCATGCCTGAGCAGTCTGAATGAGCAAGTAAATACACCGTTGTGCTGTAGAGCGGATGGGAATATGAGACAGCAGCACTGCCCATGGGTTTTTGTTTTTTTTGTTTTTTTTCTTTTTCTCTCCAGCTATGAACAACGTCGCTTGGAAATGCAGAATCCTCCATTGTTGTTTTGATTGCTTTCTTGCAGAAAATGCGGTCTTCATCTGACAAAGACCAATAAATACTTTATACCAGGCATAATGTGTGCGCTATGAAACACAGGGGAGAGAGAGAGAGAGAGAGAGGGCGTCCTCACGAGGGCATACGCTTTGAATTCCTAATGACACTCCTGTTAATGTGACTGGCGCTGTCGCACAGAGGAAACGCACAGGGATGCGCGTGG
Source organism: Synchiropus splendidus (assembly GCF_027744825.2). Classification (NCBI taxonomy): domain Eukaryota; kingdom Metazoa; phylum Chordata; class Actinopteri; order Syngnathiformes; family Callionymidae; genus Synchiropus; species Synchiropus splendidus. The sequence goes on along the minus strand of NC_071346.1, from coordinate 9,128,682 downwards.
AGGCAAGCGCCGCCTTTACTGCTACTTTTCCTCCTCTGTCTCGCCTTCTCCTCCTTCCTAACCTATAGCCCTTTTTAACACAGATGCATGCCCCCCATGAAAACACACACATAGTCGAGCCCTGATTCGAAGAGCTCATTCTAGCATGAGGTCTCTTTTCAGTGGCTGCGCTGTGCCAAAAGTAGCTATTCTCCCCTGACCGCCTCTCCTCCTTTTCAAAGCCTTGTAATCAGCGTGCCGCCCTTTGTACCAGGATGTCGAAAGACTTCCCGACAAAAACACAGCAGAATTTCTGATGAACGACAGAGGCTCATAGTTCGACTAATCATGTCTTGCTCGTCTGTCTCCCGTCGTACTCCAGCCGTTTTGAAGGAAAAGTCTTTCCAGTTTGGCACATTCTTCTTGGCACTCACAAAGCAGCTGTTGGATCAAAACAGAAAGTTCGCTGAATGAAGCCAGTGAAACTAAATGGAGCCTTTTGGAAATAGTTAGCAGAAAACCGTCACTGCCAAGTGGCTGTTCATTGTTGAGTATTACTGAATATTTCCATGCGGCTGACCCAAGGAATCATTGTGAATTTATCCATGTATGTGCTCGTGCTGAAGGTGAGAGGTAGAGCTCAACAAAGCCCACGATATCATTCTTTCCATACAGTATGAGAAATACATTTGTATTTTTCTCATAAATCGGAAATGTATTTTATCGAGTGCATTTTGCCCGTCTATGGGGAAGAAGAAAAGAGGAAATCTACATAATATAAATCCATACACGGCTCAGTTATCTCTCTCTGCTTCTCCGTTGCACCCGCTCTGATTGATTCCTTTATCTAAGGGAAGCAGAAGACATGCTCTGTTTGCTCACACAGTGGCCGGCAGGAAAACAGAGAAAGACACTTATTAAAAAGGTCATCTCACAGAGGGTTAAAATAGCAGGGCAGTGATCTCTCTGGGGGAAGTAGCGGTGCCCCTCCTCTAGTGAAGGACACAAGGAAAGGTGTTGCTCAAGGGATCTGCAAAGAAAGAATGGCGGCTATTTAAATAGCTTCTGGCGAAAATGCAATTTCATGAATTGGAAGTCACAGCGTGGTGATATTTCTGTTTACAGTGAGGTCCGGCTAGTAAACATGGTTCTGTGTTTCGGGAAGCTAGGTGTATGACAGGCTTGCCTATCTGTGAAAAACTCATATCCAGCAGTGCCAAGAGAACAAAACTTTATAGGCCATTTTTTTTTTCTTCCTCTGTGAAGAATGAGCAACAATGTAAGACAATAACGCAAGACAGTGAGACAAAAGTGTTTTTGAGAAGGCCTGCGGATACGCAGCGCCTCAAGCCTCCTGTCTTGTCCCCTGGGTAGCCTAAAGCCCTGTTGGCAGGATGCTGATCCCCACGCAGAAACCTGATTCCGCAGCCATCCTGGAGCCGGAGGGTGGACGGGGGAACAGACTCCCCTAACAGAGCCCCTCCGCTTCTGCCCCACTGTGTTCCAGGGGTGCTCTGGGGGAACATTCCTCTTGCCCTGCCCCACTCTCAACTCTCCAGAGGGGCATTCTTCCAGCCCTGGCCTAGCCTTCACTGGGCTCTCCTGGGTAGCATTCCTGAAGCCCAGCCCCAGCCCAAGACAGGCTCCCCGGGGATGCATTCCTGCAGCACTTGCTCTCTTTCTCTCTCCCCATCTCCTTCTTACTCCCTCACTCACTTCTCTTGCCTTCCTCCGCAGTCCAGCATTAGCGCGATCAATAGCCTCGATCGCATCGGGGACATGAGGCAATCCATACCAGTGTGCTCCCTTAGCGCACTGCAGTGGTCGAGCTTAAGTGCAGGGAAAGGTGTTATACCTCGGCCAGACGAGGGTGAAACAATGGCTGCCATTGATCGCAGTGACATGTAACATCTTTCTCTTTCTTTCTGTCACCTGGGTGTGGTCACGTACTGCACAAATCTCTTTGAAATTCCATTTCAACAGTTGTGTCTCACTCATACCTGACACCAGACGCCAATGAAGAAGGCGGATTACATCTTACATTAGTGGAATTGAAAACAGATATCTGTAATGTACACATCATTTGGTGAAGACTTTTTTTTCGCATCCCACATTCACAGCAGATGAAGCCAATCCCTCACACACTGTATGACAGTACAAAGCTACATCTCTCTGGCAACTGTGCTTGAGAGCAAAAACTTTGGCAGCCATCCCCTTCTCCATGTTATAGTACCAGTACAACTTTCTATATCAGTATTCCTGTGGTCATGAGAGGCCACAGAAATATTATGCGATTCAAAATACTCATGTATATGTTATTTTTCTTCCTACTACTACATTTGAAGGGCCCATATTTAACAAGACTTATGTTAGTGCCTCGATGTGCATGTATAATTTGAAGCAAAACTACTACGGACTACTTTTTGAGTTCCATTCCAATCTCCAAAAGCACGGTGCAAAAGCGTCTGCCTTGCATTACACGTGTGGCAGCAGTCAGAAGGCTACAACTCCAGTGGTAGTGTTTCCACCAGGAGCACTGGGTTTCTGAAGTATCCCTGATGCACAGTGACTTCCCCCTAAGTACACAGTCGCTCTTTATTTCAATCTAGAGTAGAGCAGAATGTTGAGGTCAGCTCCAGTCGGTCAACGGAAATCAAAGTTGTTTCAGACAGTTTTCAAAACACTGTGGAGACTGCACTCTGAAACACATCTTAAGCTGGTAGCTCACGGGTCCTCAAAAGGCGCAGGGTGGTGCAGGATTTCTTGATGAAAAGAGATCAGTTAAAGAGCAAGGACCTCAAACATGTGTTGCACTGTCTGACTAACATATCACTGGTTCATTGCTCGCAGAAGAGATGCACTGCCCTGACTCGCTTCGGTAACACAATACAGACCCTATCAGTGGAACCGAATGTTTAGCTTTGGTTCCAGTTTCCAACGACAACAGCATGTGACATCACAAAACCTCACAATAGCCCTGTCCCTTTTCCCATCCACCTAACAGGCAATACATAAAGCAATGAACTGATCCATTTTTCCTAAAACAGTCTGGGCATTTAGTCACTCGCCCCACGATAAAGAGGGCGTGGCGAGGGTGACCCTTGTACTCCCCCCCCCCGGTACTCAGCTAGGATCTCAAAGACCCTGGAAATAACATGACTTAATGGCAAGGACGGCATGACGTAGATTCAGGGGAGAGTGAGCAAACACAGCACAGGACTGAGCCTATAGCATTGGCCATGCTTTGACTTTAAGTACCACCCCTGAGATGGCGAGTTGTTCTCAACATGTCAGCTTCTAATAATGCAATCTGTATGTTTATCAGAGATCAGCCGGAGGGAAAGAGAGGAAGCTGTCAGGGAAGAAATAAATCTCCATATGCAGATTGGTTTCAGTAGAGCTCTGCAATTTGTTTACCAAAAATAAAACATTTCAAATGGTAAAAAACGGAGGTGTTTAACAGGTGCCCGGGCTTGATGAGAAACCGTCCTAATAAAGCATCCATCTGCGAGCAGCGAGTGAATGTAAGACAGATTAATTGGTCATGGATGTCTACATAATGCCACATAGGAAATCTCCCATATTTCAGAGGACGCACAAAAACACACTTCTACACACAGTACTTAGTATGCCATCTCCAAGTTTCTTCTCTCCCACCGTGTTTGAATACTAATAGAGTGTTTCTGCACCATCACAATACCCTAATGGCAATTAGATTCTTTTGTTTGCTTTCCGCAGGGGCTCTTATCCAAACGGCTCCTTTTTTCATCATTGAACAATTAACAGTTATTTGTCCGGAAGATTGACATTTACGGACGCCTCGCTTAATTATCGGAAGAAGACGGCTGAGTCAGTCTCGGCCACGCGGCAAAAGCAGGCAGCATAAAGGTGCCAAACTGACATGACTCCCCGTTTCTCCACTATTACACCACAACACAAGCATCATTAAAGGGAATTTTAATTGTGCTGAACATGTGGGAACAAGTCCCCCTTCTGTGTTGAATAATGCTCTTTGTGCCTCTTTTTTTTTCTTTTCAAATTACCAAGTAGACGTTCGACTGATGGCTTTGGGTGTGAAGGATGGTCCACACACATTAGATTATATAATCGCATTAATATGCACCTTAGTTTGTCAGTGCAATAACTTCCAGCGTGATAAAGTCATGTATCACTTTAGCAGTGGTAGTGGGACACAAGTTTTTTCCTCATTAAAATTGAATCATGAATAGAATATGCCCTGGACAGTGGGCAAAGCGTGACACGGGGCACAGCGGAGCCGCTACAGGGTTTCCACTACATACATTCCACTACGTTCCTTTAAAATTAACTCAAACAAAATGGAAGCATAGAAATAAACAGACCACACATTACTAGTCATGGACAAGAACATGACAGTTTTCAGCATGTTTTTCACGGAAAAAATCCCGAAAGAAACTATAGTCCGTTGCTTGCAGAAGTCGCACATTACAGCTGAACTTACGAAGAGACGGACCGCGTGAGGAAGACAGCAGATTAGAGAGATATGCTTAGTGTGATTTTAAAAAATTGTAATTTCAATATCACCAATTCAGTAAATGTCAAAACATTGCCGTCGCTTCTTGACAGGCTGTGTTCTGTTCTGTTTTCTTTTTTTAGTGACGGAGGAAGTTCTGCCAATCTGTGTTCTCTGCCTATGAAGACAAAATTGCTTTTTTTTTAAATATCACATCCAAATATTACAGTTACCTTTGACCACATTTAGAGCCATTTTTCCCTTCTTTGTGTGTTCATGAGCACTTTAACATTTAAGTTGTCTCAGTCTTTGTTTAAAGTTTATTTAGCTCACTCATATTCTGAAACATATTTTATCGCCACACTACTAAAAACAAAAACATGGCACAGCTCTCATTTCACTGGCCTGACAGCCCCTCAAGACAGTCACAGTGGCCCCTTTGGAATATTGATTGTCCACCTCTGGTCTAGAACCACTGTAATGAAGCTTTTGGAGTCAGCTGAGGTCACAAGGAACGTGAACTCCCCGTGGTAAGCATTCAAAGAGGGTGATGATGATGATGATGACGAATGTGCTGTGGTAATAACAACCATGTTCATGCTCTGCTCATGAGGCAACACCTTCCTGACATCATCTTTTGATTTACAGTTTAAGGATTAAACATGGGACAAATAAAAAGTGCAGCTTGTTGAATCTCACTTTTGACATTTTTAATGCTTCTGTCCATTTTCTTGGAGAAACACAGTAATAACTGTGCTTCCAAATATTATATTAAAGTCCACTTGGCTGCCGGATACAGGATCACTCAAGTGGCCAACAATTTGACTTATTCAACTGTCATACTAAAAAGCACGTGTTATGGAACCTTCAAATTTGGGGAAAGTGTGTCATGCAGTGCTCTCTATCGCAAGCTGCGTTTTTTTCTTTTCGTTTTTATAGGAAGGACAAGTGCCGGGAAACACATGGAAAACCTTCACTTCACATCATTAGTTTTGTCTGCCACCTTGTCAGCGTATTTATAGCAGCGTTCATCCATCAACAGGTCAATGACACAGTGTGCCAATGGCATCCTTCCTTTTTGAGTCTCGCTCTGCGTTTCAGAGGCAGAGAGGAAGGTTTCTAGAGCTGGAGCCAAGATATTGACAAATATATATGTAGCAGAGTCACGTGGCCACAAATCAAAATGCTGTGGATTGCCAGGTTCTTCTTCGTCTTCCCTTGAATTATGGAAACCGTCTCGAGGAGAGCACATTTCAGTGTATCATGAGTCCGATTTTGCTCAACACTACAGCACAATGAACACTGACAGGCATTTATTAGAAGTCTGTGTGAGGTGTGTGAGTGTGTGCGTGTTGGGGAGTGTGAACCAGTGTTCCCGTGTTGTAGTGTTCTATCATTGTGCGGCGAAGTCTCCGGTGAAGCCGAAGAGCGAGAGTGGAAGTGGGAGAAGAACTGAGTGGCAGAGTGTAGGGGAGGCTCGGTGGGCTGAACGTTGTTTACCTGTCAGCTGGCATTGATTAATCTTGTGTTCGGTGAGATCGCTCAGCGACTCGAACACCTGCTGGCAGCTGTCGCAGCTGTGCAACGCGGGCTCCTCGTCCTCCTCCTCTCCCTCTTCTCCTTCCTCCGGAGAGAGCAGCCTCTTCCTTAGACGTCGGGTATCACCATCCTCCGCCGCCCTCTCGAGGGCGCTCTCTGGATCTGGCAAGCCACAGGAAATGACAGCGCCACATAGTCAGAGGGTTTGACCCGCACAGTGAGAATCTCCAGCTTCCTCTGGGTGACAATAAAATGGCTTTCCAGACCCCGGATTTAATAAAAACAATAATAAAAGCTGTAATAAAAATGCAGCTTCAATTTGGGCTTCTGTAACTCAACCACTCAGGCTATTACGGAACAGTTGGGCAGGTAAGATATACAGGTACACACAGACAAGGTGGCAGGTGCTGACACACACACACACACACACACACACTCTGTTATTAGAAATGGTTTTATGTTGTGTTTGCCCTGCTTCACCCAAGCAAAACTTCAGTATATGAAAGTAGACAGATGGGAATACGCGTAGTTAATAAAAATGTGTATTGCGCTTTTGGCCGGACCAAAAAATATCAAATTCCATCAGTGAGCGCTCGCTTGCATCAGGCGCCTTCTGTCATTGAACCATATTATCAGGCCACGTTGGCCAAAACTGGGGAAGAACAGAGGGAACACACATAACCGAGATTGGTGTGTAACTCGCTGTCGTCACGACACAGTTTCCCTAAATTATTCAGCCTCGCTCGCAGGCAGCCGCGGGTCGCGCACATCAATATTCTTCAATCCATCTGCAGTTTTGTCTCTTGTTGGCTTTGTGCTTGCACGAGGGTGGGCAACCCTGAACGGCAACTTTAAATCTTCTTGTAAAATGTTGCTTTAATCATAACTTTGTCTCTGCCGTGTGGCGCTGCCCTGGTGAAGCGGGCTAGCATCCAATAAACAGGCAAAATGGCCCGCAGCTCAGTCGCTCCCCTACTGTGGCCATTACACTTCACAATGGGTCTGATTAAAAAGCCATACTTACAATCACACAATATCTCTTCACTTAAAGCTCTGTGGGGTAGAGCTCTTTAGTGGCAGCCATTTTAAGATCCGACACTTGAAACCTAGAGGTCTAGTTGTTCCTCACCGAGCACAAGTTCACCAGAATTTATTTATTTATCGAGCCACCTTTAGCTGGTGGAATCTAAACAAACATAAATCCCGTTTCTTGAGTCAAATTTTTAAAAAAATCCTGACACAATCTCCGCTAAGGGAGAAACGGTAGTCTTCGTGGTTTACGATGTGTTGGGGTGAATCCAGTACCGCTGCATTTTAAATTCATTTTGAGCCGACGAAACGTCTTCTGGGCCACGTAAAAAGGCTAGAGAGGCCGGATTTTGGCCCCAAGCCTTGCATTTGACAGACGTGGTCTAAGCATGACTAGATGTGTAGGCAAACACCACCACCACCAAACACAGGGTTTTCGAAAAAAAAAAAAACTGTGAAAATTCCTGAAGGAAAAGGCGTTCCAGAAGCCATCAAGGCCACCCAGGATTTTTCCTTTCCCCCACTTGCGCCAAGTATTGATGTAACATCACACCCTCCATTGTCCTTCCCTCCTGGTGACTGAGGCGCTCGGAACATGCCCTCTAAAAATATCAGCCCTGTGGTCCCCAGTGGGACCATGCAGAACAGAACAGAAGGTGTTTCAAGAAAATGAAAATCCCAACCCAATCCTCACAGATGCAGGCCTCGGTCGCTCAGGGGGAAACACTTCTGACTGAGGCCAAACACCGCACTATCTAGATGCATGATTCATCAGCGCCGACTCTGAATTCACCGTATGAAATGTATACATACAAGTGGAGGAGGGTTAAGGTCTTTACACACCTGGAGCACTTTCACTGCAATCGATTTGCATTTCATTAATGGCTGCACAATATACCATTGTCTTTTATCACTATGGCAACTCGGGCCAATTAAAAGGCACATTATATAGTAACAACAATGTCATATATTTCGACAGTTGAAATATGGTGAATAAAAATATCAAGTTGCGACTCCATGAGGTCTCACATGTGACCTACAGTGAACTCCACTGTGTCTTTGTGCATGACTGTTCTTGTACGCTAGATGGGTGGCAAGAGAAGAAAGGAGGAGGTGTGAAGGGGGTGGGGGTCGGCATAGCAAGGTCACGTCCAACCCTGGGATTACAGCGCCATGTCGATAGTGAGGTTTCTGTGCCTCTGGGCTTCATACAGTAATCTATGTGATCAGAACATCCTCGTCCAGCAGCCTCCACAGGACGGACGGCCGATCAATACGATTACACAAACACACATCGGGTACAAGAAGAAGACGTGCGGCATATTGAGGATAAAACTGGAACTGGTATTAATATTGTTGATCAGTTTGACAATGTTGAGAGGAGGGACCCTCCTCTGACCGCTGATCCATATTCTGATAAGGTCAACTCAAAGAAACATGATCGCCGCACAAATTATTCATGAGGGGAATAGAATGAAGATCCGACTGGAGGAGTTTTCGGCAGAATTTTCCTGCTTTACAGTGGTATTAATTGTGCGTGTCAGACGGGTGATTGACGTCTTACACTGAAGACGGTTCGATTCCAGGCCCATCTATCACACGCAGACGTGTCTCTCATGCCGACATAAATCATGCCACAAGTCTCATCCTGAGAGCTCAAGAGTCCCCTGGACGCCCACCCTTATAATATTGAATATTTCTCCTCTTAAATATTTATAAGCCTTTAACTGATATTCTCTCCTCTGCTCCATTAGCCCCACCAGGGACCCGCGGACCCTCGCTGGGAAGCCCCTGCCTGTCCCTCCTCTGTCTGGACCTCACAGAAGTTGAGAAAATGGCTACATGGTTGGGGGTGCTTGATAATGTACTAGAAGAAAAATACAAAAGAAAGAGAAATGTGGGTACAACAGGAGCGTGAACCTGAGGGAGGACTTCCCGTGGAATAAAACTTGAGGCACACTGACAGAGCAGAGTGAGCCCTACAAAACTAGAGGTCTATGGTCTGACACCACCACTGGTCTGACATCAGCCCCAGTGGACACAGCAACAGTAAGTATATGTCAAAAATAAAGTATGTTCTAATAAGGTGGTAAAACGTTTAGCCTGGTATGTGCCTGCAAAGTGGAAAACAGGGGTGTCAAACTTAACACAGTCCAAGCCACAGGCTGAACAAAATACATATATATTATGTCTTTAACAGGCTGAAACAGTCGTACTGTTTCACTTCTTGAGGCGAACAAATTCAAGATAAATAGTTTACATTTAGAATCTTTGTATTCAAAAAGTGACCAGCAATTTCTCATAGGTCTATTTAATGATGAGTACACATAAAATAACTTCGAATTTGTACCCTCTGACATGAGTGAGAAGTTAGCTAAAAGCATGTAGACAAACGATTTCAAGTATCAACACTCAAAAAACTCATTTTAAACACTCGTTCTAAAGTTAGTTTTTATGCCAACACACACAGCAACAATCTAAGTTACTACTGGTGGCAGTACTGGTTGATCAATTGATCCCAACTTGATACCTCTAGAATGTCACAACCACTGATTTATATTGCATGGATTGCAGTAACATACAAAGTCCAAAAGGCAGAGCATGATGGCTTCATGACACTTTAGGTGCCACTCTTCATCAACTGGCCAGCATAAAATGAATGCTTTCGATCAACACATCCATCTGTGTTCTGCTAGACTTACTAAACCTCATATTGCATCTGCATTTTAAGGAGAAAAAGTAAAAAAAATGCACCTTTAATTCCTTTAAATGCATTTATTTCACTTACTGAAGAAGGTACCAGTCATTCAAAAAGTACATTCTTCGACTGTGGTTCAAATTTTAGCCCCCGTGTGACCGAACTGGAAAGCCCTGCTTTAGTAGAAGTCAGCAGCGGCACTATGACTGAATTAGAGCTAAAAGTTAAGTCTTGCCGCGAATCTTGCTCTCCCCGAGGCAAAAAAGAGAAAAGAACAAGCGATTTCTGAAAAGCAACATGTGATAGTTGTCAAGAGTTTTAAGCTAAAAGTCGCTCAAATCTATGTGAAACACAAAGTGGGGGAACCACTGCGGGACGTGTTCTCACAAGCTTGTAGCGAGTCAGCTGAGCCCCATCAGTCGCTCTCCCAGTGCTGAAGGAGCTTCGTGTCAAACACATAATTACCAGCTCACCCATCTCCTCATTTCCTGTCATTTCCCCCAGATCCTATGATGCGCCCCCGACTCCCGAGCAACCCCTTCGCCACCCCCAGGTTCAAATTAAGAATTTATTTTAACCAGCGAGCAGCTTCTGTCGACACATGTCGGCAGGCCTGATCAAAGGTGAGCACGCTCCTTTATCAGAGTGAGGGAGGCTGTCAGAAAGAGGGGGACATTAAGATTGAATAACCTTCACACGCTTGCCGGCACCTCGTTATTTAAAAATCTGAAACTTTAACAGAGCAGCCGCCATATATATAGGTCACAGTACATTCGACTGCCACATGTGCCTCCGAGTGTATCCTCCTCTGTGAGGACGGCATTCGGGGCTCACCACTTAGCCCTTCACATCTTCTGATCCCTGCCATTACAGAGCGTCGGTGGCGGCGCATGCTCCACACAGAGCTACATATCGGAGAATTTCAAACATCAATACCTTAAACTTGTTGGAGTAACACACTATATCTTTGCATAAATCTCTAAAATAACTCAGAAGGCACAAGGAACATTTTGACGATAGTCGTCGTAGCTTCAGTAGTACCATGTTGCTAGCTAGATTAATGCCAGTGTTGTGTGTCCGCAGCTACTGTACGTTTACTTGAACGCAAAGGTTGTTAAATGCTTCAGAAACTAGCTCACCAAAACCGGGTTCCCCCACATTGCTATTAGTGAGTTAGTTCCATTTAGACTGATACATACAAGATAGACAAGAGGAATTGGACACAGGCTTTTAGCTAGAGCTAGCTAGAGGGCGTCTAAACTGCAGAACATGAAAAAAATGGTTCACTGGTTTACATTAAATTGTGTTTCCACCCGGTAATTTCGCCAAATATGATTCAAATTCGTAGATTCTAGAACCTTTTCCAACTGTATTTTGGCCATTGTGGTTACCATATTTGTTTATATTTGTTTAATATCACCATCATCCGCATCTCGCGAGTCGCGACACTTGCGGCATGGAGGTGTGCCGCTATTGATGGGATGTCTGATGCTGACGACAGGATAAGTTCCAAACTTCAACTTCCAAACAATCGTTCACTAACTCATTGCTTTCTAATCGGAGGAATAGTTCGCAGACTCTCATGCCACAACTTTCCCATCACAGATGCCATGTTTGTTTTCGGGCGAAATTTCGGGCACATTTCATAGGTCGACGTGACATAGACGACCGAAAACGCAAGTTCGAAACTAACCAACTTCAAACTTTTAACACCTGTATTGACCTTATTGATTATTTTGGTCTGAGCCAGAACTTTTTTTCAGTTTTAGAGTTTGATACGTCTCAGAATGTTCTGTACCACCACTACATGCCTCAAAATGTACTATTTTTTGTTGCTCAACCACGATTAGCATCATAATTATGAGAAGAATTTTGTGGACATTTTATAACATAACACAAAACATATTGATGCATTTTTTTCTAGGTTTAAGCACTTTGATTGTGTCGTCTTATACATTTCAAGTTCCATAAGCTACTTTGTATTATGTTTATTCACCAGCGGTCAACACTTTATTTCTTTGTTCCAAACAATGACAGCATGCTATTCACTGAGCTGTCTCAAAGCTCCCATTACGCCCTATAAAACCATAAAAAAAAGGTGTTTGCCGAGCCATAACACCGAAGCCTATACAAGAAAACAAGCACGAGCTAAAGGTAGCAATTAGAGCAGCAGCAAAGCCAAACAAAGAAAACCAGGCAGCACTTGACAAAGCATAAATAATCATCCACCATTAAAATCCCTGCACCAAAAAAAAGAAAGAATTGGAATCAAAGCTGCGGGATAAGAAAACACATTTGAACATTGCAAATGCTCTCTGTCTCTCTCTCTCTCTCTCTTTCTCAGCCCGTATCTCTCGCTCTCTCACTGGGAGTGATAATATTGAACGGAGCGCCTTGCTATGCCATTAGTGCGGTAGAACTTCAAAGGAAATGAATAATAGAAAATATGATTTTCTGAAGTGCTGGAGTGAAAGAGTCCTTTCCTCTTCCTGCCAGAGTGAACCCCACAGTACATTGATCAGAGGGCGCCCTCCACTTCTGACTGGCTGCCACCTGACTTCATACATCACCTGCCACGGCCTCCGTCCACTTTACACGGAGCTGACGCCCAAGCAAACGCCGCAAAGAAAGGATGTATACATAAGAGCGAAGAAAAAGCATGTGGATATAATTATACACAGCCAGCACAGTGGTAAAGCCAAGCTGCAGATCTTAAGCCTGCACGACACTCTCCGGGTAAAAAAGCGCACTGCCTCATTAAACCTCAGATATCACACTGTTCCTGCCCCTCTATACTATGCATAAATCTGTCTGTCTTTTAGAGAGCCTCTTTTGTTAGCATTTCTCCTTTGCCTTTGCGACATATCAAACATGAATAAGAAGCAGGATGCAAGACTGGCAGAACACTTTAAGTGTAATGGAAGGGCACGACTGGGGGCCTACTTATGATCCAGATCTCCACAGCCCGTCTGTTTAATCCTTTAGCTTGTCGCCGCTGTAATGGCTATTGTGACAGCGTCCATCATTGAGGGAGACGTTTGAATAGCAGGTAAACCTACGTCACTTCAATTTTAGATGTTGAAAAACCAGTGGCCAGAAGGGTTGTTTTGGTAGTTCAAAAAGTTCTTTCTGCAGAGTGCTTGGCGTGAGGAGGAAGTCACATCATTCACTGAAAACTTTTTGTTATTTCAAAATACCATATCGATCTCACTATCAGCCATTGATAAAACTGGATGTTCAGAGGTGGGACACGGCAATGTGCTGCAAAAACCCGCTTATGCCTTCAAAGTCCTCATTTTCTTTAGCATCTTATATGATAGTGCTGTTGTGAAGGCAGTATAATTCAACATAGATATAACAATCCCAACCATTTTAGAAACTTCACTTTGAAATTGACATAAAAAATGAGTCGTATAATCATTTATTTTGACTGTACTATGCGCAATATATATAATATCTTAAAAAAAAAAGACTTATTCATGTATTATCAAAATAAATTTGCTGCTTCATTCTAAAACTGGATTTTTCCACCATACAAATGTCCACATTAAAACTTTAAACAGACCTCAGACTTTGAACTTAAACATTGTGCCAATGAAACTATTAAAAATTATTTTTATTAAATTAAATAAATTATTATTATTATTCCAGTTTATACTTTTCTTTTTAAAAAATCATCTTTTATATAAATTTTATATATATATAATTTTTCTAAAGATAAAAAGAATGATAAAAAGGTCAGTATGTACATGATAATAATTATAAATAAAGTTACTTTAACTGCAAATAGCTCTGTGGACTGATGGTTTGGATACTGGAGAGTGTTGGCGATGGAGGCCCCCAGAAGATACGCCATGAGGTTCACTGAGGGCATGAAGAGGGGTGACTAGGAAGGACACTCAAGAAGAAGAGGAAGGAGCTTGGTGGAATGATGAATCGTATTATCAACACTGAAAAGTTCTCCAACACGAACAACTTCTCTCTTAAACCTAAAGTTTCTCCTGCAGCCTTTGGAGGAAAAATAAGTAAATCAACACCGATGAAGTCAAATGAGGAAAGTGAGAAATTAATTTGAGCGCCCTCCTGATTTCTCCACAGGCAGACATCGATCATGTGGCGGCTGACTCCCCTCACTCTGGAGGTGGAGGTGGAGGTGGCGGAGGCGTGTGGGGGATCCGTGTGTCTGAGGGGGTCGTTGTAATCAGCCACACTCATTAGCTTTGGCTCTGGATGACAGGAAGTCTCCAAGGCAAGTCAGCCTCCGATGCCCGCTCCTTCATCTTTGGAGCCGAGGTTACAGGGCCACCGCTCAGTTCTACGGTGCCGCTGCCGATAGTCGTCAAGGAGGGAAGTTTGAGAAGCCGATCAGGAAACTTTCAAGGTGGCGTTATTGCATTCAACTAACGTCTCAAGGAAGAGACTTGCCTGGCAGTACGACTTCTGCTTTGATCTTTTCGTCATTCTTCCTCTCTCAGTCATAAATACTACGTACAATAAGGACAAACATTCACTTTCACTGCAGCCATACTGAGTAACACCAGCTCTAAGTATCTAGCATGTTTATCATTTTAAAATCCTCTTGTGAAACTATGGCTGCAACGACTAGCCGACACTGTCGAAAGCATGGGTCCATTTGACAAAGGACAGATCAAAGGACGTGTAACTTTCACAGCACATTTTGAGCAATTAAAATTGACATAGAAAATTTTAAAACAGCATGTAATATTATGCAAGGGTTTACAACAATGAATATAGATGTTATATTTCCAGGGGTTGAGCCACACAGATGGATGTGTTTTTAAAGCTTTAAGGTGTTTCCAACATTTTGTCCAACTCCTGTATATTATATGCTGCTCAATTTTCTTCTCAAACTGTGACCAATCACGACAAGGTAGGCGTGGTCTGGGGGGTGGACGGCGACCTGACAAATATAAACTGAGGCATTTTAAAACGATAACAGATAGATTGGTGCTGTACTTCCGGATTTATGGAGTATTTTATTAAAGGTGATGAGCTGTTCAATAGACATCATGGTTACCAATTTTTGTTGAAGTACGTATTGCAATAGTTCAGCTACCAGTCGCTGCACACTCCAGCACAGCATAGTTGAGAAAACTGTGTATAAATGTTGGACTAAATGTGGCAGCCCAGGAGCGGCCAGGGTCCCCAGCCTGCTGGGCAAAACCATCCATATCGGGTTTAAAATAACCACACCTGAGACTTAACCTTTACCAGAGACAAATGAAATGAAAATATACAGTGTGGTGCATCAGGAGCAGCCTTCATTCATAGGGGGCTTTCTGCTAGCCTGACCTGAATTACCGCTCTTTTCCTCGAGGGCCACGGTGAATGGCATGCACAGAGACAGGACACATTCATCTGTGTGGCTCTATTCTACATGGTGGGGAGACAAAGAGCGCGTGGAGGGAGGTGTTGGAGACGACCACTACAGAAGCACACCTGCTCTTACAGTGCTGGACTCATGCAGCTATAATGTCCAGACCTTCTCCCTACACTTCTAATGCTCCGTTCAAGATGGCGTATATCAGTCAAGCGAAAAATCTGAATTAAATAACAGCAGCATGTTGTTCTCCAGCCAGAGTGGCATCAATGAGCAATGTATGACATGAAAATAGGGTAAAACGTTTGTCGAGATCAGACATGGTGAAGTGCGGACTGGGGTCCAAATAAAGCCCTGTGATAGCGTTTATGCAGACCACCATGAGATCACAGTGAAATTACAGAACAGATTATATCTGCTGCTAACAGTAAAGCAGTTTCATTACCGGTTCAATCCTATATATAACTTTCGAAATCTGTGTTTAAATTTGTTTCTGTTTTAGTATTCATTTTCCCTCAAAATAAAGTGAAAAAAACATTTTAAAACTGTGCCTTAATGTTTTTTCTATAGTTATTTAATGACTTATAGGTAAATAAAATGTATATAAAATGTTATACAATAACATGTGTGATGTGACTTTTGCCCTTGTTATTTAAGTTTAGATTCTCCCGTTATATAAACAAGATTTTGCCTCATCCCTCGTCCCCACAATAAAATTTATTGAGGCCTCTTAGGCAATTTAATAGCCCACTCATGACATTTTTTATAACAGTTGCATTCACTAATGTATGGAATTGTAGCGGAGCTGATGATAAACACAAGGTCTAGAATGCATCATAAAACCACACAGGTCGCAGTCAGACCAAAATAAGAGCATCGCCATATTGTTTCCTTGGAAGGGTGCAGCATTAAAAAGTGATAACATGCTGTTAACCCTGAATACGCACAAAGCTAAAAACAAACAAAAAAAACATGATCCACTTTCCAGTCACAAATACAATATGAAATGGAGCATTACCACTCGGAATGGCGGTCTGCCCAGGACTGCGCTGGTCCTCTGTCACATTGTCTTCTGCTGCCAGAAAAAGAGAGGGAAGAGAGCGGGGAGGGGTGAGGAAAAGAAACGGTTAACAGTGGAAAAACAAGTTGAGACTTCCTTCTTTTTTATTATTTACTAGTGAGATTTTCTCGACCGAATCTCCAAGGGACTTTCGACAGCTCGATGCACGGTTTGGGAATCCACGCCAGCCTTTCATATGTATGAGGTTTGGCAACAAGGCAAACAGCCATCCATGTAAATAACATATTGGACTCTGTGATGGCTGATGAATTATGAAGATCTCCCTTGAAACATCCTACAAACATCAGCAGTGACCAAGTAGAAAACACCTTGATTACTCCATCAATGCTACGAGAGCTTTCATGCGAGTCGAAATCGTGAAACATTTAGAGGCAACTTGCAAACGTTGCCTAAACAGAGTGGAGGATTTCGGCTTCATTCATTTCAACGATACATTTTAAATGGCTGCTTTGGGATTGCTGGTGGATATCGCTCAACGTTCGCAGAGGAAGTGATGAACTTCTGGTCGAGACGGTGATAGAAAAGACGCAGCGGAGTCTCAATATGGCTGCCGACTTAAAAAACATTCGGCAGCCATATTGGACGAGCTGTTCACCTTTGTTCTGAATATTGCAAGCAAAAAACAGTAATGGTTTACACCTCAATCCTATTGTTTAACTCGACAAAAAAATGAGCGACGTTTGGTTAAAAAAAAATAGTAACAAGACATGTTTTAATGGCATGTTCAATACTTTTGATCTTGACACAAGAAGAAACTGAAGTCCAATGACAATCCAAATACACAACACAGAGCTCAATGACACATTGAAAATACATTAAAAATCACATTTCAAAGAACTGACCAAAAATGACAACTTCTGAACACGAATCAACTAAAAGTCTGTGGTTACAGTTTAAAAAACGAAATAAAAACAGAGGTGACATAACTAAATGGGTCTCTAATGTTGAAGTTTTTTGGAACTTCTTTGCTCTTTAACAGTCGGCGAGTGCTTAATTGTCTCGCAGAAAGCTTGTTATGCTAATGGTAGTCGAACCACTTTAGACGTTTTGACAACAGCAATGGCCTTGAAATACTTTGCTTCGGTGAAAGGCAAGAACCTTTTTAGAGTGACGAGCGCTCTTCATGTTGTGTCAAGCCCGAGAAATGAAATGGATTTTAACAGCAGGACGAGAACAAAAGAGTCTCCCACCTGTTCTATGTAAAATGAGGATCTCAGTAAGGACGCTGCGTTTCACCCATGCAACTGAAATACATTCTCCATTATGTCTTTTCTTCCCAACCTTTCATTTCAGTGGGTGAAGAAGAATGGGAATTGTGACAGGACCTCCCAGTAGGAGAGTGTGGCAGTGACTGCTGCTGGAGAAACTGCCGCACTTTTAAAAATTGCACAAAATATCCGGTACTTTGCATAATTAAGACAGAATCCTACAGTGGCAGAACTCTTCGCCTCGGGGGAGCAAGAGTCAGTGTCAAGCCGTGCGTCAAACTTCAGTGGAGACAGAGGAGTTGAAATGGTTCTTACCACCATTTCCCCTGCAATGGAATCTCGCCGTCTAAAAGTCGCTACCCAAGGAGCCAGAGTGGAAGAACACTGTTGTTTTAGAAATGCGGCGTGGTTTTTGTGAAACTCATTTTCCCCTTCACCATTTTGGCCGAGATTAAACACCGAAAGAAAACGGCTTTCGTTCACTTCAACTACTGCTAACTTATAATCATGCAAAACAGAGTGTTGCATGTCACCTCTTGACTTGATATATTTTGCATTCATAGCGGCAAATCTTTGCTCAAATAAATATGCTTAATATAAACTGAAATATGTGCTTCAGTCCATGTATCATTCATTCATTCATTCAAATCTCCGAAATGAAATGAGAATAAAAAATGGCAAATGGATCATTATTTGTTTACAAAACAGAGTCCAAAAAACAAAATATCAAGGCACTGTATAATAACATTTCCTCCTCATTTAAATAGGATATTTTGTATCTGTACAATATGTTTTCAGGGCACCCATGAACACAAAAAAAAATGCAGACAAAGAATTCAAATTTGAGCGTTTTAATGCAGATCCCATGCTCACGTCACCAGTAGGCAAGATACAAGATACAATAAAGTGAATGGAGCACAACATGAAGCTCTCCATGTTGCTCCTAGTGAGACGCTACTTATGGTTGACTTCATGAGTCCATGAGAGGCAAATTATTCAATTTAAATCAGACCCTTGATTCATTTTTTCATTTTTGTTTTCTGTGCAAAATCTTTTTTTTTTTTTTTTGCTTCCAATAATACCAGATTTCTGAACACATTAACAATATCAGCACACCGCAGAGTACATCAATGTAACTCTCATACTTGATATACCTTTTGTTAAATTCTTCTTTGTGATCGTGCAAGTTTATTGCTATTGTCAAGTTGTTTTGCAATTGTGTTGTTATTGTTTTTAGAAAAGTACACAAATATATAACGCTGCAGTAGAGCTAAGTTCCTCTATAAAGCAGACAAGATCGTGCTTTGCTTAAAATGGTTGCACAGGAAGTAGCTTCAGTGTTAGCAAGACATGCTAGCAACAGGGATGGAAAAGAATAACAGAAGTTTGACAGTGAATGTGGCATCCAGAAATGAACGCACCTCACGCCAACTGGTCTAGGTGAACTATTTTATCAGCCGCTGAGCTTTTCCATCAACAACAGATGACGTCTGTTATATTCATTTTTTTTTATGTAGCGATAATGTAGCTGCTACTTGTAATAGACGATCAACAAACAAAGATGGCGGTGCCATAGTATTACCGCCAAACAAGCTAATACAAAGCAAGTGAACTTACGTCAAGCAGAATTTAGGCGTTTTGACACTAAACACTGAGCTACTGATTAAGTCTTCACGAATTAACCGGCAAATTGATGTTGAATTCTGCTACGTTTCTCTTGTTTAAAGCCTGTTCAGTTTGGCCCAAAACCTAGACTGTGTTTTACATATTGGCCCCCGCTCTGATTGAGTTTGACATCCCTGCTCTCCATCACGCAGCTTTCCATGATGTTCTCCTTCCACCCGAAGCCCTGAAATATTTCCCTGAGTCACAATGTAAACTGACGTAAACATCGGAACCATGGGTCCGGCTATTAATTAGCTAAATCAATTAAAGCGAGGGAATATCGGGCAGCGTGTCCCCACAGAGAACTGCATTAGCCAACACAGAAACCTTGTCCCGCTAAAGGAGGCCTCTGTGACTGACGCCCTGAGAGTTTAATGAGTTTCTCTAGCACTGTTGAGCGCCATGCATCTCCCATCATTTAAATGGAGTAGTGATGGAGGGGGGTCCTAATAAATCCCCCACGGTTCGATCACAGATTGGTGGCAGGAGCTTGTGTTTGTGTTTTGATTACCCTCCCAGTTGGTGAGACGAATCCGAAAAAGAAAAAAAAATCCATTCCACACCAGCACCAGAACTTATGGAACTCTTATTAAAAGTTAACTCACTTGCAGTAAACAGGTTTTCACACACTACCGACAGAAACGCCTTCCTTGTTCGCACCTGTCTTGTGGATAATGAATAGCTGAGGAGGAGCCATCGCGGAGCGCGAGCTGTCGAGCGGGGGCCAACTGTGACGCTTCATACCGACTCCACAGTCATCGCAGGTACAAATAGCCGGACACTTTTAATTAATATCCTTGAACGCTCGCGTAATGACAGTAACTTTGAGCGAAGACAACTAATCCCCTACTGTTGTTCAACGCTATCAGTTAATTAATGTTTGACAAGGTACAGTGTATCACTCCGCCGCTGACAAACTGTAATCACGCTGCTACGTATTGTTGATACAATGCCGAAGACACCAGGGAGCTTTCCGACATCACTCATTTGATTTTCAAAAGGAAAAAAACAGCGTAATCCAGGAGCATGATGTTAAGCAGCGGTAAACACGCTGGCCGCACAGTCAATGCAACGCTATAGCAAAAATGGGGGGAACGTGTCACCAATGTAGCATTTTGCTAAGTGGTAGCACAATGTTTTCTCAGACAATAGTGTTAAAGTGATGCGTTTAAGGAAACTTTAGACACGATTAAAAGTGCAGACGGAACACACATTAAATACTAAACAGCATTTAAACTGCAAACATAATTTGGATTCGCATAGCATAAATAAGAAAAGCCACTACTCAAAACTAACTTTTTTTAATGTCATTTTTTTATTCTGTTTTAGAAAATGTTTTAAAATAAAACTCAGTCTGTCAGGACGACAAAAAAGAGTGAAAAAATGGGGAAAACTTTTCAAATAAAAGATTCAATTCAGTCTAATAAAAATGTATTTTAATAAAACTAGCTGACATCCCCTACAGGTACAGTGGTGTCTTCACAGCTTAAACACAACAGATGTCGTGGTGTTATCTTTAAGAGATAAAAACATTTTTATAAACAACAAAAAAGACAAGTACTAGCAGCATAATTCAGGGCTTAAAACAATGTCACGTCACAACACAACTTTTGTTGTATGGAGTTCATAAATCAAATTTGTTCAGGTAGAAATAGATTTAAAATGAATCATCTACAATTAAAAAAAAAGATATATTAAGGAAAAAAATATATATTAGTGGCAGCACAATCCGACTTGTGCCAATTAAAATCTAAAAGTAAACACGAGACATAGTACAAGAGGTACACGTGTCTTAGATTAGTCCGACTGCTGAGTTCGCTGTACGTAGCGAGGAGTTTAAAGCCGCCTGACGCACTGGAGGTTTGCATTAACACATCTGTGCATTCGGTGAGTGACAAAGCCCTTTACGGCTTTAAATTTGTTTTGCAGGAAGCCAAAAAAAAATACATCTGAAACGCAGATTTATCGGCACACAGACACTCGTGAAACAAACGATTTCACGGCCATGACAATCTCTCAGTAGCTCCAACAATTTGTAATCCATCAAATTAATTCCTGCTGTGGGGCAGAATCGAATCGCGAGCACCGTAGCGTCGTGTTTGTGCGTCCTGCAACACTTTGTGAAGCAGCTCTGAGTGTGTGTTCTTAGATATGCGTGACTCATCTGCTTGGTTACAAGCAGCCTGGATGATACAGTGCTAAACACAATGGCTGTGTAATCCGCCCTGACTGACCGGGAAGGAGACGCTCGCCACAGGGACTACAACTCAATTTAGCTCGGGTCAAGAGGCCAAGCCTCTTCAATTAGGCTCGGGAAGAGAGGGACGAGAACACACACTGCACATGAATAACTTTCTTAATGAGCATTATTTGAACTGGCGATTAGTGTCATAAATAATTTGCAATAGAGGAGCGTGTTAATAATGTTGGGTAACATTCATAGTCCATCCTATGCTGCAACGCATCGCAGCCAGCAGAGCCTCTCGCGCAGCATCGGATCTCTTCATTTGTGGCGAGTATCAATCACTGTCTTTGATTCGGGGGTCTGTGTTCACGCAGCAGACAATCCCTGACAACAGGAGAGACACATGCCATCGACTCGGAGGAGATATCGGCCAGCTCCCGCGACACTGGGTCCAGCACGCCACGCCGCACGTCAGCGCACTGACAGCCCTGCTAATGGGATTTTTTTTTCCGCAGCTCCATCATAATTTCCTTAATGATAATACTAACCATATTTTTATGTCACATTAGAAAAGTGTTAATGGGCGTTATGCCACAGTTCATTAATTGTGAACCCACCGCGCGTTGTTTTAGCACACGAATAAACAAGAGGCTCAAGTTAGTTTGGTAATGATGCAGATTCATCCAGCCATATGATTTATCTATTGACATCAAGGAGACGTGAACAGAACTGTCGACACAAACTGTGACTCCAGCAGTGACTTTACCACACACTTCTGATACCCCAAACTAATAAGACACTAGAACGTTATAAAAACACCAATTTAATACATAATAATATGCAGTATGACCAACGTTAAGAGGAGAAATTTGATGAAATAAACTGCAATTATGTCTGACTTTTTTTGCATTTATTTGCTAAACTAGCATAGCTAGCACTAGCGTGAGTATTTCTAGTAAAGTGGACTGTTTTGATCTGTACTTTTGTAATTAAATAACATGAAATTGAAAAAGCAATAAATATCATTAGTAATGTGTTGTGAATTGACAAAAATGTTGAATATTTTCTCTTTTATTTTAATCCCAGTTTTCATGGGAGAGTCCATGCAACCTGACTTGTTTTTATTGCTGCTGTGTTGAGCTGTTAATTCAAGTGCAGAGAATGTTTGGCCAACTATATTTCACATGCTGACATACTATATTTCATTTCTACACTTTACTTTTACAGGACAATGTAGTGTACATCATGACACTGTAACTTGAGTGTAAATGTTTAGGGTATTAGTTTGTTTTTAATGTCATTAAAGCTCATTATTACAACTTTAGTTTACTTTAGTCTTTCTAGTGAACTTCTAGACTGAAGCACGTGATCCAGAACATCTTCTGCCTCTATTTGGTAGAATAGATTCCCGACGATTTAGAGTTTAATTAACTCGGTTTGTTGTGCTTAATTGCTGTGATTAAATGCGTACTATTTAGCATCATTTAGCTCTGAGTCAACGCTGAAGTGCCACTCTTCAGAGAGGACTGAAGCCTCCAAAATAGGCTTATTTCCTTGTGTTAAAAAACGAGCATATCATCCCCTTCTCAGGAGTTCAACCATGTGGCGACAAATTCCAACTCTTTAAGACGTGAAATATTTACAGTGAGGACGTGACACAGTGGGGGGTTCTGGCAAATGGCACAGAAAATAGTCCTCAGAAGGACGTCTGACAGAAGCGAAGATAGAAGGGTGTTTTTGTGATGGATTTCCAGGCGGTACTTTCAAACAGGCAACGTGGCAGTCATCACAAGCAGGATTTGAATGGAGATCCTCCTTCCTCGCTGCTCAGCAAATGTGCTGACCCGAACGCCTCGGCACATCAAAACAAAATTACAATGTGCCCACAGTTGAGAAATGTAGAAGGGCCGGGATTGAGTAAATGTCAGTCGCTGGGCTTCAAGTGTTTGCATATAAGCGAATGATGTATGGTCTCGTCTTGTGCCATTTATTCCCCCAAGCAATAACGTAGCCGGATCTGTCTCTCAGACTTAATTGAAACGGGACTTGTAATGTTGCCCTTTTCCTCAATGGGACCAAAAACATAACCTCTGACTCCCTCAAGCAGCCAATACCGAGACAGTGTGTGTGTTGGGGTACACAAGGGGGGGGAGAAAGTGCCAACTGTCACAGCATTATTTTCTCATCCCCAGCACACACACACACACACACAAAACTATTCCAGACACTTGAACACACCACCGTTTCTTCCCCAAAAACAGGGTGTTCTTTCTTCCCCGGCTGACCACAGCTTTTAAGAGAAACTTTGATATACATTTTTCAGCACAGCTATTCCATTTTTTTTTTTTTTTGGAGGACATCTGTATAAGAGTATCCATGTCCCCGAGGAAGACAGACAAAGAACAATAAATAACATCTGCCTGGCCCTTTTCGTGGGTCGGCGCCAAAACAAGGAAATATCTATGACGTGTTTCTGCTCCAGCAGCCAAGATGAAGACGTTCAAGATTTGTCTTGACAAAATAAACTCATCACTCTTTCTGGATTAGCATAGTGATTAACTCCACCTCCCTTTTTGATATACAGGCGAATCTTACCAGATGTTCCCTCTCTCTCTCCCTCTCAAACACACTTGTAGCATGCTGGCGGGAGACAATTATATAAAAGTGATGTGTCTTTTGAGAGACGCCTCAGAAATAAAACAATGAGAGACGGAGAAGTGATCCACGTCTGGAGCGGCGGAGGGAGGATTTTTGAGATTTCCTTGCACGCTCTCCTGGGTATTGATTTAAAATGGTGCCTGCGTGAATGTTCTACCGCAGACCATGTAATCTTCCTTTGAGATGAAGACTTCCGAGAAGAGAGGTGGGAGAGGGTGAAAGAGGTGGGTCCAGAGACCACAAGCTGGGAATGTGAAATTGTGCACAATTATTTGCTGAGTAAAATACAATACAGTCTGCCAGCTCAAGTCCAACTCCTGTCTTAGTGCGAAGGGGGGAAGTTGTCGGCTATTCAAGGGGGAAGGAAGTCTGGAAAAGTTGGATTTTATTTAGTGAGCTATTCTCAATAGATGGAAGTTAACGGTGGTGTGTTCACGCACAGCCCCACACCCTCCTTTTTCACAACATATAAAATGTTTCCTCCTTAGTTTTTTTTGCAGACAGCTCATCACGTGACTGCGCCCCATTCCATCAGTTCCGACTATAACGCATCCAGATGTGAAGCAGCTGCACTGTTGCACGGCCATGAATCCGCAGCAAGAAGCAGAAAACACGTAGTAGGCAACCAAGCAAAGCAGTTTTTAAGAGGGGGGGGGATGAGAAACCAAAAACGAAAAGAATCCACCAAACCACTTACCTTTCAGTGATCTTGGTTTCGCTTGCTTGCGGCGCGACATCCTACAGAAAAACCCGCTGAAGTTGCTGACAATTTGGGAACACGACTAGAGACGAGAGCGCTCGCATTCACCGCTTTACCATCACAGAGGAGCTGCGACCATCCGCGCACGACGCTCGGTTAATCTGTGAGGTGGGAAATCCAGAATCAGCCCGGACGCTACACTTTGACTGAGTTGAGCTCGGATTCGGCGAAAGTGTGCGAATATCCCGTCATGTGCTCCCATTCTCCGGGAAAAGCACGCGCGCGTGGAGCCTCCGAACGCACGCGGGATATCTCTCAAAATCCGCGAACCGAAAGCAAAAAGAAAAAAAAAGAAGAGGAAAAAAAATCAAAATGCAACAAAACCTCCCTAAAAAAGGAGCAAAAAGGGGTAAACAACCGCCTGCCTACATTTCCGAGCAAACCCCATGAAAAGTATGTGAACGCACTCCACTCTGCTATTCATGGATGAGACGCGGATTGTGCTCTAAAATGCTCTAAAAAGAGGATGAAGAAGCGGAGAGAAGATGGAAGCTCCCTCCTCATCACCAACCTGCAAGGTCTTGGACTGCGCTGTCGCTCCGGTAGTCCACATAATAATGGAAAATGGAAGCAAGGCCCCCAAAGCCATCAGGATGGCTCCAGAGGGGGCCCCTACCCCGCAGGGACTCGCTCTGTACGTAATCACTGAGGAAATCATTGTCAGCCTGCCTGCACTCACACACAGACACAGAGGCATGATTAAAATCCGAGGGCGCGCCGCAAGATGCGGAGCGCCGGATCCGCCGCTCTCCGGATCCGGAGTGCCAAGTCTGCAGCCGGAGTCGGCGCCTCCGCCTGCCGTCCTCCTCACTGGCTCCGCGCGCCGACGGCCACTCTCCGCCGACTGGTCCCCCTTCTGGTGGAAGTGCCGCAGCAGAAACAGACATGTTTTCAGCAGCCGCTTGGCACGGCCGAGGGAAACGTGGCGCTATCGTTCGAGGACGTTTGGATCAACCGGTGCTACGTTTGAAAAAGATTACGCTTTTCACCAAACATGAGGGGCATGAAAATACAGGCGGGTTGCCTTTAAATCTTTCTTTCCACTCGTCGGTTATGAGTCTGGAACAGACAGCAGTTGGTGGAATCGAACTTTTATCTGTCTGTTTAGTAAAACAGATGGCAAATTAATATTGAATCAATGACTAAAACATAGTTGAAAAATAGATTACTGATTCGAACACTTCCTCTACTACTACTACTACTACCATGAACATATATATATATATATATATATATATATATATATATATATATATATATATATATATATATATATATACAAACAACTGAACTTTTAAATGTGACATATGGCTGTGCTAAACTACAAGGATTTTTTTTACCATCTTGTTCTACTACAAGGGAGAAAAGTAGTACAAATATTTCATTCAAGTCGTTACATTAATAATTAAAACATTCATATATATATATATATATATATATATATATATATATATATATATATATATATATATATATATACAAACAACTGAACTTTTAAATGCGACATATGGCTGTGCTAAACTACAAGGATTTTTTTTACCATCTTGTTCTACCACCAGGGAGAAAAGTAGTACAATCACTTTGTGTTTATAAATATTTCATTCAAGTCTTTAGATTAATAATTAAAACATTCATATATATATATATATATATATATATATATATATATATATATATATATATATATATATATATATATATATATATATATATATATATATATCTTTAAAAAGGTGACCCTAATCCAACTGCTTAAACTGAGCAACGACCTATCTAATAAATATCCTTTATTCATGTTAGTACGCTGACATTTGAAGGTAAAGTGGACTGACATGATACATTCTGAATCTGAATTTAATAAGCCTTTTTTTTTACATGCGTCAATTTGTGAAATATTTAATGCAAGTGCAAATGCATTCCATTGCCAGTAAAGTTGCACAGCAACTTTGATCTTGTTAAACTTTGCTCATTTAGGAATACATTATACATTTCATCATAACTTCATTTTGTCAACACAGGATACCTCCTGAAGTAAATACATTATTTTCCCATAAGTGGATGTAGAAAACAACATTTCAAATACAAAAAGTACAAACAAAAAGTAGCACAATGTGTATTATATTTCATCACTTTTAATCTACTGACAATGCTAACAATTTATTACAATTGAATCAATTGGAAATGTGCAAACTCAGCAATAAGAGTTGTACTCCTACATTAATGTACAGTACTATTGAATCAACTTTTATAAATATCATAAAAAACAGCAACAATTTAAGTATTAAATTACTAACTTCTATATATCATCAACTACACACAATGTTAACTGTAACTAAAACGTTTTGTCATATTAAGAATGTGTTTGCAGACAGTGCTGCTCCGCCCTCACGATGAACCCTTCATGTCTAAAATATATCTGTCACAGCCCCCCTCCTCCTCCTCCTCCACCATAGCCCCAAAATAAAAATAAAACTCAACACATTTCTTGCCTGATTTGCAACGCTTGTGTGAGACAAACCGGAGTTTTCTGCAGACCAACAGGGAAGCGGAGAAGCAGTCAATAGGGCAACTCAGGGATACAAACCGGAGTGGAGGAAGGAAATTAACAACAACCTCTGATAGCCTTTACTGTGGCGCTATCCAACCTGGAAAACTCAGTATAAAAGTTCACTATAGCCATAAAAATTAATGATGTGAGTACATAATGAGACGGCTCTTATTCTGCCGGGTATTCCTACCTTTCAATTCGGAGTTCATAATGAGGCCATATCCTGTAAAAGTAATCAACTTGCAGGAAGTAATGCTAATGTGATAGAGATTCCAGAGCCGCAGACAGCAGAGTTGCACTTCTGCTTTCAACCAACTATTTAAGGTGCGGAATCGCCGCTTTATATCTGTGTAACGGACGACCATTAACAGCATCATTTGTTTGGTTTTTGATTTCCGTTGCAGAAAAAAAAAGTGTTCGCATAGGATGCTAAAGCAACGCTGTTTTTTGGAATCTGGGTAATATTCTTGGGTTTAGGACGTCACAACCTTGAGAATGTGAAAACATGTTTTATGCAACAACATTTTACTCTACTTTAATTGAGTTGTAAAATCCTGATTCAAATCACGTGAATCATAACTAAGTTTGCAAATGTTTCTATTGCTATCTTTGTGTGGAACACTCATGGTCCTGACACTTTCTAAAGCCTCTCTCCCTAACCCTCCATCCAAAACAAATGGCGAACCGTAACCAGGACTCTTACCAACACTGAAACCTTATTATAATGACCCAGTTATTTTGAAGTCTTCATCCTTAAACTGTAACACAAGTAAGGATAAACCAGGTACAGACACACACACAATGTACAAGGTACGTTTAAAGTAACTAAGTGTTTTTGGACTGTAGGAGTAACTGAACTCCCTGCGAGCATACGGACCACTTCTCACTTAAACCCACTCGAAGAATGTTGTTTATTATAGCATATTAGCTTAGCAAGCACCCAACATCGCCAAAGTCATTTCTTAAAAACATTAAAGTTTAACATTTTATTACTAAAATCACTCTTTGTACTGTGTTTTTCCATGACAAACCTACCGACTTCATCCATGACATATGTCATATGTCAACTGCCACTTTTCAAAAAACACAATTTAGTGCATTCACGTCTTTTATCCTATAATTTCTTCCTCAGCCCCCCGGAATTATCTCCCACCCACACGCTGCCACAAGGTGCATCCAGAAGATCAATAAAGCCGAGAGTGACATAGACTGACGTGACGCGCTTTGGTAAATTCAAAGACCTCACAAACTACAATAAAGTTGGTAAACACACACATATGAAACATCTATTTGTAGCTGTCAGGAGGTCTCCGGTGCCCTAAAACTTCAATCTTAACAACGCTCCAAAGTTCCTCGCTCTCTGTCTCAGTGCACTGTCAGGCGGCTCTCCCAAAGTTTCTCCACCTTCCCCACCAACACCTCGATTGCTCTCTAAAAAACAAACAAACAGTGCACTTCTGTCCTCCAGGGCTCTTTGTTACTTTCATTAGTGACAAAGTAACTGGGAAAAGCCTCGACTTGACTCGGCGCTCGCGCGGTTCAGTCTCAGTGTTACAGTACCAACGGCTCAGAAGTTGTTTTTTTTTTTTTTTTTTTCCACGCTTCTCTTCAAGCGAAAGCAGCCTCATGTGAGGAACGGCGCTCCAAAACCTGTCTGACATGGCACGTTCCCTCAGGGATGAGCTTATAAATATGGAGGGGAGAATCAAATATACATTTTCGGGAACAAATCGGTGCAATAAAAAAAATGTTTTTCTTTGCCTGGTTAAGAAAAAGAAATGAGATCAAAGACGAATGAACCACAACGTTTTTGGTGATTATCGCAATGTAATAATATTGGTGACTAACCTCAATAGGAGAGAATGTAACGTATGCTATTTGTGATTAAATACTCATAAAAGTTCAGAAATATAATACATTTTACACTCAAAAAACTCCCAGGGTGTGTTCAGTTCTTTAAATATTACATCATAAATGATTTTATTAAACTGAACAGCACCAGGACTGCAGCCAAAATGTATCAGTCACTGTGGAAATTACAAAAAGGGCTACAAGATCAGAAAATGGTGCAAACTGAGAAGTCCAGAGGATGAGCAGAGAAGTCGACTTTCGCAGAGATGCTTCCATTAGAAATGCTAAACTACTGTTAGCCACTTCCATTAGAACTGCAGAGCTCATGTTTGCTATTTCAATTAGAAATGCTAAGATAATGTTAGCCACCTCAATTCGAAATGCTAAGCTACTGTGAGCCACTTCAATTACAAATGCTAAGATAATGTTAGCTACTTCAATTACAAATGCTAAGATAATGTTAGCCACTTGATTTAGAAATGCTAAGCTTGAGTTAGCCACTACTTTTTGTGGTTTCATTTTACAGTTCAGGATTCGGCTTGCAACTTTTAAACATTTTACATTTCATATACAGTAGTACCTCGGTTTTCCAACGTCTTGGAATTCGAACAAATCGGAGTTCGAACAAAAAACTTCGAGATTTTTTTTGCTTCGGATTTTGAACGGAAATCCAGAACTCGAATGCCCCCGAAAAAAGCCGGAAAAACCATAACGTGCGTGGACCGATCAGCTGATCCATGGCATGCTTTGTTATTGTGTATAACGCAGCCTCTGTATGCAGACGTGTGCCGTTAGCTACATTTACTGACTGTGTTTTCTTCATATTGAGGTGTAAAACCTTTCCTGTCTCCGCACTGGACCGTGGTAGAGTGTCACAGGGGAGGTGCTCGCTCTCCAGGGTTTGATGTCCTGTTGTGGGCTGGAGCTCGGACAGGGATGAGGCGAGTCTGGGACAGAGCGTGACTTGGTTTATGACTTGGTCACAGCCAAACTGCACAGAAGCGCACATTCAGAGCTGGACACGCACCGGGCACCTCTTCACTTCTGGAGAGACGTCACTCACTCGGCAACCCCTCCCACATGCAGCGGCCACACACATAGAGGAACAGCGCACCTGCAGCAGACACTCTACATTCACTCCTTCAAAAGCCTGTTTTAAGGCTTGGAACGCGTTATTTCTTTTTCCATTCATTGTAATGGGAAAAACCAATTCAGATATGGAACAATTCACTTCTCGAACGGCCGTCTGGAATGGATTGTGGTGGAGAACCGAGGTACCACTGTACAGGTATAATTTATTTCAGTGGTCAGTTAGATCACCATCCATCGCCATGTAAAAATGTGGACACCGTCGCAATGCAGTACAGGCAATACATATCAGTCCACTTACGAATGCTTTGAAGGACCTGTGTCAGGTCAATGAAGAGTGTGTAGTAAAACTGAGCAGCTACATTGTGATTCCTTCGCCGCCCGCGGCTTTCAGTTAGACGTGAAGGCGCCACAGCGAGCCTGTGCTCCCGCATCTGAGCTTTCACTCTTCCTCTCAGCTGGGTGAAAACACTCCCCAGCGGAACCCGTGGCCCTCCGGTGAAGGGATCTTCCAGCAGTTAATCCTGACCCGTGGTCTCATCACCTTCTGTGCACTGGCAAAAGAAAACTTGGGAAAAGTTTTAATCCCGATGAAGAAATAATCACTGAAGGCGATTGTTGTTTTAAACGCTGAAAAGCGTTGAGACAGAGTTGGTCAATTACGCCTGTTAGATGAGGGCAGACTTGCATGTACACACACATGCTACCACACACTTGACTTGCCTCATTAAAATCCATCCTAGAACTCAGAGATGTGAACGCTTCCCTTGAGAAGCAGGGCACGTTCGTTTTGAAAAGGCAGAACTTTTTTTTTCCTCACTTGCTTATAATTACAGAGATTGCTGGAATGCATGACCCTGAGAATAAGGCTCCGTCCTGAGAGATTCCAGCAGACGCATCACCATCTTCAGTGCTTTTCTCCGTAGTGTGCGCTCCCTTGTCGGATGCCACCCACACCAGGCATGAGTGAGGTCGAGGCAGCGGCCCCATCAGCAGAGGAGCGCCCCACGGGGACTCCGCACTCCAACCAACAAGCCAAACTCCTGCGGCTGAGACAAAATAACAAGTTAAGAAAGCAAGTGACTGAGAACGTTGCCCTCTCAGAGCAGAGAGGCAAACTCGCCCTGTAAACTGATAAATAAAAGAACAAAAACAACATGGAAGGCAACAAACAGTTGGCAGGCAAGACGCCAGCGCTGCTTTCCAACTTCCCGATCACCTCAATTGTCGAGCAATTAAACAGGAGCGGTAAAAATGATCACTTCTCATTTGCGTAAGCTACAAAGTGTGTGTTTCTTCTAAAGCTATAGTGCAAACTTCACCACCTCCAAGCGCTTTAACAAACCCAGACAAATTAATTAGGTTGAAAGGAAATCATGGGCTGCGCGCTGCTTCTGGGCTTTAAGTTTTGTGCTCAGACTTTCTGAAAGTTTGTATCAACTTAAGAAACTGTACTGTGTGAGCATTAATTTATTGTTTTCATAAGAGAGCGGGGGCCTGCAGTGGCCCGAGGGCCGCGACTAACCTCTGACCGGTCCATTAGCACAATTAGAAACACTACAATGTTTTGGATTTTTCCAAAACTTTTGGAATTAAGTTAACAATTTCTCTCTTAAAAATACACCACAATGTCAATACAATTCAATATAATAGTAATATAGTGATGAAAGAATCATTTTGGCTTAACAGCGCAGGAATGGTTTAGAATTACATGTGATTCATGAACAAAAGAAACTTTTTATAGGGTTTTGGACTGTACTGCGAGGAAATCCAGTACATCCAGTCTTTTTATCAGATGAAAATCTATCATTTTTCTTGCAACATTTTCTTTTAAAAAGAATTATCTATAAAAGTCAAGCATAATAGTTAATATTTATTCAGGTTGATGGTACTTTTCCACACCGCACCTGAGAAAAATCACCAAAAAATATTTAACCTGTTTATTTAAGCATGTTTACTTCTGATATGAACATTTTCTGCAACTATCCTCATCATACATTATATTTTCTGTTGCTAAGAACTGACCAGTTTGTGTCAAGACACGTAGTCAATGCTCTGATACATTTCAAGATGTTTAAGTTTTCGATAAACAGTTTGAATGGTGTGTGGAGAGAGTATCATCACTTTGTTTGGACGAGCCACGCCCACTTCAGTCCATGCAAACTGACAAAACAAAAAGATGGAATGTTGAGAGAGTGGTCTGAGTCAATAGTGACCTTCCAAGCTGGATATCCGTAACTTCCATCTTCCCAAGCCAAAGAGCCCGTGGAGCAACTCCCAAACCGGGTCATTAGCGCAGTGGTGTCACCAGACAGCAGATCACAGGCCAGAGAGAGCGAGAGGGGGACTCCTGGCAACGCTACGGCTGCTGTGCGGTTTGACATTCAGGGCTGGCTGATCTATGGGGCTGGGGAGACAGTGCCCTTGCTCTGGGTCTTCATGAGGATCCAGCCCTGGCACTTTTCCTCCCTCTTACTTCATCATCAGGTCACAAGACTCCAGATTTCCTTGAAAGATCGTGGCCCGGGCTCAGGACTTTTTCCGCGACCCTTGCAGCCCCCCTGTCACATTATCAGCTGGTAATTAACAATAATATTCCCAGCCAGTCCAGATCGGACCAGCCGCGGATTTATTCCGGTACTGCAACTTTAAAGTTCCCGTCATTGCAGGGATCTCCTCTGAGATGTGCTATTGGCATGGAGAACACTACCGAACCACAATGGGGCGGATTCATGGGGCGATCAAAAATCATTCAAGGGGTTTTATGTCCTTCTGAAATGGCTTTGACCTCTGCAGAAAACGGTGACCACGATGAACATGCCAAGAAAGAACCTCCCCTGGGAGCATTACCAAGAGCCAAGATGAACATAAAAACCTGCAGTTATTAAAAGATGGACATTCACTACTTGGCACCAACACACAAGATGAAAGGCGCATTGCAAACCTTTCAACGTTTTTTTTTTTTTTTTTTAATGCGCTGATATGAACTAGTTTCCGCTACCTCATTAGTGGAACTTTAATGAAAGCGTGAGCTAAACTCTTCAAAAAAGCGCGCCACCATCTCGGAAACATCGCTACCTGCTTGTTCCTGGTCTGGTATTTTAATGGCTGATTGAAGAGATGAGCTGAGCAAAAGCCTGTCGAGGTAGAATGTTGAAATGTTGTGCATGATCACTAGCAATAAAAAGGGGGGTCGCTCTGATGGAATCTGGCATCTTAACCAAATTTAAAAATGCGTATCTTATTTTCAAAATGGGAACATTGCAGATGGCTTCTTGTTCCCAGGACACGCCACCGTCTTCAGCCACCATTGGTGCTGGCCTCCCCCATATGGTATAACAGTTACCTTACCAAGAGACGGTGTGTGGGCGATCCCTTCGGTCCTACGTCTTCAGGACACTTCGATGGTAGGCCATCCATTTTAACCTTGGATTTTTTTGGGTTGCTTGTGTCAAGGGGTGCGTTTGGTGTTAGTCAGAACCATCTTTGAGAAGACAGAGTGAGGCTAGTATGCTAACAATATGCTAACGTAGTTGTGGGGCGCAAAACTATCCATCTAAAAAGCTAGTTCTGGTTGAATGTTAGCATTGCTTGCTTCTCAGCAAGAAGCTTCAGGGTTCGAATCCAGCTCTGGACCTTTCTGGGTGGAGTTTGCATGTTTTCCCCGGGCCTTTGTGGGTTTCCGCCAGGGACTCCGGTTTCCTCCCACAGCTCAAAGACATGCTCACTTGATTAATTGTGAATGGCCTGTGTGCCCTGCGATGGACTGGCGACTAGTCCCGGGTGTATGCCTGCCTCTCGCCCACTGGCCAGTGGGATAGGCTCCAGCACTGCCCACAACCCTGAACAGGTCTTAGTGGTGGTTACAATGCATGAGCGTTTCTGAAGCATTGCGCTACCTAGTATGGCAGTGTATATATTAGCCGTCGGCATAAGTATAGTTCTGTTTCAGATCAAGTTAGTCACAGTGGGAATGGTATATTAAGTGGGTGAGTGGGGACATTTAAGATTTCAATAGCTTCTGCGCCCTGCAAGTTTCATGTGACCTCCCCAAACCTGCTTTCAAGAGTTTTTGACAGACACCAACTTGTAGTCAGTGATTGAAGCCAAATGAAAGCTTTTCTACTCTTGTTCAGTGTAATGAGCTGCAGAGTGAATTAAGAACTGCCATCGTACGCTCAGCATGTCCAATTTACTGGAGAATCATCCCTGGAAAATAGGCAGCTGTGCAGGATAACTCCAGCCTTGTACTTCTGTGAGAGCGTGCGGATAAAGAAGACTCGGAAGGATTAGACAAACCCTCACTCCCAGGCCAAGCAACGCAGGCATTATTCATCCCACCATCTCCTCCTCCTCACCCTTATCACCTTCATCACTCCCACCCGCCCACTACCTATGTCGCTCCCTGATGACCCCCTCCCCCGCCCCCCATGTCCCTGACAGTTGTGTGAGCCCCAAAAAAACCTCTCACCAGACCATGGTGGCAAGAGTTGGGAGTTGGGACAGAGTTAATTAAAAGAAAAGGTTAGCACACACAGGGCGGACAGAAGGCACAGTCAGGAGGCTCCCTTGATAGAGCATCTGCTCGGTACCCTCCCCTGGAGGCCTCCCGGAACGGGCCGGGACCTGGGCTGGGAGGTGGTGATTGGGGACATCGGAATGGAGGAGTGCCTGGGACATAAAGGATGGTTCTGGACTGAACCATACACTAAGGAGACGCTGGGGGGGGGGGGAGGGTGTACCAAGTGGTTCTCCTCACCTGTCCAAAACCTCCCGGCATGGGTTTTAGTTTGGAGCTGATTAGTGTGTCCCAGAGAAGGTCTCACCTCCCTAAACACCACCCACACACACGCATACCTTTGTTAGCGAATGGGCTGCATGCCAGGCCCATTTAGAGGAGAGTGTCAGCGAGGAGAGCGGAGGAAGAGACGAGAAACAGCATTTCAGAAACAGGCCATTTCAGTGGACACCAAGGAAGAACCTTCATGTAAGCACAGTGACGTTGAGGCGGCGCCGCCCTGATGCCGCCGTCCCACAAAGGTTATCAAATAATGATAAATGATCGCCTCAGCTTAGCTCAAATATGCAGCACTTTCTTCAAATCTGCACACAATCATTTGGGAAAATCCTTGGCCTACTTATGCAGCGCTAACAGTGCAATAGGTGATGAGATCAGAAGGGAATAAATGATAAATGGAATGCAGCAATAATTCAAACGCTTATCCGATCTTCATCCACCATTAGGACAAAACGGAAGAATGCTATGCGCTTGCTAAAATGTTGTAAAAGTCCAAAGAAAACAATTGAATCGAGAGAAAAGCACTCAGAAAGCACCTACCTCCGCATACATGATTCGGGATTCAGTAACTCCACAGAGCTCACGACCAATGTTTGTGAAGCACTCTGACTACTTGGGTGATTCGATTCGCAGACAATCGCATGGACTCCTCGACGAAGGATTTAATATTTTAAAAGGATTAAAATCGCCAATCCATCAGAAGATTAGCCAAACTCATGAATAATAAATCATAACAAGAGGAAAAAGGATGGGGTGGAAATAAATAAGTCTTTGGCTAATATTTCAGGAATATATTTGATATTGAAGAACACAGGTCTGCGTCGAATATCTTGGGTCAATAATAAGTGACAGGCGTGCGCAAATGAATTTTAATATCATCTCACGAGCATTTAAGACAAACAAGAGGGACTGAAGCTTTTTTTTTTTTTCAAAACAAGCAGAGATAATTAAACAACTATCCTCGGAGATGGAGTGTTCCCTCTGGAAGCTTGTTTGGTTTAAGGATTTGCGCAGTGGTTTGACTCACCAGGGACTCTCCATTTGAGTCTCAAGGTTTTATATCTCTAACAAGGCTTTAATTTCCAAGGTAACAGTCCACCTGATTAAGCCTGACAATAATTCTGCTTTATCTGGGAGGGTAAGCGAGACTGCAGGGAGGCGGGAGTCTATTCTAATTCAGTTACCAGCCAGTTGGATATTCAGGCTCGATAAAAATCAATGCTTGTTTTTATGTCAAGCACGAGAACATATTGCACGGCCTCTCGGCAGAGCGGAGTAACCTCAAATTTTCTGTTTAATCCATGTCAACTTTGTAAATGCACAACACTTGCAAGGAAAGATCCTAATTCTACTGAGAGCGAGGTGGAGGCGGCACTCAAAGCCTGGGGTCCCATGCCATGTGACCTCTTTATTGTAACGAGTGCATTTCTCTCCTCAAACTCTGACTCGAGGAGGAGAGGGATTCTTCAGCGGTGAAAAACTCTGTGTTGAAGTCCCATCTCTCCTGTCAGAGGCCTGACACGGGGCATCCTGGGACGCGGGGCCGATGGAGCACTGAGTCTGGACACTGGCCTAGTTTTCACCCTCGACTCCCCAGCAGCATCCCACCTACAAGACACTCCTCATCCGCAACATCTCATCTGTTCTCGACTGTCATCCTGACCCTGACGAAGTGCCCTGCTCCTGAACCAACCCCTCCCTCCCTCTCACCTACTTCTCCATTGCGTCGCAGGCGTGTAATAAACAAAGCATTTAAGCGGGGCATTAGTCATTCCTGACACCTGTCATTTAGGACGCGGTGCAACAATCCAAATTGAAACATGCTCTCTCACTTCCTCTTATCTCGCCTTTGGCATTTCAGAAGGTTTCGTCTTTGAAATAAACATTAGCAATGATGAAATCTGAAGAAAACAGAATGTAGTGTTTATCTCTAGCGTGTGGGTGGTTAAGGGCGCCCTCTGTAGGTTTCTTGCTGCAGAACACTGAGGTTGCAGACTGCATTCCATGTAAATAAGCAAATCTCTCAGTTAGCCACGAAACTGGAGCATCACCGTGCAGTCAAGCTTGATGACTCAGCGCTACGTAGCAGTCTTGGTAGCTCAACTTGTAGGTCCCTGTAGACCCTCAATTGCTGTGGTTTCATTTATTCTATCTGGCAACACAAGTAACTCTGACTTACTCAGGAGCGTTTCACACTGCGCACTTTGGCCCGGTAGGCTCAAGTCTGTTTCGCTCCCAGCTGTGCAGCCTCGCAACCCCGTGCCGCAGGCTATGTCCTTTTCTTCTCCACTCAGCTGGGGGCGCTATGCACAGAATAGTGACTACACAGGAGCGTGTCTCAAGGAAGTCAACAGACGACACCAATGCAGCAATGTACTATCTAAACCATATTCATACTGAGGAGAGACATGTGATATCTATACCACAGACCCACAGATTCCATGGTTTGGATCGTGGCCCCGTCCACACTATGGGCTCAAGTTGACTGTTGCTAGGACTTTTGTTCACAGCATAACAAATAAAAAAAGAAAACACATCTCCGTCCCAGGGTTTGAAAATGGCTATGATGTCATAGCCCAGTCGGTCTCATCATTCACACTGAAAATTGTCACTTCACAGTAATAATAGACCACAAAGTTTTGCTCATTTGCAACAGCTGTTGCGCTTGTTGGAAATACTAACACAAAAACTTCAGCCTCCCTGTTATTGTATTGCGACCATTGCGATATACAAGGTACTGGAAGTTTCATCGTCCAATGTACTTGACGGTTCTACGACGCTGATGTATGCAACAGAATTGTTTAGTCTCCGGCGGTCTCTCGCGGTCATCCCACTTCTGACACCATTTGTCAAACAGCGCTCGTCCTTCTGTACAAAGAACTCAAAACAATGGAAATATGGCCGCGTACAGTTGTACGTCAAGTGTCGGGAGTGGGCAACCAGCAAAATATGGAAAATTTAACAGAAAAAACGCCCCAGAACCACTCAACAACTGGAGAACTCTGCTTTACTTTCCTGAAAAATGTACAGAACTTAAGCACAGGTTGTGATGCTTGTTTTTTGAACGAGCGCTTTGTAGATGGAGGTAAACGTCTGTTGCCAAGCATCGTCTTTGGTGACGGAGAGAGAGCCACAGTTTCACAATGAAACTCCACCAGAGGGAATAAAACCGAGGATCCAACCTTGACTCATTATCTATGCTAAATATAAAGGATGTCGCGTCAGCACTGTCTTGCAGAATGGGTTTGAACATCCAGCTTGAGGCAACTGTGGAGTGAACCTGCCTGCTATTTGTTTGCAGGTCTCACTCTGCTTTCCTCCCACTGTCTGAAAACATACATACATTCATTTTTTTCTTTTCATTTTAGTGCTGGTTAGCACGCGTTTGAGCCAACCGTTGCCATGTTCTAATGCCTCACCGTACCAAAGATAAGTCAAACACTTAAGACGTTTGACATTTATACCTGTCTATTAATCTGTACGTGTCACACCGTTTTCCACATCCGTGACACAATCCACATTATCCACAAAGGCCACGACTGTGTTGATACCCGTGTCACACTTCAAATCACTTTCATGAGAACCAAAAATGCAAAGCGCCGCGCTCACGTTGTGCTGTAGAAAATTTGATTTGACATAAAGCTTCAGCTCTTGCACTTTACATCATGCTGTGCATTTGTGGCGAGGAAGCGTCCCAGCACACACACACACACACACACACACACACACTTTCTCTCTCTCTCTCTCTGGCAGGTGTAAATGGTGCAAGTTTCTGTCTTGTTCAACAGCCCTGCTATTTTGATGTGTTGGCAATCCCTTTGCTAGACCAATAACTCCCTCACACCAACACTGCTCTTTCATGCTGCCTGCTTTATTCTCATTCTGCAGGAACCCTCCTGAGATACATAGTGTATCTCTTAATTTCCCCAGGGAGGCTTGCAGGAAACACACACTAGTGATTTTCCAGGGATGAAACACAAGGAAAGCATTAGAATGGGATATATCATGACATCCACCGCGGCTGGGTCACATAACCAGTTAAGTGGGTGCCATAACTTGTCACAAGTCCGCATTTTGTCTCTTCCTCTTTGTTTGTCACCTGTTTTAGTTTGTGCTTTTGTTTCCTGGGGTTGTGTAAAGAACC
This sequence comes from Synchiropus splendidus, assembly GCF_027744825.2. Lineage (NCBI taxonomy): Eukaryota > Metazoa > Chordata > Actinopteri > Syngnathiformes > Callionymidae > Synchiropus > Synchiropus splendidus. The sequence goes on along the minus strand of NC_071346.1, from coordinate 9,089,617 downwards.
GGAGCAGTGCTGCGCTGAGCATATTCAGGGAGAGTCCCGGGAGACGCTGTGGCCCAGCGGGTTTGGTTTGTACACCCGTCACACACTTCTGAGGGGTGACAAGAATCACTGCTCCTCCGAGGGAGAGCTGCTGCCATGTTTACTGTCATGTTCCAAGGTATGCTGTGTGGCTTCAAACGCATCAAACACATCTACAGGAATACTGATATTGGGAATGCCATCGGGAGCAACACAAAAGGCACAGATATCATCGCGGAAACATACTTGCCCATGAAAACGCCCAGAGCATTTAGACAAAACAAACAAAAAATAAATCAATAATTGTAATACACGATGGAAATAAATTGAAGTATGAATTTTAAAAAAACAATGTGAGGTGGATATTCTTGGATCCATATTTTCCGTCTGCTAGCTACGGCTGTTTCTATAGTAACAATACAAACACCTATGATTCAGAGAGGATGCATTGTTCACATTGCGAAGCAGAAATACGCACGCAAAAATGCCATCAGAACACACCCACAGACTGTTTATATTTGGATCCTGGATTATAATTTTACATTATTGAACAGGGACTTAGAACGCTTCCATGGGAACAATACCCATGGTGCCACACTGAGGGGATGTTTTGTTCAAATATTAGATGGAAAATGATTGTTGCTGATAATCCTTTAAAATCATCTTAGCTGAACCAGCAGACAATTATTTTACATAATAAAACATGAGGTGACAAAGCAGCAAGTGAAGGAGAGATGCTCTAAGTCTTCAGCATTTAGATGTTTGAATTATAATCCGAGTCTAACATGATTTATTAACTTGTTTTTGGAGTGGGAGTGGGAGCAATGGTCGCCTTAGAACATATGAGAAAAATATATATAGATATATATATTTATTTATATATAATCTTGGGAGATAAAAAAGATCTCACCCAAACACAAGGTTGGTGCTTATTGTAATTTTAATATATGATACATTTCGATGGTAAAACATATGACAGGTACCACATTTGATAAAAAGATGTTTCAAAAAGTGTTGCGTGGGTAAAGTGAACTGCTCAAATACATTCTTAGAACTGATATTACCGGTCATTTTTGGTTAGAACTTAGAAATTCAACTAGCAATTGTACCTTTCCCAGATACTCATTTCATCTACGGCATCATCACAAACCTGAGTTTAATGTGCTCCCTTTATTGTTGTGGCCTCAAATAAACGTTCCATCATCGGCTCAATAAAGTCGCTTAGCATTTGTCTTCCCTGTGATTCATTCATTAGGATTGACCGAAATTGACTGGCAACCTGGCGCCCCTCTGACCAAACCAGGCTTATTCGAAACGTCCTGTGTTTCTTGTTGCACCTCCTGAAGTGAGGATGAGGAGGAGTGTCCTGGAGTCTCCCCGACTCAGGGGGAGGCTGGACTGGATTAGACGACTGACAGCTGGGCCACATCTCTGGAGGCGGGGAGGCGGGGCGGCGGAGGGGCCCCCCCTATGCTGACTGCCTCTGCACCGAATGTCAATTTAAGCATGAGAAGAGAAGATGGACTGGGCCAAAGGAAGACTGTGAGGGTGGACGGTTAGTGGTCTTGGGTGTATTGACATCAGCGGTGCATGGCGGCTTGTGACAACGACTACAAGGCTGCTGCTCGTGGGACTCCTTTGTTTACTTGTGGCCCTAGCTTTAGCAACACTTCCAAAAGTTGGCATGTGTGCATAATTACACCCTGATGCTGGGAAGTTCACCTTCATGTCTCACAGCTGTTTCTGGTTGACGATAGATTCAACTTTTCGTAATCATCGACCTTCTACTCTCAGCGATGGTCACAAGCTTTGGGCTGTTGGACTGGAGACAGGGGCGAGGAGACAAAGTAGAACCACTGGTCCTTCACACCAAAAGAAATTGACTCCGCACGTTTTAGGATTTTAGGAAAAAACTCCTTTTCATTTGGCTCCTTTCAATTCTCCTTTGGTCCCTTGTGTTTTTCAATATGGCCAACTAGATCAGGCGCCGCTTTCATGGCACGACTCCGCAGCCTATTGGAAGTGATGTCACAGAATTCTTCACAATGGACTATAGAACCAGGCAGACACCATCAATCAGTCCGTTGGCCTGGGAACACCTCCCCTGAAAAGAGCTCTGGCTGCTGCCCCTGCGACCCGACGTGGCAGAAGACTGGATGGTGGGCTCCCCCAATTTTTACCTTCCATCTTGAGAGTACAATGTAATGTAACCCGAGTGGCAACGACATTATTTGTCAGTTCTTTGTGGAAACAGAAGATAGGGTCAAGCTCATACATGTCCAGTACCAGGGTCTACAGTTTGACACCACCACTCGAAACCTCACAAATCAATATGAACATCACTAGGGATGCACCGACACCTGTGTTTTCCAAAGCAAGTAGTGTATTTGCATCGGACTACTCAAGGATACCGAATACATACACCATTACACATTAAGTTTTTTTTCACTTTACCATATATGTATCATCATTTGAACAACATTCCTCAGTGTTTTTTTTCTTGTGTGACGGTCACAAATTTCCCTGCAGTACAAACATAAATCTTTCTTTACTGACATTCCAAAACTGCAGGCTGCCGATACCGTCCCTAAAAACTACCAATAATGATGAAATTGGGAAACAACATCCGACTTGTGACCTGCTCGACTTACGACCACGGCCAGCAGATGCTTATTGTTTTTTTTAATCAATGTCTGGCACCACAGCACGTAGCAGCGCGGCAACGCGTACGACAGTTACGGCAGCACAGTATCCCAGCAGTATCTCACTCTCACACAGTGATCTACCACTACAGTAGCACCTATGACCCTCGCGTCGGCTATTTTGGATGGCATTCTGCTTGTGCCCAATCTGACTTACGACCGGTTGGTCGCAACCGATCCCGGTCATAAGTCGGATGTCACATGTATAGGGAAAGAAATATTACATTTATAGAAACAAACTAGAACTAATAGCATGGTTAAACAACATAAAAGCGACTTGTGGAAGTATAAAATGGGTATTTGAAAGTACATTATCATGCTATGACAAACACCAGAAGTATATATTAACTTATCAAGCTGTATTCATGTCCGCTCAAGAGCAAGAAAATTATACAGCCATTTTAAAACCGCGCTCTTCAAATGTGCATGTCATTACCTGGGTCCTAACAATGACAACAGCCAGCGCCACATGGCGTCAAAGAAGCATATTGAAGCGACCTAGTCATTTAACGTGACTCGTATTAATTGCGTTTGTTTCGTAATCAAAGCGCTTTTGTTTCTCGACAAAATCAAGGCTTTAATAATGCAAAAAAATGGCTGCCAAACTAGCTCACCTGGGGGGGCGTCCTGTACAATTACCTGCAATCAAGCTAACAAAGTACTTCCAAATCAAACTATTTTCATTTTCATGTCATTAAATCTGACTTCTCCAAGTGGTTGATCAGTTGACTTTGCACGGAATGAGATTCCTTGATGGATTATTCGACTGTGGCTTGCACAACAACTGGCGTCATTTGCGTGAGCAGCGATGTTACGATGAAGAATGTTCCGGCACCAAGTGAGGACTTCTCTAATAGGCTGGCGCTAATCCTGGGAGACGGCTCTGTGTGTTTCCTGCGCTGAGACTCGGCCATCACTGGGACGCAGGATGTGGGCCGGAGTCGACTTTATTAGCTGCTGATGTTCGAATGTGATTTATTTTTATAAATGAGAGGAGGAATGAGGGTGGGGGCGGAGGGCGCTATGCAAATAAAGACCCTCATTAAACAGCACCATCACACACCATTATCTGCTGCTCCTCGGATTGTTTGTGCGCATTAAGGAGGTGCGGCCGTCCCTTGTAACTAATGACAAAGTAATGATCAGAGCGTCCGCGGTGAAGTCATCATCAGGCCTGACGTGAACGTTTTGATTGATTTGGAGGATTGTGATCTTCCATAAACTCAGGTGAACCCCAGGTCTGCGTTTATTCATGAGTGAAGTTGCAACTTTTTATCAAACAACTTGACACCGTTCAGTCGCTGTACTTCATGGTGTTTAGAAGTGTTACATGAACACTAGCGAAACCCCGGTCCTCTTACGTGCAGGTACATGACTCTTCAAAGGGGCCACGAGACGCTGGAGTCCATCTCAGAAAACGTTTGGACAATGGGAGGAAACCAGAGTGCTTAGAGGAAACAGAGACCTCGAATTGAACCTTTTCCCTGTGACGCAACACCATCCACTGTACCACCGTGCTGCTTTAATAAAATTTTATTTGAATCCACAAATGCATTAGTGTTGGTTGTTAGTGTGTGTCTTCATGGCTACCTGGTAGTTCTGGTGCTACCTTGGAAGTACACCTTGCTCGCCAGTCTCTGCAAGGTTTATCTTCAATTTGAGAGTCAAGATTTCAAAATAACTAGGTCATTTTAAAGGGCTTCAAGCTTGGTTCAGAGTCCTGGTAAAGGTACGTTTTGGAATGAATTTTAGCATGAGAGGCAAAGCATGAAAGTCAATGAAATGTCCCCACAAAGATAGCGGGCACGTGTGCGTGTCAATGTTTAAGCTTATCCATACTAGTGAGGTCCAACTTAGGAGAAGACACCCCCTTTTGTGGGCCTTAGGCGTGTGTGGGGGCCGTTTTTCCAGACCCCACAAGGTTAAGCCTGAATTTGAGGATGAGGGCTTCATAACAACTGGGTCATTCTAATTTGGTTAACAAAGCTGGTCATGTTTAGCCATTTGTTTTGGTTAAGTTTAGGGTGAGAGGCTGGGGAAAGGGTTATGGCAATGAGTGGACCCCACAGAGATGGAGTGAGCGTGCAACCACGAAAACACCCTTAATATTTACTTAAAAGACATACACAAATGGTTCTATAAAAATCGGAATCGTCGTCTTTGACTCACAAACTTGATGGTTACGTATTTAGGGGCCAAAATGTAAACACATTTCATCCAAGGGCATCTCAGTGGTGGGAAACTCCATGATCGCAACTAGTCATTGACATTTTCTAATACTTCAGTACTTACCAAATTGAATTTTGAACTGCATATGTGCTATGTGTTAAGTTGGTGGACCGGATTTGGCCCACGGACCTTAAGTTTGGCAGGTGTCATGGACAAAAATACACAGTTATTTATGACTAGGATTATTGGGTTTAGCTGTCAGAACTTCTCAACTTTGTGTTGCCATCTCTGCTTCTTATTTGCCTAGTATTTATTTTAAAAAACTGCTGCATTAAATCGGACACACTATTGATTTGTAAACATTACAGTCATTGCGTGCTAACTTGACCCAGCGGCGGCTCTATTTTTGGACTTTCAAACTTTTCTTGCGAAGCAGACGCGCAGCTCTCCTGAGACCCTCCTGAGCTCATTTCAGTCTAAAGATGTTTATCTTTATGGCTGCTGCGAAAATGAGCAGATTAACCCCATAACTAGCAGACATCTTCCAGTTGATCTGAGCATCATTAGTCCACATTAATAACCCACGGAAGAGAAAGTGCCTCTTTTTTATCATCTTAATTACATGACATCTGAGCTGAGATGGCTCTCCTTCGGCTCGGTGACTAGGAGGCGCTTGTTTTTGCGTTGCACGTCTGATAACACGCACACACACCAAGCCGTCAGCCATCTGAACTAAAAAGGATGCCATTGCCCATTAGAGAGATGGATTGACAGGGTTGCAGAATAAATCTTTGTGGCAGTGAGTCAGAAATATAAATAGAGCACCTAAGATAGATTTGTCTCGGGTGTTGATGAAGTTACCTTTGGGGCTAGAGCACTACCTTTTTAGTAATGAGGACATGCTTTTGGTCTTCTAATGAGAAATGATTGTTTGGGAAGGAGCCTCACAATAACACTTCACTTAAGACAGTCGCTGCCTCGATTCCAAGGAAAAGTAGAATTGATTTGTAAAAGTATCAGCCCCACCTGGTGGCTGGACAGGAGGCAGTGGAATACAAGGATTGAACCAGGAACTTTGCAGAAATGAGCTTGACAGTTCATCTGACTCATGTCTGGGATCCACAGTATTCACATTATAAGGATGGAATTAGTCTGTTTTGAGCATCAGCTGTCCTTCAAAATAGTGTTTGCCTTCATTTTTCACAGGAAAAGATGTGCCTCATCGACATGTGAACATGAACCTCTCTCAAAGTCTAATAAACTGGATTCCTTTTGCAGAAAAAAAAACATTCTAAACTTACAAATAAATCCTCAAACCACCACCTTCCTCTGTTCTATATTTATTTTACTCGAAAGATAAAGTGCATGTTGATAATGCTGTGCAACTGTGCTGTGCTTTTCTTTGAATTATTATTATGATGATGATCATTATTACTGTTTTTTTTTTTTATTTGTGTTTTGCTCGCCGAACTTTAGCTGGGTGCTGTGTCATTGTACTTACTGTTTACCACCACAACTAAATGACAATGCTATCATCTTTGAGAACGCTTGAGAAGTAAAGGAGTTTAACACTCAGTATAAAGTACAGGGCTCGCAAGTTTGGATCTCAGCTCATAGTGTGAGATGTGTTCTGTAGCAATGGTGACTTTAGCTGTGATGGTTTATGGTTTATTAATAAGAATGGAATCAACAATTTGAGGAGCGGAAAATTAGTAAATATAGTTTTTTAAAGGGCAAATAAAACATTTGTATTTGTCCTCTACAGGCCACCGTAGAGTGAGCTCGCTGGAGGAACAGAGTTCGCAGAAGACCTGATATAAAATCTAAAAGGTGTGTTGAGGAGTATGTTTCTTTCACACACTACACTGTTGCCTTTTCTCAGTTTATTCGCCTGACCAGCGCGTAGTCTCTGAACCTGTCACTCTTTTCCCTCTCCAGTGCACGTACCCCTCCCTCCCCCATTTGCACAGTACAGACACGTATTTTGACCAATCCCGTGGGACTTAAGCTGAAACAAAGAAAGCAACCAGCTCCTAAACACGAGCAGGCTTCCGTAATTTCACCCCACTTTCTGACGTTACATCGATATTCAGGTCTCACTCAGTGACTTTATGCATGAGAAATGACTAAAATGCATGTGTCACAAGCTGAATGTGTGAGACTTGAGAGTAAGTTAGGGATGGTTATCGGTGTTGTTGTGTGTTGTGATCAGATATATTTTTCTTCTAGAACCTGTCCGATCTGATCCATAACACAAATGTCCTATTTTTGTCGTCAAATTATTTCAATATTTTTTGCCCCCTTTTATTTAAGCTAAAATCCAAAGTTAGTTGTTAAGTTGTAAAGTTGTTATGCATAACTTCAGCGATATGGTCTTCTATTAACCACTACGTGAGACTTGAGAGTTAGGGATGGTTATCGGTGATGTTGTGTGAGTGTTGTGATCAGATATATTTTCTCCGAGAACCTGTCCGATCTGATCCATAAACCGAACAGCCTGCCTTTGCTCTTTTTTCTATGCTAAAATCCAAAGCTGTTGTGCATAACTTCAGCGATATGGTCTTCTATTAAGCAGTGCATCCAGTCCAAAAACATTACTATTAAACTGTTTGAGTGACAGGTAGAAAGCATCAGATCGAATGGACCGATCCTCAAGGCTGCAGTATCGGTATAGTGGTATCGAGCCATCCCTACTGACCGGTGTCGCTCTTCCAGATGCTAAAGAGCAGAGCGAGCGACGATCTAGCGAGTCGACTGTTAGCATCACATCCATTGATGTAGTTCCTGTTAGTCCACAGCGTGGCATCTCTCTGTGCCTCTGTGTCTGCGGCTCGAGGTGTTATGGGTGATAATAATAATGGGAATAATCATTTGAAAATAACAAGACTTGTTTAATGAGGATTTTTTTTCTTTCATCCAAGATCACTCTCTGTGGCAAAAACGACGCCATTAACGGCAGAATTGTTTTAATTAGATCAATAAACGGTGGTAAAATCAGGTAGAAAGTGGAGGGAGGAAAGGCTCCATTAGCCCTTTTATCTTCAAAGTGCTAGTTATCCTGCAGCACCCAGTCAGAGGAGCCAGCGGGGACTGATAACAGAGGACTCTGCGCGGGGTTCGCGCGATTGCAACCCCATCATTTGGACAGGTTGAGTCTCTGATATACATGCAAAACATCATGGATCCACTCGGAAGTGGACGTGGCCTTCTCTACCTTTGTGGTTGGAGTCGCAGAGCTGGCAATTGCGAATCAATGGGAGGCATTATAGGATGTATAAATCACGCTCTGCAGTATAAGTCGTTCCCAGACAAGCCTCCGGGGAGGGATGGAGAGAGCAAACATGCAGACAGGCTGAGCCGACTGAAGGGGAAGAGACCGGAATATGGTGATCTGGAAGAACAGGGGTTCAACGGAAAGACGGGGAACAATTCAGCCAGGTCATTTGCTGAAGGATCATGAGGGCTTTGCAGCGAGGAAACACCCACCGTCTGGCGGCGTTGCTAATACAGCGGCGTAAGCTTGGCTTAAACGATTATTTGCAATTTAGCAAAAGCGGCGCCGACCACCAGAGGTGTTTCTTAAATATGACCAGGCAACCAGAAAGAAGTTCCCGAGGAAGTGCTGTAGTCAGTCTGGCCGTGCTGGTACAGAGGGGGCCCATCTGAGCGCTCGCAGCTCTTTTGATCTCTTCAGAACTCGGGCGTAACGCATGTGTAATTAATAAGCCATTTGCATATGATGAACTAGGGCACTTAGTCAATGTTCTCGGGATACAAATACCTGAGGAGCACAATAACAACAGAGAACATTAAAAAAGGGAGTCTCCGCAAAAAAAAAAAAGAGAGACAAATTTACGGCCCGCGCCGGATTAGAAATACATTAGCAAGTAATTAGGTGGTAATTGCCAATATTTTAGCAGGTGTTTGTGCTTAAGCAGAGGTAATGCCCTCCTGGAAGCATCTCATCAGGGTTGTTCTCAAATGGATCCCACAGCTCCTTGGTGATTAGGCTATGACAAGATGGACTTATGGCCAGACAACACGGCTAATAATGTGAGGCGCGGGATGTTGAGGCTGAGCTAAAACAGCTAGCCAGGCGGGAGTTCCGCCTCAAATCTGGAATACATTTGGAGGGTTTTTTTTTATGATGTAAAAATAAATGGGGTGACGTTTTCCCCTGCTAATATCGGGGAGATAAGAGCATTTTTTTTTTTTTTTTTTTTTTTTTTTTATGTACGGGTCAGGAGGGACCAGATTATCTGCCACCATGTTATTCCCACCGATGAAACTGCTTTTTTTAAATTGCAGATACGAACACTAACTTCATGTCACCAGCCTAAATATTATCAGAATCATATTGCCATGGTCAGTGGGGATCCCACCAACTAGGAAAGTGCTTTGGAGTAACTTGCAGTCATGAACAAAAACAATAATAATAATACCAATAACAACAATAATAAAAAAAAAAATAATAGAAGTAACTAATAAATAAATAACCCACAAACAACAAGAGCTGTATCTCAACATAGCATAGCTATCACATAGGGATGGGCGATATGGACAAAAAAAGATATCGCAATAAATGTAGTAAATTTGGCGTTTGCGATGATTTACATTTACATTCTATTCCATGTGTTGGACACTACAGTCTCTCTTGAAACTGTTTCATGATTAAACTTATCAGTGGAGTTTGTTTCTAACATCATTATTTGTTTATGTTTAAATATAATAGTTAACTAAATGTGGAGATGAGAAATTCAACATTTCACATCACAGGTCGAACCCGGTCGTGACTGCCAGTTTTATTTAGGGGTTAAATTAAGCCGTCTGTCTGCTGTGTCTCATGTCTCTGAACAGTTGACTTTAACTATGGACCAGTCTGGACACATTTACTAGAAGCTATTGAAGAAATATTAGAAATAATGTGAATGAATGATCATTTAGTCGTATTCTATTCTCCAAATCATTATACAAACTGTCGGTCCTTTGTCTCGTTTGATGAAAAACCTTTTCACAATTCGCTCCCCTAAAATAGTTGTTTTTTCTTATTGAAGATTTCACTGATACTTCGACCGCTTCAGAATTTGTTGATGGTCCCTAACTGAGGCCGGGTTGTCGCATTTGCACTGCCTGTCAGAGTGTGTCCGTGATCAGTGAAACCTAATGGGGACGCGGAAGAGGACGCTGCCACCAATACCGGAGCAAAGCTCCGTCCAATATCCAACTATTTTCACCACAGGAGACCTGCATGTGTTGATATGAGGCAGACAACCGCGTCAGAGAACCTATGAGGACCACTCCATCTAATAAAATAAACACAGATCCAGAGACTCAGAGTCGACCAGTGTCATGATCAAAGGTTCCCTGCATTAAGGATACATTTCAAACTACGATCATGAACCAAAGTCCACCACCCTGTGCACAACATGCTGTTGTCAGCATGCTGTCATGACACAGTCCGATGCAGCGTGTGAGCCGTGTGTCAAATTTAGCGTGAGATGCAGAATTGTCATCGTGGAGACTGTGTTTGGCGCTATATCGTGTACGATAAGCTATGGCCCATCCCTACTCTCACGTATCCTGTTTTCTTCCTCCAGGCCAGCGGTTTGAAGACCTTCAGGAGATCACAGACGGTTCACGAGTGACTCACGTCGGGGTCAATTGAAGCATTACTCTGCACGTAGGCAGGCTGACGGAAGTGTCAGAAGTGAGAGGACTTTTCCTTTTTCTTAATGACAAAGAGCACTGGCAACAATTTTAATCAGTTGCCGGGAGATTAGCGCGAGGAGCCGACTGTTTAAAGTGTTAATTCTTTCGTGCCAATGTTTTTAAAGCAATCAGAGTCGGCGGGAGGCGGAATTATTTCACCTCATCAAAGAGCAAACCTAACTCAGAGCCTGATTAAATATTGAGTTTGCCACTTTAAGATGCTTTTTGTTGCCGTCGGACCACTGGCATTTGGCAGCACCAGAGCATCAAAGTCCCATAAGTCCACTCTGGAAAAGTGCTTAGCCAGCGAAAGCGTGGAAACCACACGGGTGCTGCATTACTGGATCCTCATCAGTGGTATACAAAGGCCGTAGATCTGGTTCCAGTTGAAGGATTGAGGTCAGAACAGTCGAGAGAAAATGATTTTTTTTTTCTTGGCAGTATTTGTCACCCTTCGTAAATAACAGTCCTGTCGTCCGCGTCATTACAAATCCTGACCTGTTCCAGTAGTATCACAAACATCTTTCTCTCTTTCAGTTGGAGTCAGTTTGGGGACGGGAGAGTGACCAAGTAGTCACTTCCAGAACATATATAGTCTGTGTTTTATTGATTTATGACTGGTTGTTTATGATTTTAAGGAGGTTCAGCTACTCAGGGCAAGAGGTGCGGGACACACAAAAGACACTAGACAAGTTTCCATCTGAATGTTTTGACATCTTTTGACGAAAATGCAAAGAAAGAAAATGCCATTTTCAGCAAGTTTACATTTGTTATTATTTTGCGATTATAAAGAGGGGAGTGCACCATGAAATGATGTCATCAGAAAGCATCTCTCCGCCACAAAACAGCTGACAGTCAACAACTAATAAACTGTTCAGTTTCTGTTTTGTTTTCCTTCCTGAAGAGCATTAATGTTCACTACTATGAACTGCAGAAATATGTTCTTTGTCCCCCGCAAACATCCATTCATCGTGGGGGCAGCAGCTTCAGAAGGTCACGGCAAACGCCCTTCTCCCTTCTCGGCCTTCTCCACCAACTCCAACTGGGGGATCCCGAGACGCTCCTATACCAGTGTAGAGATATAATCCCTCCACCTGGTCCTGGGTCGACCCCTTGGTCTCCTCCCAGCTGGCCGTGACTGAAACACCTCCAAGGCCAGGCATCCAGGGGGCCTCTTCACAAGATGCCTGAACCACCTCAACTGACTCCTCTCGACGTGGAGAAGCAGCAGCTCTACTCCGAAACATATCCCACTTTATCAATCCCCCATTTTTTGGACCACAACGTCCACGTGCCACGTGATTGGCATAAACAAAACCTGTCTCCATAGCAAAGAAATTGTTAGTTTTATCCACCTCCGCCAAGCACATAAACTTTTTTTTGTGAATTTCTGGTGTTTCCTTTAATGTGTATTTTTGTTCGGAACATAAACATAATTGAAAAAGAGATCAAAGGACAACAAGAAACATGACGGGAAAATGGACATTGTTACTGACTGTATTGTTGTCTTGAACCTTGAAGCGAAATGTGGGGTGACGCTACCTTTAGCACCGTGCATGTGGGCAGAAAAACAGCCCCACTAACCGTTAAATCCCAGGCGAAGAACACCTAGTTGTCATCGCGGCGGCTCGTCAAATCCGAGTTCAACTTTTTCCTCCACCTTTGTTTCAGTCCTCCTCTCTACACTTCACCATCACATTGCTCGACCTTGAGTGAGATGCTGTCAGGCGCTTTTTAGAACATAAGCGTTGCAGTTTCCCACAATCCACTGGGAGCGTGGAGGTGAGAGCTGTGGCCCAGTAGCACTCTCGGTGGCTGGCAGCGGATCAAAAGCAAACGAGGTTCCTGAGCTCATTCCAATTATAACGGCACACACTATCAACTACAAATACAAACAGCACGTAAGTGATAGTGTTGGTGGCCTGGAGGACGGCTGCCAGAGAGCAGGCAGCATGCTAATCAGGATACCTCTTGCCATGGGCTATTTAGGGAATAGCCTCTCATCCCACCAATTCCCCGAGCCAGGCAAGGAGAGTGAAAAAGGGGGAGTGAATTCCCCAAGTGCACAATCCAAGGACAAAAATATTAGAAAATGGATCTTTATCTTTGCTCTCGGGCCAATATCCATATTAATTGCGGTAGAAAAGAGAGAAAAACAGCGTTACATCTGTACAGATTAAATATGAAGAGTTTTGTGTGGCGCATCCAGCTGCACTTTGTTAAACCAACATGACAAAGCTGTGATGTTGAGCTGCACCAACAGTGCTTACAAAGAGTTTTATTAATAGCTATTACAAAGCCAAAGGCAGCGATTGATGTCTGAACAAAATCTGCGATGAAAACAAAAGAACGGATGTAAATCAATACGCCTCTCTTGTAATTTATTTATTCATAAACAAATATGCGTGAAAACATAACGAAAGTTTTAAAAGGCATGTGTTTGTATTGTATTATTGTATAATTATCCAGGAGCTTACATGCATTGGATTTCCCTATTGTGATTGTCAACTTATTTTTACATTTTAAATTTGATATTTTCTCCTTATTTTGGCCGTAGCCACATTGTGATGAAGTAATTCTTAATTTAATTACTTTTAGAGGTTTTAAAACGGCCAATTGCAAACATCTTACTTGTCTCAGATTAGAAATATTCAGATAAAAGGACAAGACTGTAAGAAATGTACAGAAAAGTTAAATAGTTTGATATATAGAGTACAGCTGTAGTGGTTCCTTTGTGCCGAAATGAATTCACTGGAATTTTAACTGAGTTGGTTAAAAAGAAAGAACAAGTAAAACCATATTGAAGCAATGTATTTTTCCACCCTTAAATAATTCAATGGAAGGACAAATGTGGTATATTATTATTAATATTATTATTATCACCCTTGTTACCCAGTTGATTTTACATGAAGACTTGAAACCTATTTATTTCATTTGAAATATCATTGACTGCAATGAGCTCGACAGACAGCAGGTGGCAGTGTTTGCGCCTCACTTGTAAAACACGCACAGAAGGCACAAAGAAGAATATTGTTGACGTCCTGCTCCGCAGAGAATGAGGAAGACTTGAAAAGATTGGTGGATCCAGATGGTAATTTGGAACCCTGCCAAATATCTGTTCCCATCATTTCCCCCATTTCTTTGAAATCCATTCTTTCATTTTTGAATTCTTTTGTTTACAGCACTTCAGATAATTATTTCTAAAAAAAAACAAATAAAATCAAAGCGCCTGTTGTTATTCAGACACAGTGATTTACATGAAGAGGTCGGCTTCAGAGAAGGAAGAGGGATGTTTGGAACAGTTCTGCGGTTCCGAGCTGGCTCCACCCCCCCTCCCTCGCTCCCCACTCTCATGGACAACCCCTCAGAGCTTGGCAACCCTCCAGAGCCAGGCAGGGGCGCTGGAGTGCAGCGGGAGCCCGAGTGAGAAGCACACATTGTGCTCCGCAGGACCCCACCAGCGCTGGCCTGAAGGCACAGCTCTCAAGGACACGGAGAACTGGGGCAGAGAACTTCCGAGCTCCCCACTGGTCGAGCAAAACACTGTCTCTGCTTGTGTCTGCGCCGATCCTGAAAAGTATAAACAAATGTTCAAATCTGGATATAAAGAGTCAAAGAGCTGCTCCGTTTCAAGGAGGCTGTGCCGCTCATCGTCCTTCCAGTCAGACGCTGGGGTTCACCTCGGGTCACGACTCCCCGCTCCTGACATCGCGAGGGAAGAAGAAACAGAGGACCCCCGACCAAACATGACCACATCGACCCACGCCATCATCCTGGGCCTCTAATGGAAGTCCTGGGCGTCCAGACGTCTCCTCGGCGTCAAGTGGCGCTGGGCTCATCATCGGAAGCAGCGGGCCTCACATCCTCGCCATAGGACCGGCTTTTTGGGATCCTTGCGGGCAGATGTGTCCAGATGAGCACGTTCTAATTTGTGGGGCCAGGTTCATGCTCCACCAGAGGGCCCGGCCGGATCAATAGCTTTATTTCCCTAAAACGCCGGCGCGGTGAGAAGCAGCTCGCTGGGCGCTTTTAATACCAGCACAGCTCCAGTGAGGAGCGGCCCTTATCGATTGTGCCCATGAGCGTCTACGTGCGCCTTCAGGGGAAGGATCTATTTGTGTCACCCCGGGCCGTGACGGAGGCTGCTCGGGATGAGAGGGAAACTCAGCCAATGGAGGATGCCAGAGACATCAAAACAGCCATGTTTACCCAAAGGGAAAGCAAATTACAACAATTATGCAGGCGCTGGGAAAACCTGCTTCTCCACCAGAGACTACTTTTATGAGACAAGAGCAGCAGTTTGATAAGACCACCGAACACTTTGAAGAAAAACACGGAGACAAAGGCGCATCAAATGCATGCAAAACGGTCCGAAAGTTCACAGGAGCCAAGGCCAAAGTAAAAAAGAACCAATGGTTTGGACAGTCGACTCGCGGATGATCACTTCTGAGCGCATCATCTTCTCCATAAATCTCCCGGAGCCTGCGGCAGCCGAGCAGACAGCACAATAAACACCGTCTTAACCAAATCACGAGCCTTTGTTTGCCATTGTCATGACATATTCATGACCGCGGCCATAATAGTCCGATTCCAGTCTATCCCACCGGGGGAACGGGGAAAGTGGTGTCACATCCAATTACGGAAGCAGACTGTCGAGGTAAATCAAAACTGGAGCGGTGGAGAGACACACACACACACTGATCTGCAGCAGCTATAGCAGCATTGATAGAGTATTGGAAAACACATTCTGTCTGTAGATAAGACAGAGGTCATGGCAGCGGGGGAAGGGGTTTTACCTCCAAGTGGGAGGGGAACGCTGATGTAATGCTCCGGTAAATGGGTAGATGTCACCGTCGTATTTTCAGGTTTTTGATGGAGTGCGGCGGTGAACTTGAAGCTCTGGAACAGGTGACCAGTGTGGAGGGTTTTTTCATCATCGATCATCGGTTCTTTTTGAGGGCAAGAAAAGGCTTCGGGACTTGTGTCTCCAAACACCACAGATGTTCATCAGCTCTGAGGTGTGATGGAGGAACATGTCCTCCTTTAGGTTTGAGCTGCAGAACTGAGCTGCAGAAGGTTCTTGAAAGTGGTCTGCAACAGCTTGAAATGGTTTGCGTGAAGCTCCATGTTAATGTCCCACCACTAGATGGTAGCGTTTCTGCTCTGCAGTGATCCCTAGTGTAATGTAATGTGGAGGCTTGCAATGGTTCGGGTCTTCCTTCTTTTCAGGCCCTTAGTGGCCGGGAGTAGCGGGTATCCAACCCAAGCGTTGCAGGCTGTAGGTAATTCTTCCGCCGTGCTTCCATATTTACTGCAGAAAATCTCATAACAATTATGAGAACAACATTTAAATGAGTGAAATGAGCTTCGAGAAGTCCATCGATATTTGATCATGAGTCAAATGCGAGGCTCGAGAGCCGATTGCGCACGTCTTTTCTAGGGTCCCTGAAAACTTGCAAAGTGAGTTTGGACTTGTGTGTCTTGAATTTGTTTTGTTTTTTAGCAAAATATATGAGGGAAGTTAATATATTGAATCTATTTAAGTGGCCGTTCATTCCAGCACTTGACTGAGAAAGCAGTTGCGTGGATTGCGCTCTGATGCAGTGATATGTTACTTATTGGAGATCAAAATAACTGGGTCACCCACTTTAGAAATAAGATGCTCTTTCCTGAGCAAGTGAAACAAACTACTTTGTCTTTTCCTGCTGCTAGTCTCGGGGAGTGGTTGGAGGGTATCTAAGCGGTGCATAGCCCCTTTTCACCCTGGAGCGGTGCAAAGCTCCTGCCCAATAAAACAGGCAGCTTCCCCAGGGCCCCTCCCTCAAGCCTCCAGTCAGCACTTGTTTTTGCACCATTTATTTAGTGTGACACATCTCCAATTAAACTGTGGAGGCTGCTGCATTCCCCCCATAACTACCTCTTATACCTCCCCATAGACTTTCTGTCACACCGAGAGTGGGGCAATGAGAGAGTGAAGGGGGAGGCAGGAGGGAGAGATCACATTTTGCCTGCCAGCTATGATCACAATGTCATTTTACGCTCTGTGTTGAGGTGCCTCTTTTGAAAGGCGCCTGGAATTGTAATTATCAAAATGTTGAAGGTGATAATCGTCCTCTTAAACGGTGCTGCCACACCACAAAGGTTAAATATTGGAACAGTTTGATCGGCCGGCATTTTGTTTCATTCAAAATTAAATTATGAATCAAAAATTGAATTAGTAGCGAGTCGGGGACGTTTAAAAGGTATTTATTTTGAAGCACAAAATAATGAAATTCTGCATAAAAGTGAAGAATTGTGGATAAGCGCTAGGGGGAAGGGAAATTTAAATCTATATTTTGGGGTTGAAAATAGACCAAAAACAGGCCGAGATGACTGAGCCGACTGGTGACCTCTTCGTCGTAACATCAGCAGCAATATTAAGTTGAGCTTAGTCATTTCTGAGACTCAGAGAAGAGCATCCTTCATATGTTCTGGTTTCATTTGGGATCCTCTCTGGCCGTCACGGGTCTCTTTTGATTCTGAGGAGGACGCTTTGGCACCTCAAGACCTACATGAACAGTCCAGTGGTTATCAGCTAAAGGCACTGCAAATACGAGACCAGACAAAAAAATAGTTGTCTTTCCCTGAACAGTTTTGGAAACGGTGGGACGCAAGTTACATTATTCTTAGTAAAGGACTCATGCTGTGACAGCCTCCCGCCACTAGATGGTAGTGTTCCACTCATAAATTGTATTACTGTATAGCAACCAGGGATGTATAGTAAAGTGTAATTTCTAAACGTTTTACACTATTTTCAGGAGAAAATTGTGTGATAATGTAAAGGCTCTTCATGGACTCCAAGTCCTTCCACTCTCTCCATCCTAAACTCTGACCGGCCTCACACAGTCGCAGGAGGAGTGACTTTGTCCGACCCCAATACCTTCTGCGAGGGCTCAGCTGAGGGCAGCATCTGCTGGGGAGAGCTGGTGGGGGTGCGCCCACAACGCAAGCCCTGCCAGGCAGCGGGACCGGGGGGAGCCCCAGTGGCAGCTGGGAAGGGTGGGGCGGCCAGCTGTGGAGCAGCAGGATGGTGAGGTGACTGGGAGACGCTGCTAAACCCAAATCCGGGCACATTAAGAAATAGAACACCGACGAGAGAGGGGAAAAAAAAAGTTCACAAATACACTTCCCCCTCAGAGGGGCGCTACATAGCAACACTCATCATCTAAACCAGACACAAACCGCGGACTCTCAACGCTCTCCCATCACGAGCTTCGGCCACACATCTGGCGCACCATCTGTATCACTTCTCTTCCATGTGACAGGTAGTCGCTCTCCCTCTCTGGAGGGGACTGAGCGGGGAAGAGGGACGGGCAAGGTAATTTTGGGTGGATAAATCTGGACTTTCAGCCGGCGGGGTCATTACCGGTCAGAATGGGAGACGACGCACTTTCACCTGCCAGTTGGGAGCCGAATTTAGAACGATAGAAAAAAAAAAATACAAATGTATATTAAAGATTTTTTCCAATTTATTATAATGTACAGTTTTACATTACCAAGACACAAACGTGGCCACCACAGAGACGGGTGCAGAATATTAAAACAGCCATATAAACAATACAAGGGACAGCAGCCCTCCTCTCTCATGCCTCTGTACATACAGGGTCCAGAAAGTATGCACCACAAAACAAAAAGGACCAAACCAGTGATAGAACAAAACTGCACAACCAGTCTTTACTGTCAAATGTCAGAACAGTTTTCACATCTTATGGTACATTTTTTTCCAACAGTGAACCTTCAATACCAGAGTTTTTGAACGAGGGGCCTCCAGCGTTGACCTAAAGTTGAAGTGACTCCACCCTGTGGTTGATAATAAATTTGCAGTCCACGGACAGACCAAATCTTGCCTGAAAACAAGTTTTTTTTGCTCCTTCAAAAACTACAATGACAGAAAACAATCGCGACAATAGCAAAGTTGGCGCTCGATGGGATCGTAAAAAAAAAAACACATTTGACACATACACATCAGAAATAAACAACACAACTTTAGTACTAGTCTGCATTGTCTCAATACAAAGTTATCCTGCTCAAAAAAAGAATAAAATACATTTTTACATTATCACATACAATGAGACATGTACCATGTTCTAGCAGGAAGTGAGCGGTGCTTTTGTTTCCCGCACTGCTGGCTTTATTGCTTCTCGTGAACAGGAAGCTGACGGAGAAACGACACCGCGCCAGAATGGACTCGCTCTTCGACGCACGTTGGAATCTCTGACACCCGAAAAACGTACAAGCCTGCGTCACAATCGGCAATGCTGGAGGATAAGGCAGTTCCATTTTAAGGCATTGCTCTCTCGGTGTCCAATGGTCGATACATTTGTTGCCCATGAAATGACACGGTTTACAGTCAAAGCTGATAGCTCAGGGTGAGAGTGGGGTGGGGAATGTGTTTTTTCACTCTTGTGTTTGCCAAACCACCTGACCGCAGCTCAGTCGGAGCTCAGAAGGATATCACAGCAGATCTGTGAGGGATGTTCAGACCGTTTCTCATTGTTGGTAATTCCCATATTGGCCCTGTGGGGGAGGGGGGAGGAAATATGACATCACCGTGTTAACTTAAGAACAGGTCATAATTCACAAAAATCTATTCACTCAATCATAACACGTCATCTAATCTACAGCTGTAGTTAATAGATTTGTCCAGCAGGTGGCAGCATGTACAGTTTGAGACTCTTACTGAGCAGTAGCGAGGCTTTTATCGGCTACTGAGGTAGAATTCAGCGCGAGTACATCACTAGTCAATGGTTTAAAACAGGGGTCGAGGTTTGTGCTTAATATTTACGATGAAGAAGTCACTGTTTTTTTTTCAACATATAATACATTTGCATCCATTTACACCTGAGCCAGGAGCATGCTGTGTTGGTGGACCTCACGACTCACTATTCGACCCCTGACAGCCAACAAAATACAGGTGTTAAAAACAAAAAGAACAGGTATTACTTTAACTATACACAGGGAAGTGAAAAGAAGACATACGAGAGATCATGTAAAAAGAGACAGAGGAAAACAAAAATAAATGCAAATTAGGTCTAAGTGGTCAAACGTCTAGATTGGACGTTGAGGTCTTCACAGCAACCATTACCTTTGCTTCTTATAGATCTAGTCAGGGGTTCAATTCCCCGGGTCTTTATTTCCTCATGTGCGCCTGAATATTCAAAGATAAAGATATCAAAGTGTAGCTGTGGTCCTCACACGAGGCCACAGGGAAAACAGGGCAACAAATCGATCTTCCTTCACAAACACTGTCACGAGGAGCTCTCCAGGAGGAAGAACCAAAGCCCTCATATTTGCCTGCCATGCGATGTTTATCAGCAGAAGTAATGCACAGTTGCACGTGACAGATAATAGTAGCGTACATTGCTTCAACAGAAAAAGCCATGAGAGCATGCTCAGGTCTAGTTCTCCAGGCTAGTCTAGAACATCGATTTGTAGGGCCGCCCCCTTTCAAATGCTACAATGACCGGTGAGTCCGGGAGTGGAAAACTCTAAACTGACATACACTGTATGGACATTTCATTACAGAACTTAAAGCAAAACGAAAGGAAAAAATGCTGACAAGATTATGGATGGATTAAACAAAGCAAATGTTGCAGACAGACAGTAACAAAATCAAATGCTATTAAATGACAGGGGGCAGCCCTACAACAATCACAGTTACAGATGAAAAAAACGGAGCTCACACTACAAGGCCTAAGTCACCTCCCTGGTTGTAGCCATACTCACCTGATCGTAGCCATAGGGGCGCTGCTGCTGGCCTTGAGGGGGTCCGGGCTGTGGCGGGCGATAGCCACCGTACTGCTGTCCCTGTCCTTGGGGGTAATTAGGGTACTGTCCTGGGCCACTTTGGGAGGGGCCTAAAAGAGGATTGTTTGAAATGATGTCAGACTCAGGAGAAAACTAAGGTCATTCTGCGTTCAGGATCAAATGTTGTGAGAGGATGAAGTGTCTGAAGGATCAGAGATGGCAGACAACAACGGCAACACTGGAATACACTGCAATATAAGTGTAATGGAAAACTCTAGAGAGGGTTGAGCAGTACAAAACAATGCGTTAGAATGACAGTATAAACCCAGTTTGAGGCAAACTTTCAGGGCAAAACAATCCTGTAAAGCAGCGACACACTGATGGATGTCACTCGTTTCGCATTCTTTAAACTTACTTCATCTATTTCTAATGACCCTTTTGGTTAGAAGTTTGGCATTGCATCTGTGATACAGAGAGCTTTTTTCACATGGTGCACTGACAGGATCTACCTCCAGCAACGCCACAAAGGCTCCTTTCCGGTTCTCGCTCTATGCAACATGGCTCTTAGAAGCAATTTTTACACTTGTAACTCAACAGAACCAACTTTGTAGACCATATATCAGGGACTCTTAACCATAGGGCTGAGGCCCATGGTTGGGCCGCAAGCGCCCCCTATAGTTTTGTTTTACACCTAATTCTATTCACGACCTACAGTTTAAGAACCTTTGCCCTATATGATCATTTCATTCTGCATATTTTACACATTGTAGTTTGTTCCAGAGGCGTGTCACTTTCACTTCTCGCCTCTCACTGCAGCCTGTAACTCACCGCACACAAGTGACCATGACTGGTCAACAGTAGCACAACAACACAGCCTAAACTCACCGTAGCCCTGTTGCTGTGGAGGGTATCCTTGCTGACCAGGGTACTGCTGCTGAGGAGGGTAGCCTTGCTGCTGGGGGGGCCCTTGTTGATACGCTTCTTGCTGTTGGCCGTACTGGGCATTACCTTTGTGAGATCACATCTTGTCAATAAAAACAACGCTACATTCAAGAATAGCAACAACAAAACTTTAAAAACCTTTTACGTCGTTGCACTACTACTTACAATGCAACACCTGAAGCACACACACACACACACACACACACTCACATCAGTTAAATAAAGACAACAACAGCCGAATCAGGAGATATTCCTCTAAATCCTGGACTTTGAAAGTGATTAAAAGGCTGCTCAAAAGAAACATAGCAAACACTTAAGTGTATGAAAAGGCCAAAGAAAACAGTGCAGTAAGGAGAAGGGGGCAACAAAAACAAATGTTAATTGGACAAAGAGGCAAAGGAGTCACATGTTAATCAGTTCATGAGGTTGCAACAAATATTAGTCGTTCTAAACAGACTGCTCATGCTTTGTCAGGGAAGCGGATCAGTTATGATAACACCATGGTTTGATATCATTTTAAAAGGAGCCTAATGGGTTGCAAAAATGCATGTGACAGTTTCATGTGTGAGACAGTAAGTTGTGCACAAGTTAATCATAGGAGGCGATTCTGTTCCACTGACTGTGTGTCAGTGACAGAACTCCAAAAGGGGCCAAGTCAGAGAGGACCCACACTTGTTCTTACCAGCTACACCTACAGGAAAAAAAAGTGATGGTGCACATGGCACCCAAAACAGAAGTGCCGCTGCAGCTCAAGGCCTGACTTTACTGGATACAAGGGTGAAATTAGGTGCAAGATGATAAAACTATTCAGATTAATTCAAGGCCCAACCTTGATTGAGACGCCCAAATTCAGTAAGAGGAACACTGTAGAGTCGAAAAAAAGAAGAGATGCAAAACAAATGTTTTGATGTGCGTGTCATTGAAAAACTCCAACCCAAAGTCACGCAGATATCCCAGAAATACTGAAGATACTTCTGAGTCACAGTCTCTCCGCATCATTCGAGTCTTAACAGATCTCCTGGGTCTTGTTTGTGGAGTCTCTTGTGACAGGAGGGTTTCTCCTACCTTCCGAGGCTCCCTGTCCTGCGTGACTGTACTGGTCGCCATAGTAGTCTTCCTGCCCTGGGTACTGCTGTGGGGGTCCTACGTACACATACACACAACATACACACAAGTAGATTCAACGTGTTGTTGGATCGAATGTGTGAAGGGGGGGAGTCAAGAGGATGGATTCCCTGCTGCAGCTTAATTTGGCGCTATTTTTTCAGGTAACAAGTCGAATCAGCAAGGTGTCGTGAGGAACTGATGTGGAAGGAAGAATAAATCAAGGTGAACTTGAATAAGGTGTGAAAGAAAGTGGGTTAGGGGAGAAAAGAGTGAAACTCAACTTGCACACTTGACAAACACACACTGCTTTAGTCTACCTTGCTGAGGGGGCCTGTAAGGGGGCATCGGCCGCTGCCCCATTACATGATTCCCTTGGTTGACCTGACCCATCATCCCCATTGGGTTCTGTTGCCCTTGGTAGTGCTGTCCACCACCACCAGGAGGCATGTTATACTGCTGAGAGGGAGGCTGCTGGTGCATCATGGGTCCTGAAATCACACCACGTGGTAAGCTCACTCTACATCTCAACAGGAACTGCTTTACTGTGTCATACCTTGGTTGGGTTGCATGTTCATGCTTGGCCTGGGTCCATAGTTGCCCATGGGCTGGCCCTGAGTCATGTTCATTTGGCTTTGTGCTGGCATCCCCTGGGAGGACGGGACAGGGTGATTGTAACCACCCATCGACCCATGGCTGTTGGGGGGCATGTTCATGGACCCACTGGGCATGTTGGGAGGCTGATTCGGGCCGGGGCCGGGACCTTGCATTGGCATATGATTGGGACCTAAGAGTAAATAACATGAATAATTGAAAAATGTCTTTCAGAAGATGCATAGAGAACATGAATGCAGCCTAGTGAGAGCCAGGCATGTAATAATGATGATAATAAGCATGTGCGCTTAATTTCAAGATTAAAATAGGCCCCAAAAAAATAAATAAATAAATCACAGGAAGGACCACCGCTGCCAAAAAGGTGACATCATCCTTCAGCATAGCAACTCTCTTCACAGCAGTGGTGTTGCTAGGCAACCCAGCGGAGGGACGGACGGAGGGAGATGTGAAAAAGCAAATTAGCAAGATGAGGAAGGGTCACTTACCAGCCATCTGTCCGTTCATTTGGTTCTGCATATGTGGCGCAGGGGGTCCGCCACTCACCATACCTTCTGAGGGCATGTTGTGACCGTGGGGAGGCTGATTGGGTGGACCACTCTGGTTCATCCCACCTGGACCCATGGGCATGTTCTGAGTTGGCGGCTGAAGGTTTATAAAGCAGAGTTAAGCAATATTGTCAGTTAGTTTGATTCAACTTGAACAAAACACGGTTTTCTACTCGGATCAACATTAGTACATTTGTTGCCACAATTTACAACTTGACATTGTCACACAGTCGGGGAAATATCAAATGACTCTGGTCGACACAGACGGCGGATAAGTACAGGTTGATAAATACAGACTCGTGATGATAGTGCGATAAACAGTCTTTAGAAACTAGAATAATAACACTAGCAATGTGTACGGGCTGACGACTGATCTCTACTGTTGTAAATAGTAAGTGCTGCGTTGAAACGTAACATTTTAATTGCTCAAAATACGTTTTTTTAATTTTTTAAAATTTGTTTTCCCCAAAGATCCTGGAGCCTCAACAGTAGGCGTCTAATCAATTAGTCGATTATATGCCAACTAATCGTTGCAGCCCTAAATAACTTCATTTAAACCACTAAAATGGTGAAGTAATATCCAAAGTTATGAAATATTTCTAGATGCAGGTGTCACATTCAGAGTTAGTACATGAACACTCAATCTATTTACATAGACAAGATGAAGCATCATAGTCAGTTTGGTAATGAAAAAACTGTTTATATCATAATACAAAAGGCAATAATAGATGATACATTGGCGACATTTTCGTGTATGTGTTGTTTAGACGTATTTCAGTTATTGTTTTCTGGAAAGTGAAATGTATTTTCAGACCAACACTTACAGCTGGGAGAAGAGACTGCATGTTTTGATTGGAGTCTGCTATCGTGGCCAGGTAAACTAGATTTCTGTGAAGCATCTGCTGGTACCTGTGAATGAGATGATAAAACATAACACCCAGGCAAAGCTGGAAACAACGCGCATGAACAAACATGAAGGCTTGAAGAACACTTACTGTGAACATTCCGCTGTTTTGCCTTTGCTCTGGTAGTCCATTATACACTGAATAAGTTGGTTGTTTTCATCGAGTAGCTGCAAGAGTGAATAAGAATATATATTTTTTTATTTATACTCAACAGTGACAGGTTTATGGAAATATTCTGGATAACGCGGGCAGAGTAGAGACGTGGGGTGACCAAACAAAAGACGCATATTGCTCGCTAGCAGAGCGAAGCTAACTATACCAAAGGCCTTTATTAAGCGAGGAATAGGAAATTTTATGTTGTGCCAGAAAACCGCCGTCTCTGTGCGGAATGGGAGGTCCGTGAGAGTTTCATATTCGCCGCGCTTTGACCCCGCATCATTGTTTCCGATCTATTCTCGGTCGGACGTGGATGCTACCGCGACTAGCTGCCAGGCTAACAGCACCAGGCTAACTCAGCCTCCATTCTGCGACACGCTCCAAAGATGAATTACCTTTTGTATCCCAGCGGGCGTGATGTCCGCCTTCCCCCGCTGCCTGTGAGGTGCAAACGCCACCGACATGATAAGACTGAAGAAACAGGCGAACTAGGGCATAAATATAAAGAGCAGCCTGCACACTGAAATCAGTGGAACTCAGACCGAACTGTTCGGAATAGGACGCTATTTCAAAATACTGTCGTCCGTTTTAGGGGGGGGACTGACATTTTTGAAAAAGTTAAATTCTTTTATTCTTTATAATACGTGGAAGTCTAAACATGAAGTGGTTATAATTATGATCAGACGAAACATTCTATCTACAAAAGGCATTAACATTGATATATAATAATTTACATTTGCATTAAATCAGTAATTCACCACCGTTTTTTGTTTAATGGTACAACCCAAAGGACACAGGAAACGGACTACACAACATGATGGGGAGAAGTCGGAGTGCGATTTACCATGTTTATTCCAACTTCCATATCTATAAAAATACAGATACGACGGAGTTTATTCACGGTTTTTTTTTTTTCAAAACATTGATTGATTCCAAATGCTTTTTAATTCGCGGACAAAGTCAAATATTTCATAAACCTTCAACATAATATTCATTTTGATAATTATTCCGATCGACAGGTTATATTTGAATCTTATCGCCTTTTACTAAAATCTGCTCTCAAAAACACCAACGAATCATCACGCCCCTGTAATTCCCTTGGTATCCCCCGGTTCGTAGGTCACGCGCATGCGCCGCTATCACCTCAGGACAGCTTGCGGCTCCGCGGCTTCTGCTAACTAGCTGAGTCATTTGTGTCAAGTTTCTCTTCTTTTCGCAATTTTGATCAGCCTTGAAAAGCGATGGCGGCGAGATACGACAGAGCAATTACTGTATTTTCTCCCGACGGTCATCTCTTCCAAGTGGAATATGCACAAGAAGCGGTGAAGAAAGGCTCCACCGCGGTGAGTGTGATAAATGAAACTAAATCGAACTAGCTAGCTGCTAGCACCCATTGGCACATCTATATACTGGAGCCGATTTGTGAACTAAAGCGCACTCTTGTTAAGACACGAATGCCTAAATCAACATCGCGTTTTATGGAGCTGAATGTTACCCATTTTATGTAACGCTGCGGAACAAACATTTGCTGCTATGTCATGCTCATAATGGTTTCGATATCCCAGTGGTTGGCAATGTGCATCTATGTACCCGAGAGTCATTTTCCATCATTAAATATAATAAATACGGACTGTAATACTAAACCACCTGCCAGTAACGAAGAAGAAAATACACACATCAAGTATGAAAAGCTTAGAAAAAGCATCTGTTGCTAATTCTCTATTCTTTTTGGGTTCAATGAATGTTATCAGATGTTTCATGCTTTGTCTTATGCAAACATTGAACTTTTTATAGCCAAAGCATTAAACATTTTATTGGGTTTATTTGGTCCGGCCTCATTTCTTTCCTCTGTTCCGGTTTGTCTTTGCATTCCTTCATGTTGATCAACTCCCCTTTTCTCCGCCTTCAGGTGGGAATCAGAGGCAAAGACATTGTCGTTCTTGGTGTTGAGAAGAAGTCTGTAGCGAAGTTGCAAGAGGAAAGGACGGTCCGCAAGATTTGTGCCTTGGATGAGCATGTCTGCATGGCGTTTGCAGGTAACCTGTTTGATTTTAACATACATTAACTAGCAAGTCACCTGACATATGATGACAGAGGGGCGTGAAAACCATCTGGTATTTTTACTCCTTTGATATAGTTTATATGAATTGCAATTCATGTGTTAAGAATGTTGCATTGGTCCCCACTCTTCTTTTCAAGGTCTGACAGCAGATGCCCGGATTGTCATTAACAGAGCACGTGTGGAGTGCCAGAGCCACAGGCTAACTGTGGAGGATCCTGTCACCGTGGAATACATCACACGCTACATTGCAACACTGAAACAGGTTTGTGATCAAGACCTTTGGAAGCCAAAGAGTGTAGTAGTGCCACAGTTTTGCAGCCACCACAGAATGGTCAACATTGTATATGTGTTTGTAGCGCTACACTCAAAGCAATGGACGCAGACCGTTTGGCATCTCCGCATTGATTGTTGGCTTCGATTATGATGGGACCCCGCGGTTGTACCAAACTGACCCCTCAGGAACCTACCACGCCTGGAAGGTCAGAAAGAACGCCCTCTTTTTTCTAACTATGTGTGGTTTTGCTCAATCGTTGGTTTTCATTCTTCATGATCATTTTTTTTTTATTGTGTAATGTGTTAAGGCTAATGCGATCGGCCGCAGTGCTAAAACTGTAAGAGAGTTCCTGGAGAAGAACTACACTGACGAAGCCATTGCCGGTGACAATGAAGCTATCAAGCTGGCCATCAAAGCCCTACTGGAGGTGAGTCCAGATTTATATACTAAAAACTCAAATTGGGTGGTGTTTTTAAAAGCATCTTCATTTCATACAACTCAAGCGACTCCAACATCATTTTATATATTTATATTGGTGTGAAATTGGAGTCAAGACAAGTGTAATTACAAGCTAAACTTGTAATATAGCTTTGACATCGCAAACTATGGTAATGGATTTTAAAACAGAGGATTAGCGTAGCTGCTTAACACCCCTGAATCCAATGCGCTTCGCAGTTTTTAAACAGTGAATAAGGATGCAGCTCCGTGGCCCGCCACTTGATGTCCCACTATAGCATGAGTGCGCCCCAACAGGCCAGTCCCTTTTTGTCCAATGAGAATTCAAACAAAGCTGCTCATACATTTGAATTATTATGTTCTTTCATAAGTTTGGCAGGAAGGCTCAAGGCTCCAATGATACTTGACCATTAAATCCATACCTAGACATCCAGCCTTGTAGTGTGTGGCTGCCAATGTCTTACTGAGAAAGCAAGACACAGGGGTATTACTAGATGTTATTTTGACAATATGATTAGATGACTTCAATAGAGGGGTAAAACTGAAGGAAGGACAGTGAATGCTGGGACAGCTGTGGACGGGGCATTGACCAACATGGTATTCAACATTGTCACACTGCAGGACATTAGGTTAAAGCCATTTGTGGGGGTGTTTTCTTTCTTTTTCCTTTTTATTTTTGAACTGTGCTAATAAAAAAATCTGTTGTAGGTGGTTCAGTCCGGAGGAAAAAACATTGAACTTGCTGTCATCAGAAGGAATCAGCCTCTGAAGGTAGTTACTCTTCAAAGTGAATCAGATCCTGTTTGAGTTGTATTTCCCATCTATGGTATTTGACGCGTAATTTTTTTTTCCTTTCAGATTTTGGAATCCAAAGAGATCGAAACCCTGGTGGCTGAGATCGAGAAGGAAAAAGAGGAAGAGGCAGAGAAGAAGAAACAAAAGAAGTCCACTTGAGTCTCTAGCATGATCTTTCTTTTCTATTGCACTTGGGTGAGCGTGCTGGAGTGCTGCTTTAAGTGCTCCCGTGTCAAACTTGCAGAGTACCACTGCATCAGCAGTTTCCATGGATTCAGAGTCAAATCATTACTCAATAAAGCTGACTTGTTTGTAACATTGGCTTTGGTTTTCTTTGGACTGATTGATTTATATTAGCCATGACAGTAGTTCGCTAACTGTGGTAAAAGATGTGACTTTTATTTGAATCATTCAATTTGATGGTTTGAGTCCCAGTGCGACATCCATATGAAATATTCCTCCATAGTTAGTCACTGATTTCTCTTTCTCTCTCCTCCACTCTCTGCCTTGTAGCCTCAGGAGTGAGCTTGTGTACAAGTGTGGATGAGTCAGTGTGGTCTTGGAGGAAACCATGATGAAAAGGCCTCACATGTCCAGAGTCTGAAATAGACGGAGTGCTGCGCCTGCTGCCTCTCACGCTGAATGCTGTGAGTGGGCACAGCAGACACATAGAGGTGCTCTCACCTCATCGCCCCCACACCCAGCCAGCATCTCCTCTCCTTTTCATTCAGCACAACATTGATTTGTGTCTTCTGATCTTTGTGTAAATTTAGCGGGGAACGTCTGTCTCATTTTGTTATTCAACTCTAAATATTTAAAACAACATTTGGGAACTGGTGGTCATTTCAGACGTAATACTTTTTAAATTTCCATACAGTGTTGTGACCGACTCTGTCCAGCAGAGGGGGGTGGAGCACAACAGTTAAGATGGTGTGTGCACTGTGTTTGGAATTATCAGATGTAAACATGGTCAAAAATCAGTTTTTAATTCCCAGACAGATACCTTCAAATCAATACACAAAATAAGCAAGTAAACACCAAGCCTTGCACCAGCATCATCATCAGCTAACATCTGTATGGTTTGGTACTGTGGGAGGAAACCGGAGTGCCTGGAGGAAATAGATGCAAATCAGGAGAAACTCAGAGGACACAGCGGTGCCTCAAGCTGAAGTGGAACCGGTGACCTCCTCCTCCTGAGCGCCTGCGGCACTGTGACATCAGGGGCTGTGCAGATCATCATTAGCATTTTTAGTTGCAATTTTTATCAAGATAATTTTTAATACCGCAACATTACTTTTAATACAGAACAATTCTGCAGCTCAATTATTGAAAGCCTACTAAAAATTTCATTCTCTCATGCGTTCATGCGACGAAACATTTCGTGATTTGTTTTGGTTTCTGTTATTCTTCATCAGCTTCAGCTGTGTTTTGAAGTTACTATAATAAAACACTCAACCCACTGAGCTTCATTAAAACTATTACGTAAGCTGATCTTTTGTCCAATATCAGCTTCCATGGCTGTTTGATGTGGCGTGTGATGAAGGCTAAATTAACTATATTGACTACATAACCATTATAAAATCATAATCGCTGCAGTCCAGAGGGAAGGACAGCTTCCTTAGTCGACAACATAACTCAATTCTACACAGGACCAACAACTACACATCAAAAATGTAGCCGCATATCCAAACATTTATGCATAAAACATCCCCAAAGGTGACTTAAAATATCGCATCACATCACATGCAATTAAGTATCGTGATATTTAAGTGTCACTGTCTCATGGGTTTTGTGTAGGACCACTTTGCACTTTTATTTTGAAGGTAATTGAGACAGTAGTTTAGCAACAGAAATCCCTGCAACACTGTCATTTGTAAAGCTGAGTCACTAATCTCCTGCATCATGTTTAAAAAGATTCAAATTCCACCACAAATAAGGTTATATTTAGTTTGTTTCTGTTGCCTGTAACCATTCAAAAGCACATTTAGCGACCATCTTGGGGTGCCAACAAGAAAATCCCTTCCTATGAATAGACTGTTTACTTGGATACATGTTGGTGCTACTCATTTGCTCTGAAATAGAGAAACCAGATCAGACTATACTGTACAGTGAGCTGAGTTGTATCAAAAGTATTTTTGACATAAATATCCCTGGGGCTTTGCCCAGCTTACCCGCACAGACCAGTGGGCTTCACCGTGGAGCCGCTCAGACCTCAAACAAAGTCGGCTTTTGTCTTTTGATTTGATTTTACGCAGGAATAAAGGTGGCGTCACAGGTATGACACTTGGGCGTGTGCGCGTCCGCCGGGGCGAGCTTGTGCATGTGCCTCTGAATTTTTTTTGCTTCATGGCTTGGTCTTGCAGGAGACATATCCTCAGTGGCATGAGTGGCATTTCAGTGTACTTAAATGGACATTTTTTTCGGGCCAGATTTGTTTCCCAGGATGACTAAATATAATGAAAGGGACTGAAGCTAGCTTCAGAAAGTGAGTGGCCCCATCCACCTGTCACAGACTGGACTAATCCAAGCATGTATCTCAAGGCTGCCTGCAGCGACATCCCAGTCCCGAGGCCGAGAGGGGGGCCCCGGCTGGATCGCTGTCCCGCTGCCATCCTGGTCCGGCAGGGGTCAGGAACCAGGGTCAACCCCTCGAGTCCCACCGGCTGCCTCCCGGGGGTCTTTGAAACCAGCCGAGTTCGACAGCAGCAAAGCTTGGAGGATCCGAACCAGTTTTTCAAGGCGTTCTTTCAACCGTGTGCCAGCATGGTGTACAGGTAGGATGAGCGCTCCTGAAAACCTCTTCGTATCACAGCCACTTTTGTGCTGTCAAATCAGAAATCCTCATGTTGTGTGCTCAGACTGCGTTAGAAAGCTTGCAGTTGTTTGTAGTAGATGCTGCCGTCTCATTCTCGGCCCGGGTCAGTGGGTTGCCAGACTCATTCTGAGGCCAAGCCGAGATGAATTATGATCTCCCCACTTGGTCCTGGATTTGATCCTTGCTCAAAAAACAGCTGGGTGCACCTGCATTAACTCCGGTGGAAGGTGTTATGAAATACATGTAAATAAGCCAGCAAGTTAGCTCAGACTCACAGTCAGTTTATCCACTCAGAGTACACATCTGTCCTTTCTTTTTTTTTGAGGACTAACTGCAATTAGTTTCATTCATAAATCCCCGGAAGTGTGGATTAAAGTTTGATTCTGCTCAGCAGGAGTCCAGCCCTGCTCATACGTTCCTAAATCTTGACATTGAAGTGATACCATTTGAGTAGGTCTTTTGGAATAAGCTCTCAGGAAGAATTTAAATGAGCGACAGAGAGGGGTGATGAGTCAAAGCTAAGCACTTAACTGGTAGATTTCAAGTATAAATACATGTTGGAATGTTTGGGTTTTTTCTTCAGCCTATGATTGGTCAGGATTTTAAAATGAAGAATCTATATTTAAATCTGTTTCTCTGGATGAGTTACATAAAAAAATCAATGAATATATATATATATTCTATACTTCATGTAGTCAACTGTAAAGATTAGATGCACTTTTATATAGATGTTGTCTCTAAAAACCCATGTCTTAATAGTTGTTTTATATGAGACGTTCTAAGGGTCATGACATCTTGGATGTTGGTTTGCAGATACTGAACACTAGCTACTCGGAAACATTTCTGAAAACTCGATCCAAATTGAAATATTGATAACTTTCCGACCGCAAATCAGTTGTCAGGGCTTCATAAAACCTCTTCGAGTTTCAGGTTTGTTTTGGCTTTTCTCTCAGGTTTCCTTTTATGGTTCTATTCAGAAAGTTTCACAGTGTTTTATTTGAAAATGATCCCGCACTCCTTAACCAAGGTGATTAAACGCAGCAGAGTGTTCTTTCTTTTGTTTAATATGCAAATTTGGAATTTGAGTGTAGTTAGAGCCACTCACTTAATTTACATATTTACGCTTCCTGGTGTAGACCGAAATGCAGAAAAATACATGTGTAGTAAAGAGGTACGTAAATAAGTAAATTAATGAATAAATGTGGAAATGCAAACTTAAATAAATAAATATTGAAGACAATAAATATATTTAAAAGTAGAACAATAAATGAGGAAACGTTGTTAGGAATTATTTAAGTTTTTACACATTTATGAAGTTGTGTTTTCTGAACAACTTTCTTAGTGAAAAAATTGTTAGTTACAAATTTCTAGTAGGATATATTTTTTGTCTTCATCCATGTGTTAATGCGGAACACTGCCCATTAATACCACAGCAGTGTGTCCCCTCCACTGTAGCGTGTAAGTTATGGCAGACTTCATATTTCTTTCTGGCTCTAAGGTGACTTTAGTGAGTGTTACATTCATCCAACCTTCCAAGACAGAGTCAGGCTGTTCACACTGCAGGCAAAAGTGGACCAGCTTCCTCCTGCCCTCACTACTGGCTGGTGGAGCCCACGCTATTTATTTATTTATTCTCTTTGTTGATTGACGTTGGTGCCGCTGAATGAGGTTCTAAAGACCATGAAATAGCCGAACCTCTCCGTAATGAGTCCGATTTTGCTCTTATCGTTCCTGTCACACCTACAAGAGCAACAAACAGTGGGGCTTCTAAGATTATCGTAGCGCTTGGACTAGAAATATTCCATCCATAATTATCATATGAGAGCACGTCCTCAGTCTCTGCCCTCAGTTGGACACCTTCTGCCTGCTGGGCACATGCATAAGGTCACTAAGCATCTGTGGGGACCATCACAGTAATGATGTTTGGCTGCTTCAGCGTTGACATGTTGATAGCAGTGAGGGTGCTGGTAAAAAAATGATACTCATAATGCATCATTGACTAAGAAAAGACAGGTGTGTTTTATGTTCGCCTCATGCACAGAAACAGCTTGGGTCTGTGTTTGCATGTTTGTCCACCCACATCCTATCTTCTGCGCTTCGTAACCGTGGCTATTACCTCTCACACTGGGGAGAGATGAATCTTTGTAATTCCTCCTCCGTGGTGCTGAGGATCCCGATGATGTCCCACACTAATCTGCGGCAGGCGGAAGGATTAGAAACCTGTGGTTAGAAAAAGAAAGAATGGAGTTTAGAGAGTGAAGCTGGGGGAAAAAAACAGAGAGGGCGTTGCTCAGACAGTGATGTCACAAATGATGTCCGAATATCAAGCCCAAATGGGTTTAATACGAGCTCAAAGTTTTGTTTCTCCGACTTCAAAAGCTGTTCATGGAACAATGAAAATGGCCTGATCTATCTCCCAGCAGGGATTACAGCCAAGAACGTAACAGTTTCATTTGACTCTTTTGACTGACACACTTTTAATCGAGCTCAACAGTGAAGTGGTGGAGGTGTGGGTGACGCTGTTCGAGAAACTTTGTCCAACTGTGCTGTGATATTTCTGATGCCAGATTATGTAAGATGGAGGAAGTCGAGGGAGAATTGGACGCGCTCTGCGAGGCTAATCTGAAATATGTTGCATGGGATCATCAATTTCCGCACTGTTGGGAAGCAAACTTATGACAAAATACTGTAAATATTTTATAGGTCAGTATAAATGAAAGAGTTGCTGGTGAAAGCGGATGAAGTTTACTGACTCGAACTGAAACATGAGCAGCACGACAACATAATTCTGCTGTATTTGCTGCATGTTTCTGAAAGTATCGCACTGTCATGTTCCACAATAGTTGATCCATATCTCGCTTGTGTCATGTGATTGTTCGCGAGGGAACCATCCTGTAGCACGTGTCTATCGACCTGGTCTTGACAGTGATTTCAGACAGCAAAAGGCTCAGATTCTACTCGACAATTCGCAGTGCACAGAGACTGTAGACTGCATTTTTAGAAACAGTAGCATCGTAATTACCAGGTATTCACTCACTTGAACAGCACTTACATTCTCTGCAAACTAACACAAAGAGCAGAAACAGGCAAGGAATGCAACTGAAAGGAAAAGATTGTCATGTGAAAAGTATTTATATCTTTGTTCTGTACTGTCCCTCAACCAAGGTGGCCAGAAGAAGACAATAGTGGAAGTTTTCATTCAATTTTATTCCTTATTTATTTATTTAAAAGATACACAAATGCTTTCATGTCTCTTCCAGAAAACATATTATAATAATTCCTTGTGTGTCTTACTTTAACTTGAAGCAGGAGTCTCAAACCTGCAAGTTTTGACTAGAAGCCGTGTAAATGGTTGAATGTGTTGGTCAGTACCTGGCAGGGTTGGATCAAGTAGATCATGTTTGTTTTTTTTCATTATTATAACTATATATAATTATATATAATAATGCTATACTATATATAATTATATATAATTATAACTATTTTTTTTTTTCAACGTCTTCAATATGTTGGTTTTGAAGCATCTGCAATGAAAACCATAGAAACACCAGTCACTTACACAGTTTATTCACAATAAACAAATAACTCTTATAACAAAGCAAATAAATATTGTAAATTAAATGAACATGCGATTAATCTTCACTCAACATGCTTAGATCGAGTCGGAACCAGTCTGCATGGTGGCTAATGCTACCAACCGAGTCCACGATCCTAGATGAGATCTCCATCAACGGTTGCCCAAAATACCAACAAACAAAGTCCACTGAATTAGTTGAACACCCAAATTTGGTTTCAGACATTCACATCTGCAACCACAATATGCCCAAGCTGTATCCAACGTCACCTGTCAGATTCAGAACATAGAGACCTCTGGTGGTCAGGGAGGAGAGACAGCCGAGATGAAAATGTTCATGTTTTTCATTGTGATCCAACAAGAAATAAGCTCTTGTATTCTAAATGAATGTCAATGTACTTAAGTCCTCTGAATACTACAAATGGTTAGAATTCGTATCACAACCCAGTTACATTATTGAAGTGAGAAGAAGCATGGTTGACTTTCTGTGTTGCCTTTCTTTGTTAAACTCTTCAGTTCAATAGAGCTAAAACTAATCCATTTGTCTCTTTGGTTGTTGGTGTTTTGGGCAACTTTTGCTGAAGACTGCGGCGACAGTAGCATCAGCCACCAAGCAAACCAGTTCTGACATCCTGCAACTCGATATCAGCCTGTTGAGCAAAGATGAATAATCACATTTTATTTCAATTTAAAACATTGAATTCAATGTCTCATCGATTGCCATTGTAATGTATGTTTATTAAGCTGAAATGTTAGCATTGCTGAGTCCAGTGAGCAAGCAATGCTCCGACTGAACCACAATCTATTCTCAGCGTTTAAGCGAAACGCGGCTCGCACCGTTGCAAACTGATGATTGCACAATATCTTCCCTGATCAGGCACAGGGATATAAATAAAACTGTGTTTGCCCCGAGGTGCGTGGCGGGTGAATGAAGCGTGGAACCCTGCATTGTCACATTACAGCTCAGTCAGGGAGCCAAGTAAGATGCCGGGCTTTTTGATCTGCATGGTTTCCCGCTTCATTTCACCAAGCATCTGCTCGAAGGTGCTGGAGAAATCGCGCTTTCTCCGAGCGAGTGAGGTCAGAGGTGAATCATTGTGTGAAGAAACGTGTAAGAATCAGTGAAGATTATGAAGCCACGTGGATCCTCCTGGAGGGGAGCGTGTTAAAAATAAATACCCACACATCTTCAACTCATTCAGAATGATCCTCTCCTTCAGCGTTCCTCTCTCTCCTCCAAGTGTGGTGCCATCATGAGAAACACTGCAGTTCTTAGAGCCAGTCAGTCAAAGCCACTAGCCTATACACTCCCTCTCCCTCTCCTCCCTCTCTCTCTCTATCGTTTTCAGTCACCGGCTTAGTCTTTACACTCAACACACATCGCCTCCTCATTGCATCTGTCCTCCTCTCCCTGAAGTGAGGGACAATGCATCCTCTCTTCAACTCTTCTCCGCTTGTCTGTAACCGTTGCAAGGTTGCAAAGAGAGGATTTTTGCTGCAAAGCCTGGGACTTGCCGGAGGACTGGGTCAGGGCTGGTTGTGAGTCTGAGGAGACATCTGCTTCTGCTGCTCCTGTTGGGATGCAGAGCTTTGCGGGACTTTTGTCTGCCGGGTGACACCACGTTATTTCCTGCATAGTTGCTGGACGGATCACAGCTGTCGTGGTTCTAACCTCATCTTGGCTGCGAGCTGTGTAAGAGCACTTTAATTCATGATGTTCTGTGTGAGGTGGATGTGAGCACTGGCTGTCAGGGTACTGTAAATGTCTCTCGGTTTTCTACAACTTTCTAAAACTTCTGCATTTTTACAAGCAGTGTAATGGAAAACTCTGTTGGAATGTGTTGCTCTCATGCCATTAAACCGCATCACAGCAATGTCTTCACAAGGTACTACTGGTAGAAAGGGGGGCAAATGGTCCCACTTTTTTCCTCCTCTCTTTTAGCTTCCATGACATTTTATAACTGGTCATTCATTTGCCGCATTTTTAATTCAGTCAAACACATTTCCTTGGCTGCTCTCATGATGAACTGAAACTGCATTGAAGTCTAAATTCATCCCGACAAGACATCAAATGACCTTTTGCTATTGGTATTTAAGGGGTGCTGGTACATTTAAATTCTACATATTGTGATAAAAGAATCAAAACAGTTTCTGTGTTTCATGACCCTTAAACAGGAGTCCTCACTGTCAAGATTGCTTGCTACTTGTGGCATCTTTCCTATATATATATATATATGCAGCCTGAAATGCAGCCATATTGTGCAAACAAATCTCTGTAATTCGATCACTGTGTTGTAGCGATTTTTTTTGGGGCAAATTATTTTTGTTGCCAATGAAAATCAGGTGATTCCAGCCTCATGCCTGAAGCTGTAGCTCATATATGAATAATTTGGAGGATATCATGTACATTTAAGAAGGTTCAATCGAGCTCTGGATCTTTCTGGGTGGTTCTACCTGTGCCTGTGTGGGTTTTCTCCGGGTACTCCGGTTTCCTCCCACAGCCCAAAGACATGCCCAGTCGCTTAATTGGACACTGTAAAATTGCCCCGCAACCCTGTACAGGACTAAGCTCTTGTTGACTGAAGATGGATGTGTCATGTAAACAAATTGTACTGTTAACTGATTCGGCACCTCTTGTCCTCCATCCTTCTCTCTCCATCTCCGCCCTGTGTCATATTTTCAGGTGGATTCAGACCAGCACAGGATTCCTTTAGCCGCAGCTCTCGCTCTGACCAGGACTGCACAGCTGTTCGTTCTGATATTCACCTCGCAGCGCTTTAAAAAAGTCATGTTTGCTCATCCCGCTCGGGGATTTCCATGAGAACCGGCAGCAGGACTGGACACAGACTTCCGAGCTCACGCAGAAGTTAAAAGTCGAGACGCTCGTTCTCTCGCAGCCATGCAGGTGTCCTTTGCGTGCACGGACCACGGGCTGAAGGCCCCTCGCAACGGCGAGCACAGCAAGCAGAACGCCACCAGCCCCAACACAGCCAGCCAGGCCCGGGCCCGCTTTCGCACCGTAGCGCTCATAGCTCGCAGTTTGGGATCTTTCACCCACCGCTACCACCACAACCTTAAGGAGTCCACCGCCAAGCTCACTGGCATGAAGTACCGGTACGTAGAGGGGTGGAGTGGGGGGGCGTAAGAGAGAAGAAATAAAAGATAGCCATTTAGTTCCCAGCCTTTTTGTGGCACTCGCCTGTATATTGAGAGAGAATCATTGCGATGACAATGAAGCCGCACGAGCGGCAGCAGGTGATGTGTGGGATGGTGTGTACTTGTGTGTCTTTTTGTGTTCTGACTGAAAGGAATGCACGGAGCAGTGTTCTGGATGACGGCCTCAGTAACATTTTGGCTCACTAGAATTAAAGTCGCAGCGTGCAGATTTGAGTAATGTTGAGTGGTAGCTAAATAAACGCACAAGAAATCGGGACAGTAACGGTTGATACGCTGAAGTTGTTGACAAAAATGTGACTGCAGCAGAGCAGACATTCTAGCCTGAGCATCTGCAAGAATTAAGCTGGGCTTATTAGAAGGCAAACATAGTGGTCAGTGCTGCGGACTTGCTGACAAGACAAGAGGAGATGCAGCGTTTTTTTGAGAGGCTGCATTGAAAGTTTGCTTTTTTTTAAAAGTGAGAAACACTTTTCAAACACTTCTCAGACAGAAAACACTGACTCATGAGTGCAATATAGGGTGAGAATTTTGGATCAAAATGAGTTATGAAGTGACACTCTAGAAAAGCACTAAAAAGAGAGCAGAGATTTACAGATACAGGTTAACTCATGTTTTTATTTTACCCTATATTACAGCCCTTTAGATATTTCATCTACAAACTATGATCACTTTTTAATTTTTTTTAAACTAGTTTAGCATTAACATTCCCAGCTAGCTTGCGTCACACATTACACACGTTTTTTGCTATTTTGCCAGCGGAATAATGTGGACAATCACATAGGTAGAGGTAGTAAATAAAAAGACTCTGGTTCCATACTTGTCGGTAATTCGGAGGACAAATCAGTGCTTCAAAAAAATGAACAAATGTGTCGGTTATTGCCAGGAAATATACAGGTCCTCTGAAAGAACGAGGTCAATCGTACACAAAATGGGTTTCCATTTCCACCAGAGTCATTGAACGCTACAAGGGAACATATCAGATTGAAATGTTTCAATTCTGCCTGCAACCGTGCACTACAAACATTGATATAGTGGAGCAGGAGAGGCTCTTGTCTATTTTAGAGAGCTGCCTCTTAACCGCAGGAGCCAAACCAACATTTTACGTCATTCTGAAGAGGTTCAAGAGAGAAGCAGAGAGGACGCTAAAAAAGAAGTGTGGAGTCAGCCATAGAAAATGTAGGCGATGAAATGAGCGTTTGATCGAAAACGAAATTGGGGCGCGCGGGTCAGCTCGCCAAAAAAGAAGCAATTAGTCAAAATCTGGGATGCAAAGCAGCCAAATGTGATAAGTATCTGCTTGTCACACCATCTCTTCTCGTTTCCATAACAACCCTGAAATATCAAACTTTGATCACGGAACCCGCTTGATGGTTCCATTGTGTTGAGCGCACAATGCGCAAGTTTCCTATTCAGATTCAACACAGGAGTGTTCAGAAATGACCTGCGGTGGGTGTCGAATGTACTGCTTACTGCAGGCCGTGCACTTTACTACCTTCCTCCGACCAAGACAGAAGAATAAAAGTGCCCTGTAATATTTTGTAGACTCTCAGGGGACAGAGGCAAACACGTGTAACTCCCATGCTTTCTCTCCCCCATACGTCCCTAAGCCTGTTCATGGATGTTTGGCTTCTGATGCCCTCAGAGATGGAGTCTCGTTCTTGTGAATTAAAATCCACTCCGATGCTTCTGTTGACATGTAGGCGTTTACATTGACGCTTTTTCTCGCCATGTATGTGCTTCATGTTGGAAGTGCTGTGGCACAGCGGGGGCATCTGAAGGCGTTGCGAGCTCAAGCAGAAAATATAGCGCGCCGGCGAGTTTCAACTAATAATATCAGCACTTGCAGCATTTTTGTTGTCATAGTGATCCAGAAATAGTGTCACCTACCTGTAGCATTTTCACCTTTTCGTCTAAAGAAAGTTAAAACTGACAGCAAAGCAGAGTGGAGTATTTGATAGCAGGACACTGAATGTCCAGTTTGAAGGCTGCATCACTCACTAGGCAGCAGAAGACACTTGTATGGTTCGTTCAGAGCTGCGCTGCAGATGGGAGTGCAAATGTCTCCTCTGATGACTGGCGCAAGTCTAGGCTTATCAGTCGCCTGCAAGGTTCTCCCTCTCTCATGGATTCAGATGAGACCAAATAGTGTTTAGTATGACACGTTTCTCCAGAAAACTTCCTTATATAGATCAATTCTTGATCAGTTGCTAAAGGCATTTCGATTATCTTTTGGTCCTGCTCATTGTAGCTGTATGCTGTGTGACCTTGTACTGTGCCATATAGATCAAAATTTGAACTTGAATTGATTTTTGTCCAGTAAGAACAATATTTCTAAGCATTTTAAAGCCTACTTTGAACTTCAATTAAATTTATATATTGGTTGATGATTTTTCTAAAACACTTTTTAACAGTCTTAAGCAGTTGTGCACTGATATACGTGTTAACGTCTGCATGGTTAAAATACTACAGTACTTTACTCCTGGTGAGTACTATAGTACGATGACATTACACACGAACACCCACACATTACCTCTCGTGTATCAACCTTGCCCACCAAGTTGCTTCACTTCCTGTGTGTAAAGAAAACTAAGTTACATTTTCTTCTGCCATTACTGTACATTCTGTCCTGTCACCTGTTATGGCAAAAGTGTGTCGACTCGGAAAAAGGTTGGAGACTCAAATGCAGAGGAAGGAGAAGGCAAAAACTGAGAACTAAGCAAAAAGCAGGCCAATAATGAAAACTTGAACTGAAGCGAGTCCAACAGGGTGGTGACAGGAAACGCAACTCCAAAAGCCAAGTATACTATAGAGGTACACTGACAAGATGGACACGATCTGGAGACAAAATACAAGAACAAAGTAAAACAGAATTAGGACGGGGAAAGTGCAAGACTTAAGAGGCTCGGACACTGCAGCAGAATAAACAGGGCCAACCAGGAAAAAAACAACAGAAAGGTATTCACTTGGGAAATACCTGCAATGCTGAAGAAGAGACAAGCAACACAGTGTGGGGGACTTTCGTTGACGCCCTGGAAATGTGCACGAGGTGCTAGTGCCTTTCAAGCACAGTCGGTTCTGATCGTCCCGGCTGTGTCAAGTGCAAGAGGGGGAATACAGACCGGGAGGAGGAAGTGCTCAAACAAAATAATTGATATTATTCGCTTTGAAAGAGTCTACTTTTGGTCGACTTCTAAATCCCTGAAGGAAACGTTTCACTGCAACTCATGAGTTCAGTCTGATGCTGTGTTAGGTTTTTTTTTTTACCTGTCCCATATTGGGATTTTCTTTTACCCAAGATTGTTGCCCCATATTTATTTTGTCTACATTATTCTTAGCCTTTTTCAAGTATTTGAAATATCACCCATAAGCTAGAGCATAATGAAGATCCAGACCTTGCTCACACGCTCAGTAGGAGCAGAACAGATCTCTCTCCACCACAGTGTCCTTCAGAAGACTAGTCGACCCTGAACCGAAACACCATCAAATTCTGTTGCTTGACTGTTACTCTTTTTCAGTCATCTGTTGTTTAGGTGCTTGTTTTATTTTCAGTCTCTGCCCCAGCATCTTTGCTGTTTGTTTTTTATATGACTCACACTGCTCTACAAGCAGCATTGAGTTTAACCTGAGGGTCCGGAAACAAAACAAGTGGTAAATATTTTTGAAAAGGCCAAATATTTTAAATTAACAAGCACCACTGTTCAGACTCTATATTTTGCCCCTGTCTTGTCAGTTATTGTTTGGAACTGTGAACCTACCAGAACTGAAGTCTGATGCTAGCTCTTGCCTCACCACTAGACAGGCTGCTTGCTGATAAGCAGAGAGTCTTATCTGGGAAAAAAATAAATAAATTAAAAAAAAAATATATATATATATATATATATGGGAAAGTAGCTGTATGCTTGAAGGAGAGTGTCTCTTGAGGTGGAGTCAGTGGTGCACCATATAGATGCTGAAATTTGCCCCCGATAAGGAGGTATCTCATACGGTTTTGACCATTTCCTGTTCAAGCTGTGACATTTGTGACTGTCCAATAAATGTTTATCCTGCAGCTGGGACAGAATAGAACCTTCCAGCTCCTTGCATGATTGAGTTTGACACCCCTGAACCCAAGAATCTCCTTCGCCCCTCTGTTGACAATCAGCATTCATGCATTTGTACATGTTTATATTACTGTAATTACATTTTTATTACAGAATTATGTCATGACTATTAGCTAATTATCTTAGCATCTGAAAGCATCTGAGGACTTTTGTAGGACATGGTTGAAGAGAAAACCTCCTGTGAGGCTTCGTACTACTGCACTGACCTCTCAGAATTTCACCACCTCAGATCTGCCTACACGTTTTCGATTTTTCAACCCACTACGACTATTTTCGGCCTTTTGTCTCGCCTTAAAATACATCCACTCTGTGCGATATCTGTGGGCTTTTCAACCAGAATATCAACTACGCTTCGGTCAAAAGTGGGTCAGCAACATTGTGAATTTGCCTGCTCATATCAGTAAAATGATAATAATGAGGGCTCCAAGAAAACAATGCGGTGACATGATCTTGACTTTTAGCCTCGCGGAATAACAGGCAAGACATTCACGTCTGGGCACTGGTGCTGGATGACACATGGAGACACACAAACACACACACAGCACTGTAGGGGGCTTACTGTCATTTCCTATTCTTTGTCATGAAGAAGTTTCATCCGGAAAGGGCGTTTGATCTGCCTGACTTGGGGCTTGAAGTTTCGACTCTGCCATCTATTTCTGCTGCCTCTTGTGTCTGAGTCCAACCTTCCTCTTGGTCTGTCACAGCTTTACCATGGCTGCTTTGCTTGCAACACAGATAAATCTTCATCTCATTTCCACACTTCCATCTACCCT
Organism: Synchiropus splendidus; assembly: GCF_027744825.2. Classification (NCBI taxonomy): domain Eukaryota; kingdom Metazoa; phylum Chordata; class Actinopteri; order Syngnathiformes; family Callionymidae; genus Synchiropus; species Synchiropus splendidus. The sequence continues at coordinate 9,046,940 of NC_071346.1, read as the reverse complement.
GCAAGTTTCAGCTACCGTATGTTTAGAGTATAATTCTCCTCCTCTTTTCCCAGAACCTGAAGAGAAACCTTTCGGTTGCACAGGGAATGGTGGAGACTTAAAAGTGGGTGTTGTTTAATCCCTCCGCCCACTTTGTTTGGCTGTATAGATTGCCTTCCTCTGTTTTGCTCCCCAGAGGACGACAAGTTTTATCTCTTTACATCCAGCACTGGCTTACCTGACAGATATTGATTCAGCAGTCCTATACAAGTAAAGCAACCCTTGTAAGAAACTCCCAGGTGTATACAAAAGAGACAAAGAAATACAGGCAATAAAAACACCCGGCCCGCCGGTGTTCCAGCCAGATGTTCAAGTAATAATGGTAGTTTACTGGTATTCCACTGAGAATAGATCAAGCTGCATGGAGTTGCAGCTCAGAGGACGTTCATAAGCGATGACAGGTTTGTGTGAGGGGGCGTCTTCAAATGAGTCATTTGTCATTTTACTTCAAGGCTTCTTTTGGGCACCAACCAAGCATGAGGGACGTAGCCACACTTGGTGTCTTGTAGTCATTGTTGTTGTTGTTAAACAAGCTAGTGCAGACAGGTTGTGTTTCCTCCTGTGCGACCAAATATCTTAAAACCATTCTCATATTTGCTCACTGGTATCATCACTCTGGTGTCCAGGTTATTGCCCTTTTTGCTGAATGTGTTTATTCTTGCCCAAAACTGGAGGCTTGTCGCCTCATTTTCATGTCCCATACAATATAAGTGCATTGAGCCGATACTGATGCCAACAATGTTTTCATTTAATTCAGTCACTGAATGTGTTAAAATGTACACCTCAGGAAACTGTGTCTACATGGTGACAGCGCCATCACTAGGTGATGTGGTTGTCAGGGCTCTGTCACATTTAGCCTAAAAGCCTCATCTACAATGTATCGCTGGGACAGTCATCCAACATGATGAGTTGATGAGGCTTCATAGAAGACATTATGGAGGCTTATAATCATGTACGGTTACATGGTTTATAAGGTATTAGACATGATGCATTTAATACACTCATAATGGTCCATAATTCCCCGGATTATATGGCTCATTATAAGAGCCATAATCGTAGTCTAGTTATGAAGAGTCAAACAATGCTAACCACAACAGTGGTGTTATTACATTTTATTCTCTGTTAAGGTTCAGCAATGTCAGAAAAAATGGTTATGCTGTGATGCGATACAAACGAAGGGGTAAATTTCATAAACATTCATTTCGAATGTATGAATAGGCATTTTAATTTTAGCCGGATTTGGAGGTTCTTTACCTCTGTGGCTCCGCTTCCTCAAGCTCAAAAATATTCTCTTCCATCAAGACGTTTTGATGCAGCACTAATACTGTTGAAGTATGTGACTCTAAGGCAAAGGCAAGGTGTGAGTCATTTTAGTTTTCACTCATTAAACCCCCATTGAAAACAATTTTAAAACCATTTCAGATAATATATTGTACAAAGACTTGCTCTCCCTTTGTCTACTTTTTCCTACTTTTTTAATTCTTTTTTTTGTTGAATCGCAAAATGTGATTGAAGTATACTTTTCTGTCATCACTTATCTGTCATGTCATTTCTTGTCCCGCATTTTATTTTAATTTAATTTCCTTTTCCTTTTACTGAAAATGTTTTTGACTACAATCTTTTCTTTTAATTATATATTCTTTCTCTTGTGTTTGAGTGACAGTGATTTAAGCCTAAATTTAGCATTTAGCATTTTCATTTCCTGCAGTGCATCTTCTTCCCTATCTTGTATATAGAGGTAGCATGTAGATGTCCTCAGGAACACACACACACATGCAGATCCAGATTATGTATCTGAGCTTGCTCTCTATAATCCATCTGAGAAACATGTAGGATAACTGAACGGCTATACGAGGCAGGTGAACATGCTTAATACTCGGGCAACGTGATGATGGAATTTAAATGGATTTCTTCCGCCAGAAACATGTAAATGTACGACGGGAATGTATAAAAACACTTTAAGTGTTCAGCCTGCTGAGCACTGATAAACAGCCTTGTCTGTGACTGATGCTTGTCTTTGGTGTAATTGATGGGCTCAGGGCGACGGTAGCTGCTGTTCATTTGAGTGCACCTTCACCCTTAAAGGCAGCATTAGTAGTCAGGCATGAGGAGGTCGCTCCGTTGCACAATCCCCATGAGGTAACCCGTAAATGTTTTTTCTGTTGGTTAAAAGAAAATATATTTCTTAAAATATACGACTGTTTTTATGTTTTGGTTTGTCAGCACTCAGTGAATCGATTTGGTAAGTCCAAATCTAGTTTGTGCAGATGGCTACGTGATGTTTGCAGTCAATATTAAATAATAATATAGGGATTTCCAGCTTCCAATAAAGGAAATTATTGGAATAAAAAAAATAATCTGTAGTTTAAGAATATGTGTTTTGGCAAAAACTGGGTCTATGGTACTGACCCTCAACCTGTGTTTGTTTATCAGGAAGGGACCTGTAAAAAATATAATCACAGATGGCAATACTTTAAATAATCAACTATTGCAAAAGGAATTTTAGAAACTTTTTTCTATTGTTTTCTATCGAGGAAAGCCTGGATCCAATGAGAGGCTGAAGAAGTTGAAAGAAGACCGACTGACCTCAATAATACCTTTCAGAAGGCTGTTCACAAAGTGCTTTACTGATAAAACAAACTATATGTCCAAAAACATAAACAAAATTGCTCTGCGTCTTTCAATCATGAGCACGCAAACAGCGATCCAAGAGATTTCCGGTGGCCAGTGGAGACAGTTTGGAGTCAGTCTGACAGGGATGTTGATATGTTGATGCGGGTCGCGTCTCTCAGCAGCTCCATGTCCAGGTCTGGAGCAGCTTCTGAGCCAGTTGTGGGAGTAAATGTTAGTGAAATTCATTCGGCTATACTCTCTGTCATGAGTGGCTTATGTCAGTGCTAACCCATTTAGCTAGCTATATCTACCCTATACTATTAGTGTAGATAACAAAATAAATAGCAAGAATAACTCCCCCACATTCTATAAGGGCCCACGTTGCACACAATGAATGATTTACCAGTCCAGTAGACGCATCACCAGCCCAGTCTTCAGTTCTCCCCAGGGTGTGAATGTAACTGTGGACTTCACTCTGATCTGGTCTCGCTCATGTTTTGTCCTCCAGGACTTCTCACTATGAACGTTCGCCACGGCGGATCGCCCAGAGAACGTTACGCTGTCTAGAGGTCCGTTCTAGTGATAGTTAGAGAGAGTATCTATTACTGCTATATATATATAAACAGACACATATGCTGCAAGAAGATCTATCACAGGTCTCCTGACCTTTTTGTGTCTAGCTAGATACAGACCTACAGTCTTTTCTCTCCCCGAGAGGAACTGACTATTCGATTTATGGATAATGCAAATTACGTTGCTCCAACTGTTTAATTCTAAAGAGTCCAGCGCTCTGTTTTGATAACGGACGCTCTTTGAAACTGCAAAATCAGATGAAATGCGCTGGATGTGAGTTTGCTGTTGAAGGGAGTTGCGTCGCCGCATGCTAAATGGTTGCGCAGAAGGATAATGAGGAGAGTGCAGGTTCAACCAGCGGCTTCTGAGAGAAGTGCTGATCTGCCGCAACCTTTGTGTTGCTCGGGAGCGTGGCGATCCGCGTCACTGAGGAAGACAATAACAGCGAGAGGCCTGGGGACTGCTCCGCTGCCTGCTGGAGGAGGATGCTACAGAAGGAGATGAAGAAGGAGTTGGTTGCTGAATTAGTCTGCAAAGTAAAAGTGAAAAGTTTCTACATCTTATTAGATTATTGCCCCTCTAATATGTTTGTCTAAATTGTCTCTTTGGCCCCCGGCATGTTATGCACCAGCTGTGATGAATGAGTGCAGGTGCAGTGGAGGTGTCCCCTGGCCTCATTCTGTGACCCGGGTCTCGTTCCAACCCTGGAGAAGCTTCCAAGCTCCTCACGCTGCAATTGCTATTGATTTCTCTCGCTGGCGTTGACTGTGGCGCAGAAGTCGCTGCATGTAATTTCATTTCACTCCATCGATTCATTGCGTTGAAACGAACATTGATTTTAGCTTTATAAAGTCTTTCCCTCTCAAAGGTGTGTAAGTCAGGGCGGCCATTATAAACAGCTTCATCTGTAATGGCCATTCTGCTTTTGTCTCTTGCAGGAATCTCGGAAAGTCTGGTCTTCGGGTCTCCTGCCTGGGTCTCGGTAAGCTCACTGACGTTTATGTCATTATTATATTATTATGCTATACATTTGTAAAGGCAAATAATTAGTACAGCTTTCTGGAAGAACATTAATATTGAAATATGTATGTAAAAATATATATGTAAAATGTTAAAATTAATCTACAAGTGGAAATACTGTTGAGATAGCTCAAGTCTACTTGGAAGAAGAGGTTCTCCATGCATGTCCTGGGGCAGAGCCAGGATATGCTCAAGATTCCTTGCAGGAAGTGGTATCTCTATGACCCATCTTCAGGTGATGGATGGATATGTCAGTTAATAAAACACATTCCATTAGTGTTTGAGTTCTTACGTTACAACATTCTCGTCCATTTTTATTTTAGTTATTTTTTTATTTTCTGTTCTGCAGCGACTTATCTCAATAAATTTCTATTTTTGGATTGTTAAATCCATCCATCTGTACACCTGTCCACCCACCCATCTGTCCATCCATGTGCCATTCACCCATAATACCATCCAGTCAACCATCCCTCCATACATCAATCCATTCATCCATCCATCCATCCATCCATCCATCCACCCATCCGTCCATCCACCTATCATCCCTCCATCCATCAATACATCATCCATCAAGACATTCTGCCACCCACCCATCCATCCATCCATCCCTCCATCCATCCACCCACCCACCCATCCACCCATCCATCCATCCATCCACCTATCATCCCTCCATCCATCAATACATCATCCATCAAGACATTCTGCCACCCATCCATCCATCCATCCCTCCATCCGTCCCTCCATCCATCCATCCATCCCTCCATCCATCCCTCCATCCATTCATCCATCCGTCCATCATCCATGCATCCACCTATCATCCCTCCATCCATCAATACATCATCCATCAAGACATTCTGCCACCCACCCATCCATCCATCCATCCCTCCATCCATCCACCCACCCACCCATCCATCCATCCATCCATCTATCCACCTATCATCCCTCCATCCATCAATACATCATCCATCAAGACATTCTGCCACCCACCCACCCATCCATCCATCCCTCATCCATCCCTCCATCCATTCATCCAAACATCCATCCACTCATTCATCCATCCATCCACCCATCCATCCATCCACCTATCATCCCTCCATCCATCAATACATCATCCATCAAGACATTCTGCCACCCACCCATCCATCCATCCATCCGTCCATCACCCATCCATCCATCCATCCATCCATCCGTCCATCATCGATCCATCCACCTATACATCATCCATCAAGACATTCTGCCACCCACCCATCCATCCATCCATCCTTCCATCCATCCATCCAACCATCCATATTTCTTTGGTCAATGATACCAATGGTATCTCCTGCAGGCCATGATAAAATAGTTGTGATAAACTAGATAGAAGAAGGAGTGTGAGAGCCGATAGCAACAGCACCCAGATGAACGAGATTAAGCGTGGAATGCACGTGAAAGCTCAGTGGATGGCATCTAATTAATCTTGATGCCCAAGGTCAGATGTGCGTATCCATGTATTTGACGGCACATTTGAGGCGAACAGAGAGAGAAATGCTTTGGATGTAGAGCTGAGAAAGCTTCATAAACTCTTCAAAGTCTTAGACGGTTTGGACTTGGCATTGCTCCCTGGAAGAAATCCTCCTGACTGTCTGAGCTGCCTGTGTTGCTGATGAGCCCACCGCAGTCATTTGTTCATTCAGAATCACGTTTCAGTTGTCTCTAACACGTGACACGTCAGTTGTGCTTGACAGGAGAGGACTTTATTAACACAAAAAATAAATACAATCTGTGCAGACTGCCATTTTTAAGCATTTTCTTCAATGCAAATTATTTCTTGTGTCTGACAATACAGTGTTTAGAACAGGGGTGGCCAACCAGTCAGAGGAAGAACCACATTGTTTTTGTGTGTTGCTGAAAAAGAGCCACATCCTACTAACATGTAAGGCTGTAAGGCTCACCTGAACAGCTGGTCACGTGACTTGGTGGCAGTATAGTGGTTAAAGCACATCCCTGTGTGTTACAAGGTTGCTGGTTCACGTCCGGCGTATGTCTCTTGTGGATGTATTTTGAAAATTCATACATTTTGCTGCGATCCTCCTCGAAATATCAACCGGCATATATCCGAATGTATTCATTTTACTTATACATTTTTTACATGGCTCATGCCACCAATAACGTGGTCCTAGTCTGTGTGTGTGTGTGAGCGTGAGTAATGCTGCAGTCTGGGGCGTCTCATCTTCACTCCACTGAATTAAACAGACTTCACCATGATAAACAATGAATAACAGGTGAAACACATGTCATACGTTTAGTTAAGGGAATGACAAAGTGAAACGTGGAACTAAGTCATGTAAATGACATGTTTTAAGGCCGCGACTCACATCGGCATTGAACGTGCTCCAAGGGCTTTATTGTTTACGTTTCAAAGTTAAACGCAGGTCTTTGAACAATATTTTGATATTTCTCCGGAATAGCTCTTACTTTTCCGTCTTATTTCCTGTATAAACCATCATTTCAATAGTGCATGAAAGTGGGGAAGGAGCTGCATGCGGCTCGGGAGCATGCAGGGCCTGATTTAGAAACCAAAGAGTCATTATTTGGACATGACTCAGGATGATAACAAGTAACAAGAGCAGTGTCAGGTGAACCTGTCCCCTGAGACGGTACATGCTGTTGCCCTTCAGTCCATTTATGTTTGAAAGTAAAAGCTCAGCTGATAAATCAGATAGAAAGATGAATGAGATTATACTGCTGGATAATGAAGTTCTCCAAACCACATACATCACAGGAAAAAATCTCATCAGGAAACGCCCACATTGATGAATAACCAAAGTGATTTATTCGATAAAACTGTAAATTAAAATAGGCTCTTAATATAAAGTGGAAATTCAACAATGGCTTCTCCCATTGTGAGCCTCAGAAACTGAGTTGGGATGGTGTTTTACTTCCTGTTTATTTGTTATACAACATCATTCACGAAGAGATGTTGAATGTCATAAAAACAAGAAATGGGCCCTGCTCTCCGTCATTAAAAGAATGAGCCTCTCATCCTTCAGAGGTTTTCTGGGTGTGAAAATCTCTTTGCAGTCTCATAAACGATGGAAGGATTTCGGTATACATGCAAACACATGGGGTTGTTCAGTCCCTTGGGAGCAATTGAGTGGCGGGCGGGGAGAATAGGGTGAAGCACAACTGTTAGTAGCATGTGATATACTGATAGTGAGGACACGTGTTTTCATGTTATATTGTGTGTGTGAATGCGACGGTTTTATTTGAAAGTAGGTTTACTTGATGACTTTGCAATTGCACTTGGATTCCCTGTTGTGACGCCTCCATTAGACTTTAGAGCTAATGGAGGGAGATACAGACTGTATGCAACCCAGCAACCTCCAAAAACTTATATATTCAGAACAAGGCAGTTAAATACTTGGGTAGCAATTTAATGAGGAGGATACATCAAATTGTTATTGCTTTTTTGTTCTACCTCGAACACTGAAAAGACCAGCCCTGTTGAGAATTTCCGCCTGCTGCCTCTTAGAAATAAATGCAAAACTGAACTGGAAAAGGAGTTGTATTATAAGAGCAATATAATACCTCCACATCCGTGAGTGTAAATCCGAAACTCAGAGAACAAGGACGCGAAGAACTGCGACCCTCATTAGGAATGTTTATTGACAGGCTGACAATAGCGCAGCTACTTATCACTGCTCCTTTTAGCTGTGACAGATGACAGGTGTCTCAGACTCTCCACACCAACCTATTCAAGGCTCCAAATACGGAACGGCAATAAAGAAAGATTATTAACTGGAACACAATGTCGCTCCCAAAAACGAAATCCTTTTCATGTCACCGCAGAATCCGGCTCTTACACGCTGATATTCAAATGTGGAGCTAACAATGGGAAAGGAAAATGCTCGCTGTTATGTGGCAGGTGCTCGAAAATGCATTGTCTAAAAGTCTCCATTAAAATCAAATTACTTGAGTTCCTCACAAGACCCCTGCAGGCTGAGAGCTTTCAGTCTGAGCCTACACCAAATCTGTTACCGCACATTTGGCTCTGCACTTCCACCAGCCGCTGATTCTTGCATGTCAGTAGGAGTTAACGGCACACTGCTGGTCGGAAAGTCAGCGGAAGATCATAGAAAGTATGATGAGTCTTAATAAAATGTGAAGCATTAGTCACCGACAGATAGAAGAATCAGCTCTGTAATGTACTGAGACGATGTGTGCTAGTGTATAATTTTCTTTTTTTTTTATTTTCTGTTCTATGTCTACCATTTTTACAGTTAGGGTGTGCGGAAATATTATGCCACTGCATTTTGGCAACTATATAGTTGTATATAATTGCGTTTATTGCTTATATTTATGGATACGATGCTGCTCACTGTTCGTATTTTTTTTAGTGATTCAATTTTGTGTTTCAACATCATGCTATGACATAATTGTAGATAAATAAAAGAACGTATACATAACTAAGTGTAGATATAAATAAATGTGTATATAAATGTAAAAAAATTGAAATAAAATAATATTTTTATTTTTGTCAAAGAATGGAGCTATTTCTGTGAATATGTTTTTAATTTATACTTTTCATTATTTCGATTTATTATCAATTGTTTTATTATAATTTTCATTATTATTTATTTATGTATTTATACGTTTTGCTTCTTATTGATTTCCATATTTCCACTTTCAGTCTTTTGTTTATTTCACATTTTGCTGTCAGTATGCAAATGCAGTAGGCTGGACGAACCTCAGTCCAAAGCAGTGATTGGTTAGACGAACAAAACAAAACAATTGATTCAGAACGCGAAACCATTGCGTCTGCAGCTGATAATGTATGAAATAAGTGGGTGCATGGTTGCAAAAGGATAAAAAAAAAAAAAAAAAGGTATTTATATTTATTTGCATTTATTTATTTATCCATGAATTTAGTTATGTATTTATACATTTATTTTTTGATAAATAGAGAAAAGAAGATATTTATATACTGTTGACCAATGCTATGTCTCCTACTCGCTCCATTGCTGTCATGTGCTCATAATTTCATAATCACACGGCATTAGCAACGTGCTAAAAACACAAAAATTTTTCTTAGTAAATAAGTACATTTCAATTTCTCCTCTTAGAATTCAATAAATTCTATGCAAACGGCCCAAATAGTGTTTGTATTGCTGTAAACATGCTCATACTTTTGAGCGCTTCGTAGATCAGCCCCTCCATGTTGTGGCTAACAACATATAATAATATAATAATAATATGATCGCACAATGATGCGACAAGCGCTCACACAGAAACTCTATAGGAGCAGCAAAATGTCAGTGACCTATAGCTGTTATTGCCATGTTGGCGCTGTTAAAACCACCATTTAGCTGTGACTGTTTACGACATACGTTCCTGGTTCTAAATGAGTCCTCTCTGTCACATTCCTTCAACAGGCACGTGGGTGACATTTGGAGGTCAGATCTCAGATGAGGTAAGGCATGATGTCACTTCTCATTATCCTGCTCTCACGACACACAAGCAGATGCTGTCGCCTTTGAATGTCATTTAAAGTGAGCATTCTTGACATCTTGTTTGGAGATGACAGAAGGGAACAAGGATCATGACGTACCAAGACGATTGGAATTATTCGGTATCGCTGCTGGGTTCTTCCACCAAGGCCAGGTGTCCCTGATGTCCCTGATACTGTCACGTATTACTGAGTTGACCTCTTTATTATTGAAGTATTTGTCCAGCCTTGACAGAAAGGATTCACCAGTGGTGAAGCAACATGATGACCTCATGAAAACACAATGGAATAGAACACCAGAAAACCATGTACCATGTGTGTTAGTTATCACTTTCTGTCCTGCTGACTACATCACTCAATTTCAGACCTCCTGTGACTTTTTTTAGTCGACAGCAGGCTTCGTGGTCCTTAAAATACAAATCTTAATCCTTGAAATTCTCTGGAAAGTTGACATGATAGTTAGCACACAAACTTCATAGAAATGAATGACCGTTATTGAGTACTTTTTTTTTCAAAATAGACTGAATGCTTCTCTTTTGTAGCTTCTGCTCCATTACCTCTTGTTGACACTTTTTTTTTCGGCAGCGGTATCAGAATGTAGCGTAGCATGTTTATGAAAAAACGTCCAAATTCACAAAGTGATTGCCAGCATTGTGTTTCACAGTCTTATCCTGTGGAAAAAGACCATTAATGTTAAGACAACAAGGGGTGTTACACCCTGTGGTTACGTCACCCGATGTGGAATTCCAAGTCAGAAAGTCGAAGAATCCAAGTCCAAGATGGCTACCCTAAACGGGAGGTTTTTAATGACTGAAATACGCCGGCTGAAACTAGCACGTTCCTTTAATTTGTTTCCTCTTCAGCAGGGCGCATATCTTGTCAAGAGGTTGCTTATGTTCCGACAAGAATAGCTTTCGCAGACGTCACTGTCTTATTGTCCACTTATACTGGAATGTCCGGAACTCAGCGCTTACGTAATTCCTAGCACCAACCTCCCTCTTCTGAAGAAACGGTAATGCAGCATTTGGTGGACAAAAATAATAATCGGAAAAGTATCGATAGTTAAATGCCATTTCTGGAAGAAACGCTAATGGTATCGATACTGCGACGCCATCATCGCCCACTCGCCCTCTGCAGGCAGCAGGAAGACAGTGACATTGGTACATTAGTAAAGCTCCAGTTTATTGTTTACTTTGCACTATAAAACTGAATACTAATGTTAGTTTGGCCTATGACACGCAATAATGATGCTAGTCCACCGCTAGTGCGCTACTGAAGTCTGTTCACGCTGCATTTAGCTTGCTACGCGATGAACGTTAGATTTTTGGGTTGTTTTTTTTCTTTGCCTTTAGCTGTTAGCCATGGCTAGCAGCCTTTAGCTTGCTGCTATGTGACTCGCATCCGTTTACTTCAGTTAAAGCTGCAGACGGAAGCCGAGAGAGGTCAACCTGCAAGTCAACCTAAGAAATTACAGCCAGTACTTTTTTTGTCCTTGCAGTATTAAAAGAGTATTGAATGCCTTCCTGGGCATCGACATCTAGTTGACAATTTTAATACTGTGACAACCTCGCTGATGTGCCATGGTGAGGTGATACTGCTTTCGTCGTACTAAAAACTAATCCTTAATCTCTTTAAAAATGAGTTTGCACCCTTTTATTTGGGAAATCTGCCACTGAGCTAACAACCAAATCTGGAAGCGAAACAATAAGAATTAATTTTCTCTTTGTTGAGCGGCGTCCAGGATCCAGGATTATTGCACCCACTGTGATTTTAGGTTACACAATAAACTCCCCAGATGAGACAGGTTGTTGCACAGTGGATGCGGAAATTAAAAACGCCTCCATGAGTTGTGGGCTTTGCTTTTCCCTCTGGCTGTTTAAGCATCTCAAAACTCCCAAATTGCTATTTTTCAGCTGCCACCATTAAGCGGCAACAGGGTTCACACAGAAACTAAACACTTGAGGATTTTCTGTTTGGATTTTGGTCCCAAATCATTCGCAGTTTTGTCTCTTAAAGGTGGCTGAGCAGCTGATGACAATTGCCTACGAGAGTGGGGTTAATCTGTTCGACACAGCAGAAGTTTACTCCGGAGGAAAGTGAGTGAAATGTTCTGATCTCTCTCTCTCTCTCTCTCTCTCTCACAGAGTGTGTTTCTGTTCCTGCCCTCAAAGGACACACTGTTTCAGATTTACCCCCAGATCAGGTCACGCCGTCTGAAACGATTAGAAATCATTATGTCCGGGACTCAATAGAAGTTTAATAGTCGTGGACGTGATCTACGCAGGGCACGCTCAGGTTGTGCGTCCTGGAATCCTAATTTCACGGGTCCTGGCGCTTTCAAAGTGTTTTCTCTTCATCTGGTGCTTTCTCTGATTTTTAATCAGTCTTTACTGCGGTAGACGCGCGTCTATGCCTCTCCACAAAGATCTAATCGCATCTTGTCTTTGGGCCCTTTCTATTCACAGAGCAGAGATAATCCTGGGAAACATCATCAAGAAAAAGTGCTGGAGGTAAAGCGCATGATATCGGACTCTGTGGATGCTATTTCACTCCATACACTGAATTTAATTTCTTGTCAGGAGCTATTCTTAAATGCTCGCAGCGGTGAATGAACTGTATTTTTAAGTGACTCTAGCTGATGTTTTCTTCACTCCATCTTATTTGCTAGGGAATTAGATGTGCTTCAAAGAGTGGAAGGACAATGCCTCTGTTAAACCGGGGCACAAATACATTGGAAAATGGATCGTGATATATCAACATAATGGTACAGAAGGAGCAGGATGGGAATGAACTGTCGAGCTGCTTTTGTTCCTGGTCTTCTGCAACATTGAAGTTAGTTGGCCGGTCTCCCCCCTGTAGTTTGGTGTGACCTTCTTGATGGAGTCTGACCAAAAGTTTCGCTGCCCTGACCACTCTCCAAAACACTTCACCCAAGGCTCAAAAATACTTTCACATTCTGGGCCATTGAACTTTTTGGACATTGTATTCTTGATGCTGGCGTTTTTGACAAGAGGTCAACATGCCCACCTGCAAAAAAAAAAAAATCCTCTGACTTTATGCTGCTACTTCCCAGCTCTACACCTTTGCATTGTGTGGTGCCTTCAATACGTTTCTCAGTGTCACTCTCAGCAACACACACGCAGGTGAAAGTCTTTAAAGTCGTTGGACCCTATCCCACGGTTCAGAGACAGAATGGTGACCTTTTAAAATGAATCCCCTGTTTCAGTCAATGTCAGTGGAAATTGGCTCAAGCCCCCTTTGGCCATTGTCAGGAAGACGAATGAAGTAAACAGCATGTGCTGGACTGATCTGAACTTTGTTGAAGGGTAATCCTTGACAAGTAAAAGAACATTTTAACACTGCAATTTAAATCTGAAATTAACACTGCAACACAGAACCGAAGATCTTCCAATATTTATTTTTCATGTCGACAATATTCAATTATGAAATGATATTTTAACATATTTTAAGCATATAATGTTGCAAATTATGACTTTTTCTCTTTGTTCTTTATAATTTAAATAACAAAATGTATGATATAATGTAACGCCACGTAATGTACATACACAAGAGTGTAAAGGTCAGCGTACAAGTGCTCCAGTGGACAGAGAAATTTCATTTAGTCTCCTTCATCTTGGATGTTTTGGTTCCATCACATTGTATAATCGATTAATATATGTTAGCTGCATCTATTAATTATTTTTATTATTTATTTTTGATTTTTGATATAGATTAAAAACAGCCCTAAATATCATATAATAACGTCACTAAATGTGACTCTAAAGGCAGTAATAATTCTGTAAAGTAACCCGAATCCACAATGTTCTATGTGGACTTTACACTGTGTTGACATGAGCTGTTCATTTCAGATGCTTTTTTCCTGACTTCCACATGTGTGCTTGTCTTTTCCAGGCGGTCCAGCCTCGTGATAACAACCAAGCTATACTGGGGAGGAAAGTAAGCGCGTGTTTGCATGTGTGTCCATCCAAGTGTGTCAGAGTCTTTATCCTAATCAGCAATAAACTCCATGTTCATTTTCATCTCCAGCACGCATAGCATGACAGCGCATCGGGCATAACAAATGGTGACGCATCAGCATTGCTGCGTGCGCGCTCCCTCCCTTCATATGTCTTCATGGGACTCCATGCCAAATTGCCAAAAGTGAAATTTGTTTCAACTGTCATGCGGAATTATTCGTCTCTGCCTTCTTTCTCCAAAGCACCAGAGGGTGGTTGGCTCGATATCCACCACTGCTGTCTTCGGCTAGCGTTGCGTTCTGTGGGTATAATAAATAATCAAGGCGCAATATCAACAAAATATAAGCGCATTGTGACACTTTCATGAATTATCAAGAGGAATCTGTGTGTAGGGCGTCGTGGCCCCAGGGCCTGTCTTATCTCCAGACAAGACTTGCATGCTACTTTGCTCTCTAAGAAAGATGTGTTCCCAGTTCTTTGTACGTGCATATGTTGTGAAAATAGAGTTTAAGGGCATATGATATATAAAAGATTGCAGATATCAGTAAATTAGAATGAAGAAATTGAATGGGGGAGAAGAGGACAAGCCCTGTGAGTTCAGGTTTGAGTGGGATTGTAGAGCATAAGAGAGGCTGGAAGTCTATACCTGTAGAGGCCCGTGGATAGCAGTCAAACTTTATTATAGCTGTCCACATAATGGATTTGTTAACAATGCATAATAGAAGCTATATTTAAATTAGTAGCAGGACTCAATCTTATTTATTACCACGATTAATCTCATTTTAATATTTGACACCACAGTTATCAAATGTAAGTTGAATCTGTGTGACAACTGGATGGAAGTGTACCAATGATGAGCATTTTTTATGCCTCTATCCTGATGTTTAGTAAACTTTAAAGATAACAATGCACTTTTATGTAATAAAAATACAATAGAAAAGCACTGTGACAGTGCAAGCCACCATCTATTTCACATGAGTTTATCAATGAAACAACTGCCATGATTCAGAATTGTTGATGTTCAACAGGGAATCACCTCCAGGTCCCGAGAGTTTTAGTGAGACACTCCCACGCTTGTACGATAAGGTGCCGCCACAGACACATTTATTTTAGAGATGCTGTGTTTTGTATCGTGATGTTTTATTGTTGAGATTGAATTATAGTAGAAAGACATGGGAGGTCATTGGCTTCATGTAGCCTGTAGGTGGCACAGTGCCCTCAAGGTTAAGAAATAAAGAGAGACAACCTTTGAAAGTAGAGAGTAAAAAGGTCCAGTGCGGCAAACTTCAGTGTGTTTGACATTTTCCTGCTAAACTTTTTCATCTTCTGTTCCAGAGCAGAGACAGAAAGAGGGCTCAACAGAAAACACATCATTGAAGGTAACTCCCTGGTCTCCTACATCATTGCATCACCTTCAGCCCATCTACACTTCCGTGAACTTTTGTTTTCCTTCCGTGCCTCACCTCCCTCCACTTTGCTTGTGTACACACCAGGATTAGGCACACTGTAGTGGTAATGCTGCAGAATGTAAGAGTCGCTAACGTCTCACCTTCATGGTCTGTTCACGAGTCTGATGCTCGGAACAACACTTGTCTTGTTACTCCATCCTTGATGCTTTTTTTTTTTCGTAATTACTCACTTTTCACAGTCATTTGCTCTCCAATGGATTTGCCATCTGGTCCACGGCGCAATGCACCTCTCAGAGTGACTCAGCTCTCTTGCAGATTATTAACATTCAGGGCAGCCTCTGCAACTTTCTTTCCCTAAACACGATGTAGAGCGTGAGACCCGGCCAGGTCCGGAGGAGAGGAAGCCGTGATTAGGACAGAGTGAGAACAAAAGGTAGCCATGCAAATTACCGAAAAACCTGTTCTCCCCTCTGTCATGTCGCACTGTGACCTCTGGAGTGTGCAGCTGTTATGTAACGAAAAATGGCCTCACACTGAGGTAAGCAATTGCTCACGTATGAAGTACTGGCAGTTCACTGTTCAATTCAGGTGCAGTCAAAAACAAAACAATGCCGTTGCACTCTGCTTGCAACTGGTGTTTAAGACAGCAGTTACCTAACATGGTCGCATGATTCTGAAACACACTTGAGTCACGATCATCTCGCTCAGATTTGTCATCACAGTCGCTGGCCTTTTTCTTTCACTACGTCCTCATTACACTGTTGTAACTGCAGAAGTAATCACGACATAACAAATATGCTATTGATCCATCCGAACACAGTGTGTTTTCTTACACAGTCAAATTGGGTTTCCATTTGATAGAATATTTTTTTATTGTTACTGCGCATGTAATGTCAAACAAATTTTCTCCTCTTTATGTACTGTATATACATGTTTAGTACCTACTGTATATGGCGCTTGGTGCTGTGATGAGACAGGTGATGCTGTGGAACAAGGTCAGACCTTTTTGCAAGGGCAGTGGTGTTAGTGTTGAATGTGAGGTCATGAGAACTTCAAGTCTTATGGTCTCTACTACTGTTGGATTGATAAGGCTTCATGAAACAGTGTCCTGTCCTGGTCAGTTGGTGGCAATCTTGGTTGAAAAATAAAGTGGTGTTTCAATGAAATTGTCGAGCAACGCCAAAGATGAAGTAGCAGACAGTGCCATCTAGGGCCCCTGAAAAGTATGACACTGTTTCTTGAAACCTCATCAACACATTACTAGAGTCTACTATGGGAAGTAGACGGGGGTGGTCCACTTTGTATTACAGTAGTTGAGAGCCTGGTTGTTGAGGGAGTGACTTGTCAGTGAGCTTAAATTCTAAATATTTGGACTGAAAATTAGCATTCCCTGTAGGTTGTCTGGGGTCAGTACCAACATCCAGAAGAGACTCAAAGCTGCTCCTCTGTATCATGAGGAGCTAGTTTGAGATGGTTTGGACAACTCCCTTGGGGGGCTGCATCCTGCATGTTTGTCCTGGAGTAGGGCACAGGGCAGACTGGCCATTATGTAGCGGATAACATCCCTGAACAAAAGCAAACAGATGCTTTTGTTTGCTTTTGTTCAGGGATTCCTCCATGTTTGTTGTTGTTGTTATCATCCTAGCTGCGACGTGTCTTGTGCATGAGTGGGCTCAGTGGACCAGGAACTCCTGCTCTTACAAAGGTCCAGTGTTGTCTGGAGAGTAAACTGTTAAATTAAATTAAATTAAATTAAATTATTTTTGTTGTAATGAATTAATCGTAATAATGTTGTAATTACCTTGTTAAAGTCCCAACTCTAGTTTTTATATATAAAACCAGATTCATTTTTTGCCAGGAAAATGCCCATGACCTCTGAAAGCATCTTCACGACCGACTTTTGGGGTTCAACCCATCAGTTGAGATTATCTAGTCATAGACTAGACTTTCAAAATTACCATATTGCTGGATTTAAACTATAAACCTCATTTCTTGGTCCGATACCCTTCAGGTCAATGTCTGCTTGATCAGTCATCCAGCAGGGAGGCTGATATCATCATAAATCCGTAGCAACAGAGGAAAAGGCAATGCATTATTCATGCCGTGATCAGGTCGGAACATAGATCAATGGGAGCTTTGCCCTTAAGCTCACCTATGTGTATATTTGAACAGGAAAGACTAGGGGTCCTTATTGATGTGGAGCTCAGGCGTCTTGACAGGGATCAAAGCGGAATCACTGCAGATCTTTTTAGTGAGGTATCCAACTTGGAGGGGAACCCAAGGTTGACCCAGGACATGTTGGGGAGGTCACATGTGACAGGTGATCTGGGAATGTCTATGAGTAAATGGGAGGGAAGGCTGGGCGTCTGTGCTCTGACTGCTGCCCACTCGTCTCTACCATTTGAATATGGGATGCATTCCCCCAAATATTTCCTCTTCTTAAGTTATAAGAAAGAATGAACGGCGAGCTCCAAAAATAGATGCTCTACACAGTTAACTGGACTAATCCACAATACAGCAGAATCCGCTTGTGATGACACTGCAGTCACCGACTCACGGGTGTTTCTGTGACCGTGGGAGAGGCGGGGACAGTGGAAGCAATAAGTGGAAGCGAGCGCTGGGATTACAGCATGATGAGTTATGTGGCACTAATCGTCTGCACACACTGACTCATTCACTGAAAGTCTTTTCCCTTCTTCCCCTTTCCGCCGCTGTTCTCCTCTGTGGCAGACTCCCGTGTTTGCCTTTCATCTCTCATCCATCACTGGCTCCATGTGAATGGGGGCACTCCACGCTCGGTTGCCATCTCTCCTCTGCGACTAAAACATGTCCGATGGAAGTTGAAAGCCGAGAGAGACAAGAAGGCGAAGTGTGACCTTTTGTCCGAGCGCTCGTCTCTGCGATCATCTTCCAGGCGTTGAATTGTCTGGTTCTTTTGTGGTCAACACTTATTTCGGAGCAAGCTCATTTTCTAGATAACTGCACCATTTTAGGGTGTTGTTTGGAAGGAATGTCTTAACTGTGTGTGAGATAATATGGATTCAAATGTATTATGCTGTTTTAAATCGCACACCCTGTCCCATTTTCCTGATTTAAGATTGATACATATGAGTGAGCAGGGTTCACCCCAGCACTTTAGCGGTCTAGGGGCCCCTAATGCTGAGTAAAGGAGGGCCATGAAAGATGTGCGATGCGCTCCACCTCCAAACTCAGGCACAGCTTCTCCTTGTTTCACAAGTTTAGCATTAGCAAAATCATTAATACAGACAACAGAAGAATGGAAATTACAGTTATAGCGTTTTTATGGTCCTGATGATCTTTTGTCAGCATCTGTACAACTTATTTAAACAACACTGGATGTGTTTATAATGTGTCTTGATCAGCTGGTTGAGAGGTGTCATAATTTTCAGAATAGTTTTCAACTTCTTTAGAAGCGCTCGTTTTTCATTTTGCTCAGGATCAGTTGAACACCTCTGCATTTGCGAGATAGTGGGGATAGTTCTGTTAACCTTCCATTTGTACTGCAAAACATCTTTTCCCAGGATGATTCTTGCCTGCGTTCACATTGCAAACAAAAAAGGTGCCAGCTATTAAATCCCCTTCATAAAAAAATGTCTGCCTCTGCTGACAAAATGCCTCTGAGGATTGCCAGATAAAGCTTCATGCAGAAGAATTGCTCCACATTCAGAATCCTCACGTGGGATTTAACACAATTTGACACTCTTTCAAATGAGTTTATTATTGTCATTTCATAAAAGTGTTGTGCGACGGCATCTGTATTCTTGACTGAAGGTTGAGACTGATTCACATGCTGGAGTGAAATATCTGGGAAGATGCTGAGCCTTAGCGACGCTGACCTTTAATTTCCCAGAAACTGCCCTGCATTTTTTCGGTTTTAATTCCATGTTGTGAGAGCTGTCTGGTCTCGCCGCAGGTCTGAAGGGCTCCCTCCAGAGGATGCAACTTGAGTATGTAGATGTGGTTTTCGCCAACCGACCCGACAGCAACACTCCCATGGAGGGTAAGTGATGACAAACAAAGCCAGAGGGGGAGCGCAGGGTCCAGACTGGGACAATGGGTTTTGTTCTGCCACATGAGAAGGTGAGACATCGAGGTCGGGTGACCTCTGACTTTGACCGAGGGGATTATCATTGTCTGACACAGACTCCTCAACTAATCTGACAAGTTATGCCTCTTCTCTCTGTCTCTATTTTGGTCTGTCTCTTGCTCTCTGTGGGATCAGTGGTCTCTACGGGGTCTGTGAGAGGCACCCGCTCCCAGCCGTCCCTGTTCCTCAGAAGCAGGATTATGGCGGCTCCCTTGAGGGAAGCAGGGGTATTTTTGGGCTGGTCTCAGTTGATGTTGTGTGCTCACTAGCTTCGCCGTTACTGGGGCACATGCCTGACGCCAAAGCCAGTTCCTTCATCACACTTCAGTCCCACAGCAGAAACTTGGGTACTTTTCTCACACCTCCTCATTCGCCCCTTCTTCCTCCAGTGGACTGTGGGAGGCCAATCTGTCACACTTATGGTCCTCGGGCCCTGCTGGTCCTCGTTCATGTGTCAGCCTGTCACACAGTCTGGTCAGCTCTATTAAATCCATCACACACGCTCCTCAGAACTGAAACTCAAGGTCTTAACGGAAGTCATTTACCTCTTCACAGCACCAAAAAGTGTCTGCCATCTGGACCATATCTGTCCTTCTATTTTTCACATCACGGCAATACATAAACAAGAGACACATGATGAGGATGTACACTGCATAACAACACTTTACCTCACCAAACCTGACTGTTTACACATTCCAGCAACAAGCTAGCCTACACACCTCACAGTTTCACAGCTGTTCTCCAAGGTGAAAGTCATTAAGGAAGCAAAATGTTGACATGTCTGAAGCAAACAAATTATTCATCAGTGATATAATTTAAACAGTGATTCCCATTACTACCTGCCTCATCATTCTGTCCCATGATGCTCTGCAACAGTTGAATCTCTTACGAACAAGAAGAACTACAGTGGTCACTTTCAGACATCGGTGAACCAGAGTGTATGTTTAGCTCCTCTCCGTTTGATATATCTATATTTAGATGCAGATCTACTCACTGTTAATCTGTTTTCTGTGACACAAACATAAATTCATAGATTTTGTTATTATTACTATTTATTGGTGTGTCGCACCAGACATTACTATAAACATTTTTTTATACTGACAGAATTGTATTTACTTGCAAAATATTTGGTTAAACGTCACACACACACACACACACACACACACACACACACATATATATATATGTATATATATATATATATATATATGGCCTCTCAACTGATGTGTAATGATCAGCTAAGGTAAGGACAATGAGCTGGCTCTGAGGTGACATGTTTCCAGGTGTTTAGTTTTTGCTGCCCAGATAGGAAGGAAAAACAAAATCGATAACTTTGCTGCTGGGGCCTTTCAGCCTCATCAATTATAGAGGGCCCCAGTCGTGTGATTTATTGATTAGCTGCTCGCATGTAGCCGCGGGGAACATCCGGTAAATATACATTTCAGGTAGAGCGCGACCTGCGAAAACAGTAGCTCAAAGAGGTGGCAAATTGTTGTTTCTTGGAAGCCATTTTTTTAAATAGGGCTGCCAGCTAAATGTCGATGAGAAATAAATGTGTTTTTTTTTAAGTGATGAAAAGACTGATGGTAGTGGGACAGTGTTGCCCTGACAGGCACAACATTAACAATTCAATCATTTTGTTTGATTGTAAAATGTATAAAGTGACTGAGATTACTTTGTAAATCTTGGTCACCCAGTGTGGTTCTCCGTGATCCACAGTTTTCCTACCAAATCCAAAGCTGACTTCCCTTGCTCCACTTTGAGCAGATGTAGTGTGATTTCTCCATCCTCCCACTGGCATCACCCACCCACTCACGCACACACAAGTTCATATTTATATCCTTGTTAGGACTTTTAGAGGTTTCTCATTGACATGTTGCTTTCCCCAGTCTCTCTCCCTTAACCTTACCCTCCAAAACAAATGGCTAAACTTGACCAGGACTCTGAACCTAACCTAAACTCAATAATAATTATCTAGTGCTCATGGTGTTTGTTTTCCATTTCAACCTTTTATATTTAGGGTTAAGCAAAACTGTCCTAACTAAGCGAAATGTCCTTACAAGGAGGTGTTTTTCCAAGAACAGCAATAGATAAAGCACTGAAGCTCTCACTGCTCCTCCTCGAATGAAGAGGACTGACTTGGTAAATCTCTTTCAGTGCCTCATATCCTCACCTTTGAAAAGCGATAAGTTCGTTGATGACTTATGAGTTTGAACACGTGAGCCTAATTAAAAATAAGCGAGCTCGGTCTCATCACACCAGACTCCCTGAAATATTTATTAAAAGATCCTAATGAACTGCTGAAGTTCAGAGTGACTTTTATCTTTTATAATGGATCTCTTTAACTTAAATAACTTAATGGATTGTTGTACAACTATTTTATAGTTTATCTGTATGTACAACAAATGGATTTATGTTTAATAATTCGGTAGGTTCCTGGCTGTTACAAGATTTAGTTGTTACTGTATAATACAGTGAAAGTTTGGCTCCCTCTAGTGTTGTAAACCTGACACTTGTTCTGCAGAAATAGTTCGCGCCATGACGCATGTGATCAACCAGGGGATGTCCATGTACTGGGGGACATCGAGGTGGTCTGCTATGGAGATCATGGTGAATATGACATTCAATTTGTGTGTTCATATTTAATGTGAATGTATTGGATATAAATATGTCCCTCACTCACATGCTGTTAAACAGGAAGCCTATTCGGTGGCCCGGCAGTTCAACCTAATTCCACCCGTGTGTGAGCAGGCTGAGTACCACTTTTTCCAGAGAGATAAAGTAGAATCCCAACTCCCGGAGCTCTACCACAAGATTGGTAAGCCTCTTCTTCTTCTTAAATGAGCACTTGTGTATGAATATTAATGCTGTTTCACAGGTGTCGGAGTGGTCTCTTGGTCCCCCTTGGCCTGTGGCATCATTACTGGGAAGTATGAAAACGGTGTACCGGAATCATCCAGAGCTGCAATGAAGGTTGCTTTTGCCCACTTTTGAATGATGTCTGTACTTTTTTGGTATAGTTTCTGATAGTTGCGGTATGTTGTCGTTGCTCCAGCCGTACCAGTGGTTAAGGGACAAGATAATGAGTGAGGATGGGAGGAAGCAGCAAGCCAAGCTGAAGGAACTGGCTCACATCGCTGAGAAGCTGGGGTGCACGCTGCCGCAGCTGGCCATTGGTAACACGTAATATGAAGCTTGTTTGCAGGCCATGCAGCTTCGAATACTGCGACTTGAATGTAGATCATTTAAATCAGACCCTGATCAAAGACATATATCAAAGGCTTTCGGTGATGTTGTGAGAGAGGAGAAATGAACCCTCTGACCTTCAGCTTGTTAACTCCATTTCACCCTGTTGTTTGAAAAGTAGATGAGCTGAGTTCATGTCACTGAAGATACATTGTTGTACCTGCATTTATCCAACTCCATTTCTGTCTTTCTGTTCACCAGCATGGTGTCTGAGGAACGAAGGCGTGAGCTCGGTCTTGCTGGGATCCTCAAATCCAACCCAACTGACTGAGAACCTGGGTGCAATTCAGGTGCAACAAACACTAAATTAAAATGTGTTTATCCACCCTAAGGCTTCATCTGTATGTGATATGACTCCAGGTAATCCCAAAGATGACGGCAGGTATCGCGACTGAAGTGGATCATATACTTGGGAATCGGCCTCACAACAAGCGAGACTACCACCACTAGGTCAGACGGAAGTCAGCTCTGAAGGCAACAGAAAGCCAAACCCTCACAGCCATAGCACAATGAGTGCGTGCCCATCTTTGCTTGAGTGCACGTACGACTGCATTAGTGCGCAACAGTTCTGCTTGGCGCCTTGTGTGTACAAAGATCAGCCAGTATTCAGATTCTTAGTGAGCTACTTGACTAAACATGCATGCTGCAGTCATGACAGCCGGACTGATGGTAACAATGGTTGGTTCCTGGTCACATGGATAAGTGACCGAGGTGATGCTTGTGTCCTGCAAGTCGGGTAATTCTGCCCCCGTACCCGGTAAAAGAAAAACATTTCAGAGGGCTTAACTTGCCATCATTCAAATACTACATATCTACGATAAGGTGCATTAAATTATTTCCAGCATATTTAAATCTGCCTTACTAGTCTTATCAGGATGTTGAATTACAAGTTAACAGCGCATTTCATCGGAGTAAAAGACTTATTAATGTAACTAGTTCTGCATTACTACACACAGGACCTAGTTTAACAAAAGTGTGATGACTGTTACACATTTAAATTCATGTGTCAAGAGGATCTCCACACGTCTGTATGGTTTTCTCCAGTTTTTCTCGTGATTTAAATGTACAACCGTGTAGTCTCATACCCCCGTACTTCAATTTAATTCGGCCATGCTTTAGTGAGTGATGATGGGGTCCAAATAATTTGACTTTATTGGTGTCTTGTAGCTTAACTGGTCCTGTGAACATCTAAGAGATGACATCCGGAGGGGACATTTACAATGGTAAATTTGTAAAAATAAGAAATATGGAGCCGGATGTTTTGCATCTTTATTTGTATTTCGAATCCAACCGTCATCAGACGCCCATAACACAAAATGACTATGTAACGCTGTCTTTGTTCAACTGTGAATTCTGGTGTTGTTCACCAGACATGTACATAAAAATAAAGAGCTTATAATTTAAGTTGTCCCTGTGTGTCTTTGTGACAGGACCAAAAGTGTATCTATCTGAGTCATGTACTTAAATGTCAATGTTTATGTCATTAATATGTCTTTTACTGATGGTTTATTTTACTAGTTATATTCCTCTTTTGAATATTTTATATGGGTACATTTGGAGTAACATTGTTTTGGTTGACCTTCAAAATTAAAACAACCTAATACCCATTTAAATAAGGTGGTGCACAAGCATTAAAGCAAAAAATGTCACATAAAACAGATGAACAGAAATAAATAAAATTCATTTAATCGATTTCGGAGATTTCACTTGTTTTCTGCGGTACTTCCGGTATATTGTCCAATGAGAAGAGTTGCCTGGGTACGTCACTTCCCCTTGTCGTTTACTTGCTAGTCAAACGAAGCCCGCGGTTTATGAAGTCATTTTTAAGATTCTACTGAGTAAATGTCACCTCAGCCCTCAGAAATGGACTCCGGCTTTTAAAGTACTCCTGCATATATACGATGGTGGAGATATATTTCGTGGTGAACACCTTGTTTTAAACAAACGGACTTCGTCGTCGACGCGTTTTGACGTTGCCATTTTTTTGCCATATCAGGTAAACCTGCGTTAGTATCGATCCTCAAAGATAAACCGATATTACGTTAATCCGCATCGCGTTCAGAAGTTTTCAAAATTCCAGAGCGAGCCAATTGGGGTGCACCTTCACATATTGGTTATTATTGACTTACTTCCTTCCCCCTTCCAGAACGAATCAATCACATGTCTAAACCACAGAGCTGAACTAAACATCCACATTATTTATTTGTTTGGTCAACGTAGGGCGCTCATTTGTTTCTATTATACAATTTTAAAGAGCAATGCAGGAGCAATGCAGGAGTTTTATCCTTTTGGTTTACTGCGTGTTGTTTTGGTCACGACGAAGTCATACAGAAGAATGGATGACATTAAAAAACATTTTGAAGGGCTGTCTGTTCGGAAAGCAACATCAGAAAAACAGCACTATCCACACCATTAAGATCTTTTTTTGTGTTGTTTTTTTTTTCAATTCCAGCTGGATAATCAAAAGAAATGTCGCTGATGACCCAGTGTGGTTTTGGAGTGAGAAAACTCGCTGGAAGAGAAGAAGCAACTGTTTGTGTTGTGTCAGATTCAGATCCATTGTTGAACATCCTGGATGCCAACTTTGACTTGAATAAGTCCTATCCATGCACACTGAAGCAGAGCACAATGGCTGGGCAACAACATTGGTATTCAGGGCCACTGTCAGGTGAGTTTACCCTCGGTAAAGTAGGTTGTTAATTTGATGAAAGAAAGATTGTGAAGGACAAAATGGATTAACTTGAGTCTTATATCTTTTGTTTCTCATTGTCTTATTCTTGCAAGTTAGTAGTTTATCCATGTTATTTCTGACTGAACAGTTTTTACCAGGTATCAATTTTTAAACATTAAACTCACTTGTATTTTTGTTTGCAGCTGAATGTCAAAAATATGATCCCAGCACATCCAGCTCACAACCTGCTTCCCACATATCAGTGAAGAGTCTTCCACATCCTTTTACAATGTCCCAAGCCGAGGAAAGCCTCTTTAGTAAGATTTTCTCTCAGGATTCTGGGGTGTTTGAATGTCCCTCCACCTACAGCCCAAATAAAGCAATTCTGACTGTGGATGAAAAAAGCAGAGAGGTTAGTACATTCTTTACAATTGCATCGTAATGAATAACCAGTCAAAAATGTTATTTTAGATTTTGTCGGCCAACGATCAGGCCAGCAGACTGTTTGAGTGTACTGCTGGTGAGTTGATCGGGAGGAAACTGTCAGATGTGTTGAGGAAAACAACTCAAGTGTTAGAGGAAGCGCTGGAAGAAGACTTTCTGTTTCGTGATGGAAGTGTTGTTGCTGTTTATGGAATAGTGGTAAGTGATGCTTGATTTTGGGCATTAAAAAATGAGCCAGTGTGACTTATATTTTGCGGACATGGAAATAACTTGTTCACAGACCTTGAATAGTACAGCTGAATTAAATTTTAATTGTGTTCAGAATAGTTATTTGTTGTAACAAACTCCTTCAGGTGGATGCTCTGACATTGTCTGGGGAGATGCCTGTGACCCTCTGTTCTTACCGGGAGCCTAACAAAGACAGCTGGCTTCTCATGTTGGAATCTGTGGAACGGGTGTCAGCTTGTCTTTCCTTCTCACAAAATGCAAGTCAAGTTGAATTAAACTCTACTATACTGCATCACACTCGCTGCATATATTATGTCCAATGTGTTCTATGTCTGATTTACTGATATATATTTTTTATTTCCAGGGAGTCATTCTTACTTGCGACATTGCTTTTGCTAATCTTCAAGGATACCATGATCCAAAGGAGTTAAAAGGAGTTTCGATTACAGAGCTAATCCCTAATTTACAAATCCCACTTCACAGTCATGCTTTACCCAAAGTAAGAAACAAAACTCTCCTTCTCCTCTCTGTTTGATAACTTAACATGTTAATTTTCTTTTCTTTTATTCAGATGCTGCGTGTTCAAAAGGTTCATGGCCAGAGCAGACGTGGGTCATCACTCCCATTGTGTATTAAGCTTGAGGGTTCTGTCCAATGTGCGAAACCTCATCTACAAAACAATGTGAATGGCGCAAGTGCGAGTTTTGAACAAGTCAGTGACGAACAAATACTTTCTCTTCACACCTCTTGTACGACTGCTGTGCCACACCCAGAAACCTGCAAGAAGCCTTGTGAAGCAGATGCCTCGACTGGTAGCTCTACAGTTAACCCTAATGGTGACCATTATTTCTTCCGTCATGATGTTCTTACTATTGTCCCCAACTCTCAACTGCTCCAGACACAGTCGTGGACCTCAAGTCCTCGACCCCGGCGTTGGAGTACACTGCAACAGTTTGGGTGTTTGCTCCCATCAGCATCCTGCTGTTGCTTCGACCTGATGGCTCCATCTACAGCATCCAAGATCGACTTGCCCTCGCTCTGTTCGGCTACAGCAAAGAGGAACTTCTCGAGAGGGTGAGGCAGCATTTAGGACTCTTAAGAAGGTGATTTAAAACTCTCATTTGTTCAATACTGACTGGTCTTGCACAGAACATCTCTTTCCTGATGCCTGGCTTTTATGAGTGGATGTCAGAACCAGTTGCAAGTCTCTGTCCATCGCTTGGATCTGGAAACCACACTGATAAAAGTCCTTCCAAAATATCAGGGAAAATGGGTGAGTGATTATTTACAGAATCTTGTTAGTTTGCTGTATTTCTTTGTGAGATTCTTAACCCTTCCCCTTTAAGAACCCTCGTCCCTGGTGGCTGGCGACATGGCCATGGTACATCAGGCTGTTCTGGGAATAAGTGCAGCAGGGAGGGGCCGGATTTTCACCGGCGACTTTAACAGTCTGGAAAAAACAGGAATTGTACCCTCCGTTCTCTCTACACCAGCTGTCACCTCCACACGTGCCTTGATGTAAGTTCTGATTTCTTTTCAGCATCTCTTGGCAAACAATGAAATGTTTTGTTTTATATATTTGTTTACCCTGTTTTTTATTGACGTCCCAATAATGAATTTTACATGTGTAAAAAATAATTGTGAATGTATCAATGTTTGTATCAGTAGGTCATTTGTTTTACAAAATATATATTTATTTCTGTTGGATATTTTAAACATTTGTTATCTGGATTTTTTATCTTAATATCTTTTTCTACATGATTGTAGGATTTGCAAACACTTGTATAATAAGTACCTGTTATTTGTGTACGTACAGATGAGTTCATTGGTAATGGTTCCTAGAAAGTGTATATTTTGGTAAAAAGTATTTTGAATATGGGCCATGTTCTGCAGTGCCGATGACCCCTCCAGTAGCCAAGTGGACAGTGCAGACACCACCCAGGCACTTCTGAACACGTTCATGTGGGTGGACCATCCGGACCAAGACACTTGCTGCCAGCTTCAGTCTGAATCACATCAACAGAGGCCTAAGAGTGGGTGTCATTTTGCCATATTTGTTGTCTTGCCATTTATAATGTCTCCTGCAACAGTTGGAAACGGAGGGAGGGCAGTTCCATTTCCACTGGTACCGCATTTTTGACTGCATAGGGTGTCCATTGAGACTCTTTACCATTTATTGTAAAGGGAAATGAAATGATTTGATCAACAAAACTTGAGTTAGCAGATTCTGAATTCATGTTTTATGTTGTTAATTACTGGGAGTGGTTTTTAACACAAGGAAACATGGTTTCCATAAATAGAGTAGTACAGAATGATAAAGTGGAAACTCATTGACAGTACAGTTCTAGAGTTTCACTGTGTTCTTGTGTAAGTCAACAGACTCAGAGAGCCTGGTCCAAAGTGCCCTTTTCCGTCTCCTCAGGTACTTGTCCTCGGAAGAGCTGCGACAACGCTCACGCCTCCAATGGGAAGGATAAACGCTCCTGTTCCTCCCTCCTGCAGCACTCTAGCTTTGAAGTTATCTCAATGGAGAGCAGGTGAGAATATGTGTTGAGGGATTCATTTAGATGCACAGGTCTCACAAACTTTCATAGCAACTCATTTAACATTTTGTGTAACCGAAATCCTCCTCTAGGAGCATCCTCATTGGTTTTCATACCTGGTTGCTTTGGAGAATCCTTTAAGACAGGGGTTTTTAACCTTTTTGTCACAGTCAATGGGCCCAAGGCCCAATCAAGGAATGGAACTGATCCATTACTCTTGACTGAACCTTGTGAAATTACATGAAAGCATTAGATCATTGCAAAGATATTTATTTTTCCTTGAAAAGTCCAACTAGCAGCAGAACCAGGTGCAAGTTATATTCATAAAATTTACTAAAGAAAAAATACAGTTGATCCAAATTGAAAATTGGAGAAACTATACATCATGAATAAAATTTTGAGTAAAATAAAAATACTAAAACAAATAAACGACAAATATAAACTAAAGAAGATATAAGTGCCAATGCAAGTATTGCCATCTAATTTTGTAATTCATTTAAAAAGAAGGTGCTTTCATGAACAGCGTTTACTGTTGGGGGCGCCATCACTTTCTTTATCATTGTTTTCTTTTCAATATCTTCTCCGTAGTTGGTAACTATCACAGATTTGCAGCTGTCAAGTCAATTCAGTGACACACTACTGCCACCATACGTGGCTAATGTATAAAATCTCACAGCCCAGAGGTGTAAAACAAAAAAACTTTTTGAAGCCCTCTAGGAGGCGCTCGCAGCCCAACCATGGGCCCCGGTCCGATGGTTAAGAATCATTCCTTTAAGACATTTGTTCCATACGTTTTCTGAGTTATGAGGTGTAACATTGAGCTGAAAAAAATTATGCGAGTTGTACATGTTTGAGTCAATGCAAATTCAGTCCAAACTTGTCAGATAATGAATGTCAGATTTTTTTCCCCTTCCCCGGTTTTCTTCTCAGGTCATCATCTGGCTTCTGTGAGAAGTTTGCTGGTCATGGCGGTTCTGATCCGTGCCAAGTTGGAGAATCTCACTCCGCACACATGGTTAACTCCGCCAGTTGTTTCCTGGACGTGAACAGCAACGGTGACCTCATCACCCGAGCCCTGGCAGATCTTGATCTTAGCGGCAGTGTCGAGGTTCTGGATGCCAGAGGGTCAAACCGCAACTCCATGCGGTCCTGCGATACAGCCCAGCTCCTGCGAACACCTTTGCCACCAGACTCGGAACAGGATGCGGAACCAACAGAGACGGTTGATAATGATGTGAAGCGACCTGAAAACGATCCTCTGTGGTCCAGACTCTCTTCCATTCATAAAGAACGCGGTCAAATGAAGAGTGGGATCCAAACATCGTCGGACATCCCTGCCACATCCACTCCCAAGAAAACAAACACCAATGAGCAGGGCTCACTGGCACCGCAGATCCTGGAGGGTCAATATGAGGGAAGTGGGTTCCACAGAGACGGCACCAGAGTTGGTTGGTACTTTTCTACCTTGTGCTTCTTAATAGAAAGATTAAACTTAATCTACAGTCACTGCATCTTCTCACTCTCCAGAGCTGGTGTGTGACGTACGCAGGGCAAGCCTCTCTGATGGAAGCCACCTCTTCTGTGTATGGTTGACCTTACCGGGTCATCAGGGGTCACTGTTTCACTCCGATCACTCTTTGATTCAGAAATCTGCAGCCAGTCCAGGAGAGGTCAGTGGCAACCAGAAGAATACAAGTCGGATTTTCATTGGCTGACTCTTCTTTTCTCTTAAGAAGATTGGTGAGACCAGTCATGTGGAGGCGCTGCGCACCACCATGGACCTGGAGCACTCTCGGGCCTGTGACGGCCAGTTTGAGGAAGAGTACCAGCCCATTAAGGCGGTCGGTAAAGGAGCGTTTGGGTTTGTCTGGAAGGCAGTGAGACGATCTGATGGACAAGAAGTAAGAGACTGTGCAAAAAGTACCCATTTCTGGAAGTGGAACCCAGATGTTTATGTCCGTAGGCTATTGTCAAGTTCATCAGCAAAGCCAGGATTGTCAACGAATGTTGGGTGGATGACCCCATGTTGGGGCGAGTGAGCCAGGAGATCGCCATCCTGACCCGAGTGCAGCATCACAACATAGTTAAGGTAAGACACATTAGGGAGTGTTGTATGCTTGGTTCGGTCTGCAGTCATATGTTTCTTATTGAAACAGGTGCTGGAAGTTTTCGAGAACGGGAGCTATTTCCAGATTGTGATGGAGAAACATGGAGATGGTTTAGACCTGTTTGAGTTCATCGACATGCAGCCCAGACTGGACGAGCCGCTGGCCAGTTACATCTTCAGACAGGTGCGGATTCTTAAGAAAGGTGAGTGTAATAATCGCCTGTAATAACAGTTCAACTCTGTTGCAGCTCGTAGCTGCTGTCTTCTATCTGAGGTCCAAGAAAATCCTTCACCGGGACATCAAGGACGAGAACATCATCGTCGACAAGTGTTTTCACATCAAGCTGATAGATTTCGGTTCTGCTGCCATGATGGCTCCGGGGAAGCTCTTTTATAATTTCTGCGGCACCCTAGAGTACTGCTCCCCTGAGGTGCTCCAAGGAAACCCGTAAGTTGATCATGGAAAACCTGTAAAAATATCCCACCAAATGTTTCCGGTAGATCAGATTGTCATTTGAATTTTCCCAACAGGTATGAAGGTCCAGAGCTAGAGATGTGGTCTTTAGGGGTTCTTCTCTACACTCTGCTCTTCAGTGAGAACCCATTTTGTGGGGTGGAAGAGATTCTTCAAGCCAAACTGAAGCCCCCCTTCTCCCTCTCTAAAGGTGTCTGCTCTTCTCAGATAGAATTGATGTTGTAATACACCGCACGCCTAAACCTCCAGACCGTTGTTTTCAATCAGAACTCAGTAGTCTGTTGCGCGGCCTGCTGAGGCGTGACCCCACCGAGAGGATGACGCTGGACCAGTTGCTGTTAGAACCCTGGCTCAGTCAGCCCATATCCCTGGCAGAGTACAGCTGGTCTGAGGTGTTTCCCGAAAACAAGGATGATGGTGAGTGTGGTGCGGTCACTCTCTCTTTGTCATCTTGTCAACATTATTTATGTTGTGTGTTTGTTTCAGGTGCTGTGCAGCAGCAGGAGTCTCCTCCTAAACTGTACAATGGCCAAGGTTTGTTCCCAGACGAAGGGGAAGACACCCTTCCTGATGACGAGGATGAAGATGAGAAGTTATCTATGGTAGCGTTGGAATCAGAACTCCAGAACTATCTCAATGATGGAGCATGTCAAGTGGAGTCACTCGGTCCATCTTGACTACACGTCTGTCATTTCAGCTAAAATATGATTGAATGCTTTCAACTGATGAATTCTGCAAACCTGGCGGAAATGTACAGCAAAACATGTTTTTTTTATTATTTATTGCTTTTTTTCGTTCATTATTTCTTCAAGGTTTTTATCTGTGAAATCTGTAGACACTACAGTGTTTGGAAGTAAACCTCCGATTAGTCTGTCAAACCACAACCTGTTTCTCTTCATGTTTTTAACTTCTGTGTATTCATTAAAATTGTAAGTATATTTACAATATTTTATCTATTTATTGCACACAGATTAAAAATATTTAAAAGCAAAACGTGTCGTGGTGTTTGAATATTTAGAACAAAGGCTGAATAAACACTCCGATTGTTTCACATAACTATCTTTATACTTATTTTTACAAACAAATTTGAAGAAAAGCAAAATCATCTGAAGCAAGCTGCATGTCTCAGTGAGGTAGCGTTTTTAAACTGTTTAATACTTACTGTGTTCTAATTGTGTTCATGTAGTAGGAAGTACTCCTGTCAAAAGAGAACGTTATTGGACGTTGCTTTTGTATATAAATGGTGAGGTTCACAACAATTTGGATTCGTTTTTAATAAATAATTGACGGCTCAGCCCGGAACTAATACGCGGAAGCCATGTTGCTGCGGCGGAACTTGTTAATCGACGTACAAGCATGAGCACTCGCTGTATATTGCAGGTCAGTCCTCAAAACAAATCATTTATACAGCGCTATTTATATACAGTGAATATATTTAGCACTCAATAACCTTTGCAAAAGTGGATATTATCGTCGGCACGAAATGCGTTTGGTGTTGTTGTCTCGTTACTTTTGTCTGACGCTTTTACTGTATTTCGCGGTGGTATCGTTGCATTGTATTTATCCCGAGGAATGTTGAATTTGGAAATGTACTGATACGCTGCTTTAACCTCAACAGGCACTTCGGTGGTCAGTTTGGAGTTCCACTTGCTCTGTGTTCAATAGGCTTCAGCATGGTAGGAATGCAGTGCGTTTCCTGGCGGCCTCAAGCTGCCGGAGGAGTCTTCCAACTCACTCCAGCAATGAAGAAGCGCCACTTCCTGCCACAGAGATGAAAAATGACCAACATACTCTTCTGGACATGGGATTCACTGTCACCCAAGTGGAGGATATTTATCACTCCATGTCCAATGTCAAGAGAAATGTGGCTGCAAAACACTTTCTACCCACACTCACGTTTTTATTTGGCTTGGGCTTCAATCCCACCAGTGTGGCCAAGATCTTATTGAAATGTCCTGAACTTTACACCACCAAAGAAACACTTCTTCAGCAGCGGATAAGTAACCTGCGGAAACTGGGCTTTGTTGAAGGTGAGACATAGTTTACGGCGCATATTTGATACATGCTCATGACCACCAACTCTGCGTGTGGAGTGGATGTGAGAATAATGTCCTTCCTCTGCTGTGTCTTGGGGCCTTTTATCAGAGGAGGATGATGCTTGACGGAAGTACTGATTGTCAGCATGGTGATGTCTTTTTTTTTTTCTCTGCAGGAAGTCTTCAGAGAGTTGTGGCGTTCTATCCCGTAATTCTGAGCGTACCGGTCAAGACAGTGAAGCAAGTGGTGGTGTTCCT
Organism: Synchiropus splendidus; assembly: GCF_027744825.2. Taxonomy (NCBI): domain Eukaryota; kingdom Metazoa; phylum Chordata; class Actinopteri; order Syngnathiformes; family Callionymidae; genus Synchiropus; species Synchiropus splendidus. The sequence goes on along the minus strand of NC_071346.1, from coordinate 9,013,708 downwards.
CAGAGAGAAGTGTCTCTTCACCCTACAGCAGGTCACCGACATCCTGAAAGTTTCTCCTGCTGTCGTCCTAGAAGATCTCAATGCCTTGGAGATTAAGTTCCAGGTTAGTCTCTTAAGACGACCAAGCATTGTTTACCTCTGTGAATAATGGCAGAGAGACCATGAACAAGTCTCACATGGCTTCTTTGTTTGTGTAGATGCGCCAAGCTGACCAGATTCATGTTATCAGGTATCTTAATTCTGCAGGTGTACACTTTAGTACTGTACTCAGCTACTCACTAAGAGAGCACACAGCTTCTATATACATAAATACATTCTAAAATATAATATTTAAAACCACTGCCAGTATCATTTGGGTTTATAACACCCCTGAAAAATAAAGTAATGAAGCCATGATGTCACCCTTAGCCATCATTCGCTGATGCAGTTGACTCTCACCTGCTCACCTGTCGTTTTATGATGTTCCCGCTGCCACTTTATTGTTCCTTAACAAACATCATCACAGAGTAAAAACATCACAGCGGCTTGATAAATATTGTGGTATTTTTAATGGCCTACGGTGTTGTATAATCACTAAATCATTTGAGGGTGAGTTAAATGTGTTCTCTCATGAGCTGCCATTTTTTAATTTCCTGCCTCTGCCATTATAAAGCACCACAGCGTGTTGGTTTCTTGCTTTGAGTGTGAGCGACACGCTGGTTATCTGCTGTTGCTGAGAGACGCCTCTCTTCAACTCTAAACGTTAACCGAATTCTTTACTTCAAAATAACATGGTGTGTATGCGTTATTATTTATGAGAGCCAACCATCAGACTGGAATTGAGTTGAATGACTGTCTTACAATCGTGAAACATATATGAAAATATGAATGCTGGACAGTGCCATCTAAAGGGGAAACAATGGCATTGCAAGGAAATGCGGAAAATATTCTGAGACGTGTTGAAGCAAATGATTTTGAGGCTCCAAATTCAGGATAGAAATGTAATTTTGGATAAATAAATAAGCTTAGCTCCTGAGATTTAGATTATTTTGTTGACTTCAGAAGTGTTCTTCCTCTCTGCAGTACGTCTACTTCCGAATGGGCATCAAACAGTCGGAGATGATAAAAGCCAAACTCTTCCGTTTCTCTCTGGAGGAGATCCGCTGTCGACACTGCTTCCTAGAGCGGAGGGGCTTCTATCAAACCCCCGACAAGAAGGGACAGACTCTGATCATCAACCCTAAACTGGACAACATCCTCTGCGTGAACCTGGACACTTTCCTCAAACGTGTCGCCAAGGCAACAGAGGAGGAGTACGACGTGTTCCGGAGACTGATGGCCAGGGAGTGGCAGGAAGAGGACCTGCCGCTTGGAGTCATTGAAGCTGATGATGAGAGTGGTGATGATGATGAAGAAGATGAGGAGGAACATTTGGGAAAGGCGGGCTACATAAAGGGTAAAAAGAAGTAACATTTAAAAGACAGCAAGGTAATTGTACACATGTTTAAATGCACTTAGATTCTGTTTATTGTTTTGCATCGAAAAGGAAGAAAGAATATCATGTTTCTTTAAGGCAGGTGGTTGGTTTGGTTCACTCGGCAACAAATATTCATGTTTTGGATGATACTTGGTTGGTCACAGTATATGTTGTCTCTTACATAGTTTTGATCTGCTAAAACTATAGCTCTTGTGGATGATCCTGCAACCAAAAATCAGAGTATATAATATGAAAGGGACGTGTGACTGGAGTCACATTTTCGCTTCAAAGGTTTGTCTTCCTGTTTTGGGGAATCAAATGAAGTCAAATGTTTATTGATATCATGGGAATCGACGGCGTTGTCGCCATGGAACAGCAGAGTGTTTGTCGTTATCTACATCCCATACATCATCTGACTGAGTCAACAAGAGGTCCATCAGATAAAAGCTGCGGGCGACTGGAGTGGAATGAAACTGGCACTGATTTATCGAAGCGTTCTGCTCTAATGGGTCCACATCACAGACGCTGCAGAGCAGGTAAGAGCTCACACTTGTTTCTGCCAATAATCCGTTCATTCTTAGTGATGTTACTGAGGATTCATCGATTGTCACTCATCAACACTAGAGGTTGAAATAAACACTTTTTTTTAAATAGATGAGTTGGATAATTTGTTTTCATGGAAACGTTGAAAAGTTTATGAGCCGTGGGTGCGACACGAGCGACAGCGACTTAATTTGGTGTTGGTTTGTTTGTTGTCATGTGGTAAGTCCAAGCATCCAACTGGGAATATAGTGGTTAAATATTCAGTGTTCACAAGGCATGGAGACTTTAAAGAGTTACCATGGCAAACAAATTACTGCACGTAGTTGAGGAGTATATGTTTTGTTTTGTTTTTTCAAATTTGGGGAGTAGATTCCCCAGACTATTATGTATAAGGAAGGATATGTGTAGATGTACCGAGCAAGTTGATAAAAGGTGTGAAACTTGAATGAAATCTAGACAAATAAAAAGTGTAATAGTCAGGGGGGGGGAGTTCTCTAGAGCAGAGGAGAACCTGTGGAGGTATGAGCTTGTTTGCAATGGTTCTTGATGTGGGGATGGCACGGTTGTATGTTACTAGAAACGCACAGGATCAGGATAGTAACCGTGTGTCTCCGTAGACGGGATGAGGCAGGTGTCGTGACCCGACCCTGGAAAATGGCAGCATCTCTTCTGGTCACCAACATCACCCAGGAGTGGATGGACAGCCTGCAGCGGTGGCACCTGGAATTCTTCTTCATCCCCACCGCTGTGGTCACCCTGGCCACTCTCCTGATCAACCCTGTTCTCCTCACGTGCATCTGTCGCTCCCGAGCTCTACGCCAGGAGACCCGCTACCTGCTGGTGGCCAACACTCTGATCGCTGACATCCTCTTCCTCATCCTCAACCTGACCACCATGGTCTGTAACCATCTGAAGGTCCAGATGCCCTGGCTGCTGTGTGAGCTGGTCACCGCAGCGACGGTCACTTCCTACTGCTCGGCCATCCTCACCGTCACACTCATGGTGGTGGACACCTATGCTGCGGTCCGCTGGCCGCTCCGGTATCATGCCCTCCTTCCGCCCTCCTTCACTCACCGCATCCTGGCCGGGGTGTGGGTCCTGGCAGCTGTCTACCCCTTCACCCTGGTGATCATGATGGAGTCTGAGGAGCTGTATCCACACGAGGAGGTGGCCGTGTGCCTGGTTCTGGTCTCTCTTGGTTTCATTCAGGTCCAGAACATTGTGGGAGTGCACATTTATTTCTTCATAGCCGCACTTCTCTGCGCCTTGCTCATTCTTTACTGCTACTTTCGCCTCTACATGGTGACCAGAACTCATGGTATCTGGCAGACCCGGTTCTCCAGAGCCAGAATGACCCTCCTGGCCCACGGCCTGCTGCTGCTCCTCTACTTCACCCCTGGATTCATCTTCACGCTGGAGCTCTTCCTGTTCCAGAAGGACGACATTAGTCACGACGTCCAAGTTTGGATCAGCACGGTGAACATGTGTGGTTTCATGCTGCTCCCCCGGGCTTTTGCTCCGTACCTGTACGGTCTGAGGTACCGAGAGGTTTCGGACTCCCTGCTGCAGCTGCTGCACCGACGCACCACGCCCAACCAGGTTATGCTGTCGTGAACACATCACCCTTGCAATAAAAGGTCATTCTTAAATGTTGTCCTTTTGAATTCATGGCGTCACCTTTTCGAAATCCAACACTGTAACAATCGTGTTTGCCGTTAAAATATGATGTAAATAGACCCGGAACAGCCATTAAAAACTACACTGCGAAATTCACAGCTTCACGCTACAGTCATGTGACCAGCTCTGGGTAGATTTGTGCAGTGGAACAGCCTCCCACACCATCAAGGTGCGGTACAGATGACTGCCTGCGTAAGTGTGTGTGTCATCCCGGTTCACAAAGTCATTATGCTCTTCCGTCCACTGGGCTGCACCAGTGATCTGTTCTGGAGGCATCAGCAACCGGAAGCTCCAGTTCAGGGCAGGTGTCGTAGAGCAGTATGCTGATCATGCCTCTCCTAACTGTTTGGGAATCTAACTCTGAATAAATTATTCATTTACACATTTTTTTAAATGTATTATTCATTTTCTTTATTTTGATCCCCTCATTCAAGTGGCTCTACAGACCAGGTAGCTTTTTTTATATTTATTCAATTTTCCAATTTATTTTTGTGGACTCCTAGTTGGGTTTCTCACAAAATGAGTTTCTCATGTTCCCTCACTAAGCTGTTCCTTGTTTTAAAACGCTTCTCTGAGGTCAACGTGGGCTGACTGGTACCAATGCATCACTCCAGTCTTAGTATTGATGTATATTTTAAAGCAGATAAACCAGTAAGAGAGGTAAACTTCATGCTTTGAGTATGTTCAGTCAAGTAAAGTTTTGATGCTCTAGAACTGCCGACTACCTATTTGTCAGTGCACCAAACTTGGTGTCCACTCAGTACGTTTGGCTTTGTATTTGAAGCGCTAGATCCCTTCCTCTGCTGCTTCTAATTATCTTGAATTGTTCACCACATTCCTACTCAAGTGCTGTGACTTGAACACGCTCTCCAGACTTCCAGCAAAGATTGAGATGACAGGGTGTTTGAGACCTTCTGAGTGGGTGACCTTGTGGATGATGACTTTTTGTGCCCATCCATCAGAGCCAGACTATGTCCTGATTTATAGGTGGAATAAAATAACTGCTCTCTAGTTGTTAAAAACTTTTTTTTTTTTCATTTAAACAGGCTGATGATCACCAGCTCACAAAGCTGTTCTGTTTGGCTGCAGCCACCTTGAGATGTGTTGTTGTTGTTGTTGTTGCCCTTTGACCGGCATGGCCGCGTCTCAGGTGAGTTCACGACAGAATGCAGCCTCCTACGAGTGAACTCCGTGTACTCACCCTCAGGGCTGAGAACAAAGTGGGACGTTTTCGGGGAACTCGGTCGAAAACACTGCGAAGCTCTTTTGCAATAGGTTACGGAAGTTATGACACCGTATATAAAGAAAGCTCCTCCTTCTCTTGCGACCGACAAAAACATCACGCAACATTTCACTCGGCTTTTGCGAGCTCATTAAAAAATAATTTGGTATAAAGTATAAACTCCTGCTTTGTGTGTTTTGTTCATCCGCTGACGTCATTCGTGTTTAACTTTTATCGCCATCACAATCCGCGTTTGTTTGCAAACAAAGGAAAGCCACGCGGGCAGACAAGGCTATCTGGGAAACGTAGTTCTCTCGCCTTCAAACGCCACATTCTGTGAGCTGCTCGAACTACAATTACCCAGAATGCACCGGCGACACTATGTTTTTTTCTTTCCTCTGGCGTTGCAAGTATATATGAGCGCCGTGTTTACTGTTAGACAGAGACAGCTCTTTGTTTTTGTCAGCGCTCCGCTCTCACCATGTCCGCGCAGACCCGCAGTGTGTGCCGTAGTTATCCCCAGTTATTCTAAACAACTCCTCCATATTGTTGTGAACGCGTCAATTCAGGCTGTAAAGGAAGCTTCATCTGGAAACTTCTCCCTGAGGTAACACATTTCTCTTGTTGTCTTATTTGAGAACTACGCATTTTGGCGGCATGTCGGCATTTTTTGGCCTTTATTTTGTTAGCCGAGTATGGAAGAAATTCGTTGACGTGAGAGTCAAAATACATTAAGAAAATAAACTTTAAATACAGATTTTTTAAATAGACCACGAAACAAATTTAAATGTATTCGACATGTAACTCTAAAATATTAGGTTTTCTTTATTATTTTTCATAATTTGGAACATCCCTCATGTTTTTACGTCACAGAGAAGAACAAAGAAAGGTTTGCACATGCGACATCCTCCTGTGGTAGAACCTGTCTTTGTAGGTCCATCGTTCTGTTGGAACCATCACACGTGAACCACTTGAGTCACCGAGACAATGTTAAAAATAACTGAGTAGATGACCGCGTTGGATTTACTTTACGTTGACTAATAGAATGTGACCAACATCCAGAGGTCTTTTGAAATGTGTTCGGGACACTTGTTGAGCTGCGAGGATGTGGCGGTTGATCGCACCCCTGCCCCCATTCTTCAAAAACAAACCTGGCTGACAGTGAACTTGGCTGGATCGTTGCTCAACCGCTCTCCCACCTGCTGTTCCCTCCATGTCACGGAGTCCTTTGTGCTGCAGGGTATCGCTCCTCATTCACATGTTTGAACGACGAGGGGCAGATGTGCATTACACCCCCCAACCCCTCCAAAAAAAAAGTATTTATTTCGCATGTGCTTGAGAGTCACGTTTTGTGTTGGCCACATGGTGCTCCCTGGGGTTTGGTCTAATTTGTTTACATGTGGCGAACGAGGTCAAGGTGCTCAAGATCTAGTTACAGCACCATTCAGGAATAGATGTGTAATTATTGTATTTGACATTATTATATTTAAAATAAGGATATGATCTAAGATGGCAGGTGGATTGTGAATTACACATCATAATGGAAAATGACTTAAAATAAATAAAAAAGTGTTTAATATTTGAACTAAAATGCAGTTTATAAATATAAGTTGATAATTCTTGGGGGGGAAATACTAAAAATAATAAAAGAGGCAGCAGGCAGAGGCCACACTTTCACCAGACTTCATATTACATCAAGTCAGCCAGTGTTATATTTACAGTTATTCTTCATTCCTCAGGTTTTCTCTGAAATAGAGAGCAAACGTTACGAAAATGGTTCTGATTCTGGGCAGACGCATGAACAGAGAGGATTCTGGGATCAGAGAATCTCCAGCAGTCAAACGCAAGGTCGGTGAAAACAAAAGAAAAGTATCTAACAGTGTCCTCTGTGCTTCAACCGATTAAAGTTTTTGTCTTCTATTGCCTCAGGTGTTTGAAGTTGACCAGAAAAACCTTGCCTGTCAGGATGTCTTCGACTTCTGCTCAGGTGCGTCACACTCTGACGGCATCCTGCAAGTGTTTAATGAGTTCCGTGACTGCCGCTTGTTCACTGATGTGGTCATAAGCGTGCAAGGTCGCGAGTTCCCGTGCCACCGTGCCGTGCTCTCGGCCTGCTCCTCTTACTTCAGAGCCATGTTCTGCAACGATCACAGAGAGAGCCGCGAGATGCTGGTGGAGATCAACGGCATCCTTGCCGAGGCCATGGACTCATTCCTGACCTACGTTTACACCGGCCGAGCTAAGATCACCACAGAGAACGTGCAGTTCCTCTTCGAGACCTCCAGTCTTTTTCAGATTTATACCCTGCGTGACGCCTGCGCCAAGTTCCTGGAGGAACAGCTGGACCCTTGCAACTGCCTGGGCATCCAGCGCTTTGCCGATGCGCATTCCTTGAAGCAGCTAGCCGGTCGCTGCCGCAGCTACGCTCTCGCCAACTTCTCAGAGGTAGCGCAGCACGAGGAGTTCTTGGACCTGCGCAAGGAAGAGCTGGAAGAGTACACCGCCAGTGACGAGTTGTCCGTTGGGAAGGAGGAGGTGGTCTTTGAGGCGGTGATGCGCTGGGTTTACCACAGCGTGGAGCAAAGACGGCCCCTGCTGAAAGTCCTGCTGCACCACGTGCGCCTGCCGCTTCTTCACCCCAACTACTTCGTCCAAACAGTCGAAGGAGACCAGCTCATCCAGAACGCCCCAGAGTGCTACCAGCTCCTCCATGAGGCGAGACGCTACCACGTCCTGGGAAATGAGATGATGTCACCGAGAACCCGGCCTCGCAGGTTGGTCGACCAGTTATTCCTGAACCCGTTTGCTGGCAATATTATTTGTAGTTGTGTAACTTGTTTAATTCAGTCTTCACCTGCTGAGAAGGAAGAGCTTCACGGTTATAATTGCGTAGCTGCCGGCGATAAAGGCTTGCATTGTTGTATGTCTGCTCTTCAGCACCAGGGAGTGTTATTGAGTTGTTTTCTATGGGAATGTTTATGGTGAATCAGCATGTTCATAAACACACCAGTTCAGTGGAACATAGACCTTTGACTTGACCCTTTTTTCTTGCTGAAATGTTACACACTAAATTCATACTAGCCATAATGTCGTCCTTTTGACCAAAAACCAAGGTTCGGGGTGAAAAGGAAGTCGTCACTTGTGAGTGTGTGACGTGGGACGGTGTTTTGTCTCAGTATCCAGGCAGATCTGTGTCAGACCGACCGACCGACCAGCAAAACAAGCAGTTGAGTTGAGCGCGCACTTGCTGCGGCTTTGTTTGCCCGAGGTGCGAAAGCCTGTTCTGCTCTGAACACATGCCCTCTCTGTGTCTGTACCTGGCAGCTGGTTTCCTGGAAGCCCTCCAAGTCTAGTTAGTCACGTAATAGACCATGTACACAAAATGTAAAACTGCTCCCAGATGGGCCGATTTTCTTTGTTTGTTTTTCTATGAAACATATCTCCTCTGTACACGTGATCTCTTTTTTATTTATTTATTCATTTTTCACATAAAATGTTTGTGTTACTTAGAAATGATGGCTCGACTTAAAAGTGACCTTTGCCTTGTAGATAACTGAAGCATGACTTTTCCGTCTGGAATAATAAATCTGAGCTGTGTTTATGACCTCATTTTCCACATCAACATTTCAGATGTTTTGTGTTCATATCTTCGATTAGAAGTCTTGTCAGTCACTGGGTTTCACTTCTTTTGCAGGTCGACCGGCTTCTCTGAGGTGATTGTGGTGGTGGGCGGTTGTGAGAGAGTCGGAGGATTCAATCTGCCCTACACCGAGTGCTACGATCCGGTCACAGGAGAGTGGAAATCTCTGGCCAAACTCCCCGAATTCACCAAGTCTGAATATGCTGTCTGCGCCCTGCGCAATGACATCCTGGTGTCAGGTGAGAAATTTACCTTCTATGTAGAATAGAATGTAGTGAATTGGAACTTGGAAATTGAATCAAGCTTATTTTAAGCCAACATTGATCCATGTTTTCTATACTATTTATAAAAGCCTGTTAAATGGCAGCAAAACATTGTAGAATAGTGTTTAAACACACAAAAACTCAATCTGTTGAACTGCATTTAAAGGATAAATAAATTACTAAACATCATTTAACCGCCAAGTTCGGCTATAAATACTCATGGTTTGGAAAGTGCAGTGAGCTTTTTTTGTCTGTGCTTCCAGGAAAATGCATAGAAACTTCACATATGCATGCAAGGATTGTCTGTGTTCCAACAGCCGCCTTGACAGTTAAAATAGAAAACAGTTGACATGCTAAAAAAGGGGAAATAGTTCAGCTCCCTTCCAGCAAAGAATGGTTTAGCTCTCGCTGTGCCAAGTCCTCACGTGTGTGCTATCTACCCCGCTCAAGAGTTCAGTGGAAAAGTCAACACACCCGCCCTCCCTGTCTGTTTCTCCGTCTCACCCTCACGCATGCTCACTGGGGATCTTCCATGACGTTTTCTTTCTCCCCTCAAAGTGTTTTGGCTCATTTCTCGCCTGTTTGGACGTCTCATTTACTGCGTTCTGTAGCAGTAACTGGCCAGAGGAGTTAAGACAAGAAATAGTTTGGCGTGCTTCCATGCACAGCACAGCTGCTTAAAGCTGCTGACTTAAATTGGATGTGCCTCAAATAGAACTTTTGAGTGCCTCGCTCCCTTGTCTGTCTGCCTTTTACATCAAGATCACTGTTGATAAACACTTGGACTGTATTTGTGTTAGAGATGCTTTGAGTGCAGCCAGTTTATAGGCTGCCAGGATTGAAGATGGTGGCTATGGAGGCTTGTTTTTATATTCCTTCCATCATTGTCTTTACCCGCTTGTTCTGAGGCGGCCACACTTCCTGGTCCAAATCAGTCTGCTGTGGCTGAGGGATTAAAAACAATTAGAGAGCAGTTCATGTGTTGCTTTTAGGGCTGGATTTTAAACGTGTTAATTCATTTCAGTCTCTCAATAACACAGTTTAATAGCGTATAAACTTCCTTCAATTCCATTCCATGCCAATTGCAACACGTTGTACAGCATGATGTGGTCCATGATGGAGACTGAATGAGAAACACATATCAGTGGAGCATCTGCCCACTGATGTGTCCAGATTCAACTTATGCAAGTGCCAGCAAAAATGCTGTTGTCAAACTCAAGGCTTGTGGGCCAAATGCAGCACGCCAACTTGTTTCATGTGGCCCTCAGAAGCTTGGAAAGCCTTTCATTTGAGTTCGTATTACTATAATATTTAACACTTAGCATAACCATACAAAAAACATGATCTCCTATCTCATTCAACCGACTGTTTTTTTGGAGATTATAGATGTCTGCGATTAATCCAGAAACTTCCGGGAGCAGGATACTTGTGGCAGTTTCACGGTGGAAGCCAACCAACATTTCTCTCCAGGCTGGCAACATGCCCTGCTTGCAACAGACAGTGTTTAGAGTTTAACCCTTGTGTGGTTGAGTTTGACCCTCTTCTTGCTGAGCCCCAAACAATCTTCACTGAAATGGCATAAATGACATTACTCTGTGTAAAATACATTCTTAACTCAGACAGGAAGAACTTTTATTTGACCCTATAGGTAGCCAGCGGAAGGTGACATCATAGTCAAAACAGGTTGCCTCATTTCCTTTGTCACTCATGAGACAACACTTCATCAACAAGACAAATGCTGCTTTTGACGTATAGTGCAGCAATTACGGTTGCCTCAGCAAACAAAATGCTATATTATTGTTCTTGTAAATCACCCAAGTAGCCACGCTCAACCCGGTGTCTTGCGACAGCGGTGAAGGTTACGCACTTGTCTATCACCACATTCGTATGCAAATACTCCTAAAATGGAAGCCTCAGAGGAGGCAGACTTTCTGGCTCTTTCAAGATCTCACGCATAAAACTTGCAGCGGCACACTTCCTCATCTGGTCGCCTCTTGTCTGCTTATAGCTGTTATGATGAGGTATTATTAGATATGCCTGATCTTTAATTCCCCTCATCTGCCACCCACCGCCCCGTACTGAGCTGGAGAAGAAAGATTTATTAAGATTCTAACGTCTCTTTTAAACATAGGGAGTGAGTTGATCTTAAAAGTCACTGGTAGCTACACTGTTATTACTGCAGGTGCTCTGCACTCGCCGTTTCAACATTATGGCTAATTGTTAGACCGTAATTCACTCGACAAACAGAAGCCAGGCACATTGAGACACACACTGACTCTGTTCCTCTGAGACGGTATAGAATGAGGAAGTTAGAGAGTAACTTGAGCGTCTTGTCTTGGCTTGCTGAAAACGTGTCAAGTCACATGACAGAGTTGCCACACATGTGCTCCACTTCTGTATAGACTAATCTATGTATATTGAGGTCAATGGGGACGTGTATATACCAAGCAAATGGGGTCCTTTGGTGAAATGAGTCTGCCGGTGATGTCTGTGAGATATAATCTCAGATGAAATGCTGGAGCAATTTTGTTGTCTTTTTCAGGCGGGCGCATCAACAGTCGTGATGTTTGGATGTACAACTCGCAGCTCAATCTGTGGATCAGAGTGGCTTCTCTAAACAAAGGTCGCTGGAGGCACAAGATGGGAGTTCTGCTGGGGAAGGTAAACAGTCCAACAAATAAAACTAGACAGCTGTTAAGATGGAATAGCAAGTCAAGTTATATGTTGAGACTTGGATCCCAAACAAAGTCAAATAATCATTGAACAACGTGGTTTGCGATTACATAATTTAAAATTTGAATTGCAGTATAACAGGGGTCTTAAAGATATGGCCCGCAGGCTATTTGTGGCCTGCAGGATGCAGTTCAGTGGCCCACCACTGGTTGCCCAATCCTACCATGGGTGTGACCCCAACTGCCTCTTAGTCCAGCAAGATGGTTAGAAAACAGCACAGATAAATTCAAAACATGAACTTAATCCCTGAATTTACAAGTATTTTGTGTACTGCTGTGGTACTTTCATTATTTTTCTGTCAGAGGGCATCAAATGTAACTCATATCTGTGTTTTGGGACAAGAAAAAATATCCCGTTAGAAATGAACAATTTAAATGCTGCTGCTGCCTCATGCAGTTTTTCTCATGGCATTTTAAACACACAGTTGTGTTTGTCAGGGAGGAATGACTACTTTACTTTCGTAGTCATCATCAATGCTGAGTATTGAGTCATCATGAGTCACAGTTGTTGGACTCAGAAAGTTGAGACTTTGTTTTGCACCCAAATATGACAACAATGAGAGATTTGGATTTTCCGAGAGGCTGCGGATTCTTATGCTTAACTGTGCAGGTCTGAGCAAAGCTACTGCAATATGAGCCGAATATTTCGGCACGTGACCCGTTTGGCTGTGTGTCAGAGTCAAGCGTATAACCAGATGGACATTCTTGTTTGAGGGCATTCAGAGTTTGATGGATGTTTGCCAGCGCCTAACACTTGCAGGGACCAGCTCACTCCTACAGCGCCGATCATATTTCTTGGTTTGCTGCGTTTGCATATTGTGCCCCTCAAGTCCTTCATTGTTCTCGAGGAATGCTGTTTACGAGACAAAAATAACAGTGTTTGTCCTAAATATTTGAGACCTGTGTGCCCCAGTCCATGCGTGTGTGTGTTTACAGCAAAGACAGAGGATCGATAGCCCTCGCACTAGGAGGGTGTTGTCATAGTGAAACATAGTTGAAAACAGATTTGTTGATTTGCAGATCCCCCAGGCCCCACGTGGCTTTTTTGTTTTTCAAATGAATTTCTACAGCATAGAAATGATGAATAAAAAGAAACTCCTCTGTTGTGGTCACGTTTGAATGTCTTTCACAACAGAGTGAGGTCATCAGCACAATGGTCACACTTCAGATGAAACAGTCAGTCATTAACTCCTTTTACTCGCTGTGCACAGTTTTTGCCCTGGTGCTGAGTAAGCATGAAGAAGTGCTATATAAGTAAAAGCCATGGTTGTCAACTTCTTCACACGAGGCCACGAGATTAATAACACAAACAAAGTTGTGGTCTTGAACAGTAAATATTTATGGTGTCATTAACACTAAACTGAAGTTTGAATGTGTCTCCATTTGAATTATTTTTAGCGTCTCTGTGTCAAAATTGTCGTAATCTGCGACTAAACAGTTGCAGGATTTCTGTCTGCATTTTTTGAAACAATGACAGAGCAACAAGGCCTGACAGAGAAACAAGGAAGCAGAGGAGGAATTTGGACATTTGTTGAATTGGTGGCAATAAATAGGCTAGTTTTTGATCACAATCTGTAAATCTTGTGCTAATCTGCGGTCATCCTCAGCAGGTCTGTCATTTTTTATGTCTGGCCAGATGAGTATGTCCACCTCCATGATGTGTTTTCTGCTTATTGTTTTGTTTCCACTTCATTTTAATACGGCGTGGCCGCTCTTGTTGAAGCTGTGGCGGTGTGCTATGATCTTCACGTGTCGATGAGTTGCGTCGTAATATTAACTTGCCTTGTTTTTGCTGAGCTTAAAATTAGTCTTTTACTTAATTGTAAGCGAAAGGTCTTTCTTTGTGGGCCGCATTAACTTACCTGGTGGGCCGGATGTGGCCCCCAAGCCTCGAGTTTGAGCCACATGATAAAAAAAATGAAACAAAACAGATGACATAAATGACAGTAGCGATAGTCTCAAGGTTGAAAGTTAGGGTTTTCTTTCCTGTCGTTACTTTCATGTGCACAGACCTGGTAGTTAGAATACACACACACACACACACACATTCCTGGAAGACGTAATTCCCAGAGGATGTACATGTCTCTGAGCACTTCCTGTGTCTGCCCCACACGTGTATTCACCCCACTCTTCTGTCTGTCTTCTGTTGCTCAGATTTGCTTCGTTCTTTACCCCAGAATAAACCTCGCACGCAAGGTTATTGTTTTTAGCTGTTAAAAACAGAAGTCTTTAGTAGTACCTGATCATTTCCTCATTCAGGGTGTAATTTCCATCTGTTGATGCAGCTCTGAAGTTCCCTTCACAAGAGCAGAGGGTGTGTTGTCAACAAGGAGAAGTCATTCATGTTCAGGCAACTCTATGCAGATCAAACAAGTGGTGTTAACACATTAAGTGGGCCGCACATGCTCAGTCAAAGCCTTTCTCTGCCGTCATAAACACTGGAACCTTTTTTTCTGTTAGATGCTCATTTCTAAAAGTACGCAGCTGCGCACACAAGTACTTTTAAGAATACACGCACAGACGTCCCTGATTATTCCTCCATCTGCTTTGATAACCGTTTTCAGTTGTGGAGGCTGGCCAATGCAAATGTTAATATTTATGTGAACTTCCTGCTCTTTGCTTCTTTTATCTCTCTCTCTCTCTCTCTCTCTCTATTCCTGCCTCCCCCCCTTCACTAAATTGGGGAAGAGAACAGCCTGAGGGTTTCCGTTGCATAAGCTTGTTGATGAAGTTCTTGTGTTTTTGGCAGCAGAAGCGCAGCTCAACGTTGCATCAGATCTTTCTAGAGGTATAGATGGAATTGATCATAGATCTTCACCTTCGACCTACTTGTTAACAAATGCATGCACAGAAAACAAGGAAAGAAAATCCATGGTTTTGTCACATATATAGAGCTAATAGAGTAAATATAAAATTAGAAAAAAAAGACAAATACCATTATGAAAAGAGACTTATTGGTACAATTATTCATGCATACATGATCTACACGAATATATAGCATCACATAATAACAACATTGTTAGAATGGAAGCAATACCAATATTAATAGGATAAAAAAGTATTAATATAAAGGTAAAATAGGAATGTACAAAATGGGTTGTATGATCTTATAATACTTAATTTTATATTCATTTTGTTTTTAGATTCGTATTATAAACAATACACATTATTTGGAGATAATATATATCTCCAAATATAATATATATATTTGGAGATATATATTATAATCTCCAAATATATGGAGATTATATTTTTAAGGAGCCAATACCTGTGTTTCAGTGGTAGAAAGGCATATTTTTTTCAAAAATTCTGTTGAGGGCCAATACCATTTGACCATGAAAAAGCCATTAATTGATAAAATATTATAATGTAATTCACACTTGAAATTGTAAACTTTTGTTTAGGATTAAATTAGTATTGATCTAGTAAAATATATTATTAAGCAGCCCGGCTTTAGGTGAACATTTTTGAAGGTTCATACAGGCAAAGGGCAACTGGTGGCCTCGGGGCTGCACTTTGCTCAGGTCGGGGTCGCTAAAAAAATGGCCCATTACAAGCACATGATCCAGACAAGTGTCTCCAGCTGTAGGGCAGAGGGCAGGAACAATGTGTGTCCTTTACTCCCGATAGACTGGTTTTCTTTGTGTTGACGTTCTGTCATTCAGAATCACAAACCTGAAATGCTTCCTGAAAAGACGTTCTTCTTCAGAACACCTCATTGTTAGTTGGAAAACATAGCTGTAGCATGACGAGACCTGCAACGTATCTGGCACTTGAGTAGCATTTATCTAAGGAAATCTTCCTTCCTGTTCGGATCCAGTGAGACCTGCATTCACTTCTTGTGTGTTCATCTGCGGATTTGTTTTTTATATCAAAGACGTATTTATTTTTTCAGGTCTACACCGTCGGAGGCTACGACGGCCAGAGCCGCCTGAGCAGCGTGGAGTGCTACGACTCCTTCTCAAATCGCTGGACCGAAGTTGCTCCAATGAAAGAGGCAGTCAGCTCTCCAGCGGTGGCCAGCTGTGCCGGAAAGCTCTTTGTGATCGGAGGAGGGCCGGACGACAACACCTGTTCAGACAAGGTGAAAAATGAATATCCAAACATGCACTTAGGTACATAGTGATGACGGCTCGGGGCTTCTCTCTATACTTTTGAAAATTACAAGGGAAAAGCACCAGTGTAGTCAGTAAGTCTCAAGAGCAACGTAGCGTGGCCAAAGACATATGTATACTTTAACATTCTGTGTATACATGATCAGCTTTGCTAAGTAGATCACTATAAATAGCGACAGCAAGTAGAACAGATATTGTGTGCTGACTGACGTAGTGGTTTGTGCCTGTGTGTGACAGGTTCAGTGTTATGATCCAGAGACCAACACCTGGCTGCTGCGAGCCAACATCCCCATTGCCAAGCGCTGCATCACAGCCGTGTCCCTCAACAACCTGATCTACGTGTGCGGCGGCCTCACCAAGTCCGTCTTCTGCTACGACCCAGCCGAAGATTACTGGATCCACGTGGTCCACACCTTCAACAAACAGGTACCACAATGATTATTGATTACTTTTGCCGAAGGCGCATTCTGGAACTGGGATGTTTCTTCTGAGCAGGAGAGCTGCGGCATGTCCGTGTGCAACGGCAAGATCTTCATCCTGGGCGGCAGAGGGGAGAACGGAGAGGCCACGGACTCTATCTTGTGTTACGACCCGGCGACGGGGATCATCACGGGAGTGGCGGCGATGCCAAGACCCATCTCCTACCACGGCTGCGTCACCATCCACCGCTTCAACGACAAGTACCACAGATAGCTGTGGACAAACCAACACGCTCATGAGGGCAAACACGGGGAAAAGTGACTCATCTAATCTCTTCATCTCAGACACAGTGTGGGCTCTGTCGCCTGCGATTTCTTTACCACGAGCTTAATCTGTTGTAGAATCCTATAGCAGCAAGTTTACAGAGGGTTGATCACATGAACAAGTGTGAGGGCTGGAAAGAAAGCCAACTTTTGTTGCTTTGAACATGAAGTTTTCAATAGATTGAAAACATTACGGATTGAAGATCATCACTCCTTCTTTGAAAAATTTAAATCCAAGCAGACAATCGTTCATTTCTCAATCTGTTTCACTCTGTTTTGTTAAATTCCTCCTTCTTCTTGCCGACTGAAAGCACCAGTCAGAACCAGAGGGATTATAACCCCTGTACCTTGGGGTTGTTGTGGCAACCTTCTATTTTCAAGTGTACCCAATGAAAGTGGCTACAAATGAACGAATATAAAAATGCAAAGATGATGAATGAGTAGTCAGGAACCCGAGTGGTGAAGGAAAATATCAATAGTTCCTCAACACGTGAGGCAACTTGTGGTCAAAAATCTTTCAACACAACTGAGCGAACAATCCTGTGCGGTTGAGATGAAAATGCAGATAAAATTCATGCTGATAAAATTGGAGAGAAAAAATGTTCGAAGGTATCAACTGATCAAGCTTCAGCTTTCACCAGGGTTTTCCACCACTGTTGAAACTCAAAACTGTTTTGCAAGCTTCACTCTCAAATTTCCTTTTTCCTCATCATGATCCGGCACTTCCAGTTAACTCTTGAACACTGATGTCACAATCAAGAACTATTTTCCACCCAAAACGCTTCTTACTTGTGTCAACGTGAACAGACCTGAGCGATGTTGCTGCTGGTGAGGCAGATTCACTGAGCCATAAACGTCTCGGTTTCAAGGATGTCATGTGACCACAATTTAAACGTCAGTGTTCTTGGGTTATTGATCTGTTTTCCGTGCTCCAGCTGTGTCACCCCCTTTCAACCAACTTTTTTTTTTTAAAAACCTTTTTACACTTCTTATTGACATGTTTTAAGTTATACATTTTTTAAGTACTTTTATATCAACATCATTGATTTTAGTATTTGTGTTTTTCCATCACTTCCATGGTGTTGTGGGTTCGTGGGTGGTTGTGTAGCCTTCGTAGATCAAACTCAAACGATGTGTCGTTGTGTTTTCAATATGTGACTTAGTGGCTTTTATGACGAAGACTGGACCGAGTGGAGCCGAAGAAGATTTATTGTTGAGTGGTACCTGGTGACAGGGCTATTCACTAATGCTGGCACCTCCCACCTGTGCACTTGCATGTTAAAATGTAACTCGGGGTAACCAAAGAAACCTCCAGGTGTGAGTGTGTGATAGACTGTGTGTGTGTGTCTGTAAGTAGCACTGCGATACCTCACACAGACAGGGACTGATTGGAGTGAGTGGGCAGTAGAAGTCACCTTTTAGTGTTGATAGACTCCAGACATTGCTGTGAATATGTGTATTTAAGTTGTGTGTTTTATTTTCTATACGTGAAAGCCCCAATTGTGCACTTTGACAGAATCCTGTTAAAAGTAATTTTTCTTTTTTTTTTTTTACTGTATCAGTAAATGTTCTTTGCTTTCATAAGACGTATGGTAGAGTGGTTGTCGAGTGGCTTTCCAGCTCCTCCTGTTGGTTTCACATCATTAATAGACACTTGAAGTCAAAATGGATTTTATTGGCAAAAGTGAAAAAGTGTCCTTAAAAAGATGAATTTTTGTGTAGCATTTTGCCCCAGAGTTTGTTGATGCAGATGCTTAGAGTGTGACTTAAGCTCAAAAGAAAACATGGAGCAGTTTGCTGCTGAATCCCAAACAAACATCACCGACAAGAGGAGCGTGAAAGCAGTGGAGCGTGTCACTTTAAAGAGGGAGATCGACGAGTGTGAGAGAACCATGAGTGTGTGTGCGCGTCTGTGATATCATCGAGTATTTACTCCAAATATAGTGATTTGATTTCTTGAATAATATCACTTTTCATACCATGTTTGCTGAACGGTGGTTTATCGATTTACTTGTTGGGTTTTTTATTTGATTGGGGATGTATTTCAGTTGATGTTTGTTAAACACCAGTGATGATGGATGTTGAATGCAGATGTTGCCCAACCAAGAGTCCCAAAGTGGATGAGGAGAAACCGTGTGTTAGTGCCTTACAAAATATAACATGCCTTGGTTAGAGATTTAAGAACATCATTTTGTAGTCAATTTTGACTTTAGGTATGTTTGGTGTGATGTTTTCACCTACTTCCTGTCAGTTTACTTTTCATTTCTATACTGCAGTGTGATTGTAATATTGACAACAATAAAGTTTTTCTTCTCAAATAAGATCTGTTTACTGTCATGTCCTGCCTCAATATTGGAGCTGACTCAACTAATCTTTCTTGTGAAACAAATGTACATACACTTTGAAAATGTAAGTCAAAGTTCAGTAGAAACTCTGGAATGTGATGGAGATGGAGATTGGCTTCAAGGAGAAGTTATCTCTGAATTCGCAGGAAGTGTGAGATGCTTTGTCCAGATGTAGAAGCCATCTGTGGATCTGCCTCCATCAGACTTGCTCCGTTCCTTCACCAGTGGGATTCTTTGTAAACCATATAGTCATCATCGACTGAACCTGATTTTTAGAGAACACGTCGACAAAAGAAGCACTTTCATTTTGTCACCAAAAAAGTGTGTTGTTATGATTCTATGGTGAATAGTAAGTCTCCTGTTTATATGTCTATATATTTTAAATTATATATGCAGTGTATGCCAATTCGTCTTCGAGAAAACTCTCAACAAGTATGCAGATGTTAAACCTGGGGCACAGAAGCATTAAATATATAGCATAATTTATTTATTTATTTTTAATTTAAATTCAGTAAAAGCCTACAGCCTCTCTATGACGATCCCTGTTTATTTAGTTAAAAGAGTGGCAGTTGGAAAGACAGATGGTGTCTTCTAACAAGAGTCAGGGGCGCAATAACATGTTTATTTCTATGTGGTTTTTATCTATTCTCAGGCAGTTGTGATGATAATAAAGATAAGGTTCCCACCTGGCCAGTTATTAATGGACCAGGCGTCTATTTAGTAAAACAGTGACCCCTGCTGGCTCTAGCGCCGAAATACCAATGCTAACTGCTACATACCTTCCTAGCTTACTATCCGTCTCCACATTTAGCAGTTTATCAAACACGCTGTTAAAGTCAAAACGTGTAATGTCACGGACGCAAGTGTAAACACATTCAGACGCGCGCTTCTTTACGAAACGACCAGGCGCTTCACAGTAAGTTTGGTATTGCGGTAATAAACTGGCAAACGTGTGTGCTAACATCAATTAGCTTAGCTTTCATGCAATGCTAGAATGCTACTGAAGCTGCTCCAATGTTCAAGGCGTTGCAAATTGTATCGGTCTGAAGTGCATGAAATTACAATGCATTCAAACGGGTGTGTGCAGAATATCGACTCTTATAGGGGTTTTTTTGCTCGCGACAGTTGTCGACGTTGGCTGTGTCTGTGATGCTAAGACGTGTCGGTATTGATACATGCTTTCTCGATGTCACCCAGGCTACCATGTCAGGAGTGAAAAGGAAAATAGAAGGCAACGACCCCGACTATGAAGACGTCTCTCTGATTCACAGCAGCAAGAGAAACAAAGCTGTGGAGTGTAGTGGTAAGTCAGTGCTCGTGGTGTGTTTTGGATGCAGCAGTGGAGCCCTGTATTCACTCATTCTTCCCGTGCAGCACGGAATGCAACGGTACAGAAGATTGAGGCCATCATCACTGAGCAGTTTTCTTTGGAGATGAGGAACAAAGAGCATGAGATAGATGTGATCAGCCAGGTGTGTGTCCTGCTGCCCTCTGCGCCCCTTGTCTCTGGCTGGGTACCAAGCTTGTTTGTTTCCTTCTGCAGCGTCTCAATGAAGCCAGGAGGATGATGGACAAACTGAGGGCGTGTATCGTCGCAAATTACTATGCCAACGCTGGGATGACAAAGCTCCAGGAGGTAATTCTGTTTGAGTAATATCTGTTTTTACTAAGTTTTCTAAGAGCTGCATCAGTTAACCCTCGGGAGGTTGGGTTTTCGACGCAGTTGGTCTGACAGTATGTCTGTTTGTGTTGTAGAAATAGTGGGAAAGTAGACTCACTTTTCTGTTTATATATCGGCTTAAAATCCTACGCACTCACCCCCCGGTACTGAGGTTCTGTCATGACACACTGTTCTGCTGTGGGTTTGATTCCCACATAAGCCAATGCATTATTGTACAAGGCTAAACACATTCCAGAAAAATACTTTGAACTTTGGATGGACTGAGGGCACTTGGCCGAGGTTGGAGCTCTCTGGATGCTTTTCTAGAGGCTCCTCTCATGCAACAGCTAGTTTATTGTTGCTTTCTCTGACAGGGCTCCAAGAGTGACCCAGGAGTGCTCAACCACCCCGCCATCCGACGCTTCCTGGAGTCTCCATCGCGCTCTTCCTCCCCTCTCAACCAGGGCTCTGAGACGCCATCTTTGATTCAGTCCGAGTCCGAGTCTCTGTCTCAGCATGGAGACGGAACAGACAAGGAAACGGAGGCAGCTTGGAAAGAGGACAGTAGCAGGCAGGAACGCAGACCTGGACGCAACACGGGGAAGGTTTGACTTTTGTCAAATCGCTTTTACAAATGGACTCTCCCTTTTCTCCCCATTAATCGGCTACTTTTTATTTATTTTTTCAAAGGACACATTTGGCGTGCCATTAGTTATGGGAAATGAACAGCGAGTGACCTATCACACCACTGGAGATGAGGCATCAAGACTGTATGCAAAGAAGACCATCGTGGTGGGAAACGTGTCCAAGTATGTGGTTAAATAATTCAAATCATGATAAATGTAAATAATATAGCAGTTTGAATACATTTTTATCACATTATATAAACCCAAGATGATGTATACTAACAGTGTTTTTCTTTCACTGTAAACAGAATTAAAAAAAATCCCAATAACAGAGAACAGACTATTAACATATTTCTCATGAAGTCTTAATTTAAATGAATCTGTTTGAATGCCACCATTTAACTTGTTTCATAAATAATGCATTAGGTAGCGATGATAAATAGCACTTCTCACTGTGTGGGAAGAAAAAGTACCACTCAGAGAGAAGAGTGTAGGACGGCGCAGCCAAACTTGGTGATGCATTTCTCAGGTTGTTTGTTTCAGAATGGGTTGCTGGGGTTGTGGTCCCTCTGGTCGTCATGACTTTCATTGCTGTCTTAAAAATTTAGAGTCCGGTGTTGTCCCTGTAGTGCAGTTATCCCTTCCTATTCCTAGAGACAGTCGCTTCTGCTGCAGCGTTCTGCATGGGCTGGAAACACAACAATTGCTCAAGGTCATTTCGGCATTTTGAAAAATTTGACTTTGACTCATACGATGATGTGACTCTGATTCCATGGCTGCAAAAAGACAGGCCGCAGGGTTCAAACAGTGAAAATGTTCACTGTTGAACTTCATTTTTTATTCAGTTTTTCCTTTATGACTTATTTCAATTCAGACTCTTCGACCTGTGATAGAAGATGAATGGATTTTTCTTGAGATCTTGTGATTTATTTTCCATAGGAACTTATATTTCGCGGTATTGATCATTTTTTAAATAAAATGAATTTCATAACCAGCCTTTCAGATTGTAATGTGCACAAACCACTATTGAAATTAAACAGAATAATATTACCACTCTAACTTAAAAGAGTCTGATGAAATTTGCTTAAAAAATACTGCAAATAAAAATGATCAAGATCAATTCATGCCATTAGTCAGCTGTATTTAACACATATTTTACACATATTTTGTCACCACCCTAAAATGGAAATTATAGTTTGAAATGTTTAACCCATGCAATGATTTAAATGATATGAACATAAGGACAAATGAGAATTTTTCAGCATCAGTAATCCATTCAAACACTTCTTTTTTCTTAAACATTTAATAATGAATATTAGTATCATCATTATATATGCTACTGTCTACCATTGTACATGGTAGACAGTAGCAATTCACATGAGGAAATTTAAGAGAAACTGTTGAGGGTTTCCTTCTTATTATTTCAAATTCAAAACACTCGTCCGTTTGCCTCACAGATACATCCCTCCAGACAAACGTGAAGAGAACGACCAGTCCACACACAAGTGGATGGTCTACGTCAGAGGCTCCAGAAGGGAACCGAGCATCGACCACTTTGTGAAGAAAGTCTGGTTCTTTTTGCATCCGAGCTACAAACCCAATGACCTCGTGGAAGTGAGGTATGTGTTTGCTTTGTTTTCCGCACATCTAAAAGATTCACTTCTGACGCGAGTCTATTTTCGACTCCTTTTGTTTTAAAAATTAGCACTCTCTGTCAGCACTTCCCTCAGGCCACAATAGGATTAAGTCAGACGTAGGAGAGTGACGTTGAAGCCGTTTTATTCCACATTGTCTTCAACTTATTATACTTTAAGATGCCGACTGGTCTGTCATCAGCTCCACCTCTTAAATATTTAGTGCTGTTCATGTTTGAAAATGGTTTCCTCTGTTGAATAATCTAGTTTCTGTCGTATTCCCAAACATTTTCAGGGCCTTTTAGATCGATGGCAAACAAATGTTTGAGGTCTTTTCCATGTCATCGTTCAGCACATAATGACTCAAACCAGAAGTCAACATGACGCATGACTAATAGTGGGCACACCTAAATTATACACACGATCATTTAATCACCAGCTACAGCAAGCATTCATGGACTTGCCTTAGCCCAAAGCACAAAGTCATCTGTCACGTCTCTGCTTAAAGATCCTGATGTTTCCAACTTTTCTGTGTTATGTTTAAGATATAAAAGGCTTTATCCACTTGATGGGAATGACTTTATAAGTTAGCCATACTCCACTCCAACATCTCTTGAACAACCGGGTAGAAAGAATTATCAAGACTTGCTCAAGCTCTTGTGAATTTTAACGTCTTGGCAGTCATGTTCCCAACACATGTAATACTGGTGTAAATTGAGAGATGATTCTGAAGTTAAATTTGATGGTCTTGCACCCATGTTTGATGATCATTACTGAAAAGTCTCTTGTATCTGGTATGTGTTTTGTAAGTCCATTTTTATGCGCAAGATAGCTGGATTTTTTTTTTGATGATGCACTATACTACGGTCTCACTTTACAGTAAACACAACAATCACTATCATTTCATTATGCAATACCAATAATGACTGGATAAATAAAGTTGCAGACAAAATAAACATCCTTCATTGTTTAGTTTTCATCTTATTCATAAAAAGGGATTACCGTCAAGTCAAACAACCTTCGCATGAATATGAGGTACAAAGGTTTTTAAGATTTCTGCCGGTGCGAACCTGCGTATCAGTGAATTGTCTGTGTATATAGGTCCATACAAAAGACCAGCTGTTGATGTTGGCCGCACTATAGGAGGAGACGGCTTGTTTTGGTTGTGACAATGCAAACAGTCTGAGCACCAGCATGTGCAAACACACCGTGACACATTAGCATGCAGCAAAACACATTACAGGAAGTGATCGTGACACATCAAAATGATCCCTGTTAATAATAAACATACACAGACAGTGGTATTTGGCTATGTGTACTCAACTTTTCACAGTATTTTTCCTGCCTTTAGTCCATTTCAAGTCGCAACCCAGATGTGGTGGCATTATCACTGCATTTTTTTGAAATAACTTCTATAAAATATATTTATTGTTTCTTCAGCTCATCTGTATTCAGTGAGACTAGCATCGGATTGTTAATGTTTATTGACATTTAAGTTGAAGCTGAAGGTTGTCGAAGATCTTTTCTGTCTACCTGATCTGAGAAATAAGCTGGCTTAGTGCTCAGGTAGAAGAGTGTCAGCAAATCTGAGGGAGCCGCAGACTAAGTGCATCGAAAGTGGAGATTTATGAAAATGTTGAATCAAGAGAAAGCGGTGCACTGAGTGGGCTTCAAAGTGGGGAAAGATGAGAGAAGAACCCTGAAGTCATTGATTTTTAAGATTATCAACTCGATGTAGTTGGACGCAAACGTTGATCCGAAAGGTCGTCCTGATTACTGTACAATCTTTCTGACTCCTCTCAAGTTTTCTAACCATAGTCTGTACTCAGCTAGAAATGAGAGCGTGTGCACCCAGTATGGTTGGTTTCATAGCCTGCAAACATGGTGTTATTTATTTATATTCACAGTTTGCTTGAAGAATTCAGTGATGACATTTTCTTCATTGTAGCGAGCCTCCCTTTCATTTGACACGGCGTGGTTGGGGCGAGTTTCCTGTGAGGATCCAGATCCACTTCAAAGACCCTCGCAACAAACGTATTGACATTATTCACCAGCTGAAGGTACGAATGATTCCCCCCCACCCCCACCTCTTTTTTTCAGGCAAAATAATTCTGATAGTAACATAGACAATGTTGTTTGGGTACTGTTAACCTGCTGTGTCTACTTCCCTGTAGCTGGACAGGACATACACTGGGCTGCAGACACTAGGTGCAGAGACTGTAAGTAGGAATTGAGCCCTTATTGTTGCCATTCAGGTGCGTCAGTGATTCATTTCCATCCTCAGGTGGTAGATGTTGAACTCCATCGGGATTCACTTGGGGAGGACTTCATCCCTCAGCCCTCTTCTTCAAAGGTGACTCGGAGAGCAGATAGCCCAGTGACGTCTGCGTCGCAGGCTTCAAGTCATGGATGCCCAACTTCGCCAGTTAAAGAGGAATCCAGAGTAGACAAAGGTACTCGTGCATATTTTTGTGAGCAAAGTCTTTGTCTGTATGAAACTTGATGGATCGGATTAAAAAAAATTTCAATTGATAATGAGACATGGGACATATGGTTGAGATCTAGCGTTGTTCCGGATTGTTGTTCACTTCTGTTGAATAATTCTTCACTCATTGTTGAGCTTCAACATGTTTATTCATATCTCAAATTAAATATCGCACCCTAATATTGGGTCGTAATGAGGAGCTTGGCAGAGGTCAGCACTGTCTTTTCTAGTTTAGTAAACTATAATCAAATGCTATTACATTATAGAAATATTTATGCTTAAATCATAAGCATGTGTTTTTTGTCCATCCTGTTGGTGGAAACCCTTATAGGTCACTTATCTTCAGGCGCAAAGGGTTTCTGCTCTTCTATCATTGTTTTTATTTTTGTTCCAGATATCATTAAAGCAGAAAGTGGGAAGTCTGTAGGGGCTCACGGCAATGGTCTTGCCCCAGGTGAAGTCACCCCAACCCCAAGCAAACCCAAATCAAGTGAGAGGGTCACGCTGGGATCCAACGGCAACTCTGCCTTCCAGCCCATCACCACAAGCTGTAAGATTATTCCTCAGTCACAGACACCAAGCCCTGCTGAGTCGCCCGGGAAGTCATTCCAACCAATCACAATGAGCTGTAAAATAGTTTCAGGTGAGTGCCTCCACCTAGTGTTTGTTGAACTCTTGTTTTAATAGCGTTATTATTATTGAGCTATTAAATTTCCTCATTTGTATGTGGTGACTGTTAAACACAAACATAAGCAGTGTTCTACCATGACGGTATAAAAATTATGACATTATTTTATTGCAGATACAGTTAATCAAAAAAGAGTAAAAATCATAAAGGAACTTTTGACACAAAATATAAATATATGCAAAGGTGCTTTTTTTTCCTCCATTTATTTTGACTGTCAAGAAATACAAAAAATGAGTCCTAAAACAAAGATTAGATTTAGAGTTGAACTGTCAAAGCATTTCTACATGTATAGTCATATTCTGACTTCATGTCGGCCACGTAAACACAGTCCTGTAGACCATGGGACGTACTTCACCCAGGTCTGATCAAGGGGTTATCTCTCCACTTTTGGTTGTTCAGACTGTCCCGTTTGTCTCACCAGGTTCCCCGATATCGACCCCGAGTCATTCACCGTTGCCACGCACGTCTTCCTCCTCCACTCCTGTCCAAACCAAGCAGAATTCCTCCGTTCTCAACAACCCGTATATCATTGTGGACAAGCCAGGTCCTGTTATTAGCATGGCCTCTTCGTCCACCACGTCTACAGGTACTTTGTGTATTCACCCCTGATGTTGAAAGGTTCTGGACTGCCCGTGCTCAAACCAATACTCAGGCCAACTAGAGTTCTATTCTTATCTGCTCCTGTCTCATCCCAGTCACTGTTTACTTCCTGAAGCAAAATGTGTGATGAGTAAGCCAGATGGATTCTGAATTACAGGTTACCATAGTAACAGCAGGATGTTGAGTTATGTCATAATCATTACACTGCAAATGTTACTTCCTATAAACAGGCCTCATGTATGATATTACCGTTTTTTTTTTCCCCTTTTTGGGTTCATAATTGTGAAAATGTATTTACCGATCCATAGGAAGCCCTTCAGCCAAGCAGTCTGCAGCTCAGGGCACTCGATCTCCAGCCCCTAAAGTTCACACTGGCACCTTGCTCTCTTCTGGAATGAAGGTGAGTCTCAGTGGAAAGTGATCCTTTAAGTAGTCGTCACTGCTATAATGCATATAATGGTCTTTGATATATGTAGGTCACACGGTGCCAGCGACAGAACTTGAGCAGAAACTTTTTAAACTGTTGGAATAAATGTGTCACCGTGCTGTGTTATGACTTAGCGGCTATATTTAGATTCCCAAAATTATCTTGCCGAACCACTTTCAAGTATTAAACCAGTATATGGAAAAGGCTGAATTCTGAAACGCAATATAATCTTGGTCATGGCTAGCGCTCGGTTCATTAGTTTCTCTGTCAGTGTTCCTCTGTAAATTCTATTATTTGTAAGATGGAGTGAGACATTCATAGTGTTCTTGTTGTATGTGTAGTAAGTGCCTCCGCAACCACTATAAATAACAGACCAGTCTAAAGATGGAGCTGCTGTGTGAAAACTCGATCACGGTTTTACTAACACTGAAAAGTCATCCCCACTCTCTGTCTCCCGACCCGACGCAGAAGTCTTTCATCGCGCTAAAGTTCACATTCTCTGGCATCTGCTGCAGTACATGGGGGCGGGCGAGGGCGACAGGAGGGTTCTACACTTGATAAATAAATAATGATTCTAGCTTCCAAAATGGGATCTCAGCAATTTCGGTGGCTGGAATTGATTCTGGGAGTCGTCTTCAGATGTGAAGCTATGATCTCCGGGCTTCTATGAACCTCTTGGGTCCCCTTTTTTTTTTTTTCAAAGGTTATTATCAAACAAGAACCGGGGGAAGTTTCATCACAGCAGCAGGCGGTTTCCACGACAACTAGCCAACAGCAGCCTGCTGCAACTGCAGCCCATCAGTATGTCACGGTGAAGGGAGGTCACATGATCTCCATGTCGGCTCAGAAGCAGGCAGGAGGCGCTTCGGGCAAGGTCGGACAGTCCTTCCATTTCCACTGGTTTAATCCAGCAAATAAAGACCAGTCACATGTGATGGTTTCTTTTCTCTAGATGTTTGGCATCCCTGTCAGCTCCACGCTTCAGTCTGCCGTCAAACAAGTAGCCATCAGCAGTGGACAGCTTCTGGTGGCCAAGGGCAGCCCGTCTGTCTCCAAGGTGGTGGGTGGGAAACAGGTTTTGGCTCAGGGAGTCGCAAAAGCCATAGTCAGTGGGGTTGGAGGCCTTTCTACTCAACAGGCGGCTGCCAAGGGAGCTGGTAGTTCCACCGGCAAAAGTGGAGGTCAGAGTTCATGCACAAACATACAGCAATACCCTCAGTGTATATGATGCCGGTTTTTATTTTTGTGTTGTGCAGTGATGGCAACTCTTCAGCTGCCAGCTAACAACCTAGCTAATTTGGCTAATTTGCCCCCGGGGACCAAGCTCTACCTGACCACCAACAGCAAGAACCCCTCAGGGAAGGGCAAGCTGCTTCTCATTCCTCAGGGAGCCATCCTCCGAGCGTCCAGCGCAGGTGAGGGCCATCTGTCCCACTTTTTCTTCAATACAGACTCTAGGAAGCGGCATCCCACCATCGATCACTAGTCAAATGTTCTGATGCTTTTCTTTAACAGTCGTGAGTTAGTTGTGGTTTGAACGATTTTGTTTTGTCACTGCCGAGTTGAGAAGAAATAAGGTTCTCTGTCCCACCACTTGTCATTGGAGGAACCTACTGAGCTAGCATACATTTGCGGTCTTTGATATTTCTATAGATCAAAAGAGATGCATGACTCCTCATGCAGCCACAATCCTTGCCCCAAATATTACTGTCAGACTCCTTCATGCGTCTTGTTAAAGTAACTTTTTAGACATATTTTGGAAAGGAATTCAGGGCATGTGGGTGGCAGTCGGCCTTAAGACCAAATGACCTTCGAGCATATGAGTCATTCAAATCCGTCTGTGAGCCAGAATGTCCGATAACAAACAACTTGTCAGTCATCCTTTGTCTCCAATCAGATTTCCCTTTTTATGTTGTCCTTTCAAGTCATAGGGAGACAAAAGAATAGAATATTATCCCCCTCTTTGGATGAACTCAAACAACTTCAGGCGCATTGATGATAACATTTGGCAGTAATGAGTTTGTGTTTGTAATTTAGGTCAGCAGTCTCAGAGTGGCTCATCAGCAGGCACTGGAGGAACTCAGACTTCCTCTTCTTCAGGCAGCCTGCCATCCAACCTCTCCTACACGTCATATATCCTCAAACAGACCCCACAGGTGGGTGGATGCTCGTGACATTACCGCTGTAGACCTAACCATGATCCTGCCACTTTTGAAAGCATCCGAAATGATCTTGACATTGAACTGGTTTGCTTCTTGTCCTTCGTGAAGGGCACGTTTCTTGTTGGCCAGCCATCACAGGGCTCTGGGAAACAGGCCGGATCCAGTGTGGCGACCTCCTCTCCTGCTACTGGTACTCAGCAGGCCATCCGGGTCACAGCTGGGCAGAAGGCGGCAATCCTGGCTCAGGTTGGTGTTAAGAACAGAACCATCCGACACATTGTGGAACCATAATGTTATCCACTGTTATGTAAGTTGTTGAAGCTAATATACAGTAATGATTCCACGACACAATTTTTGTTAGCCATGTCGACAATATTATCTTTTCGCTTTGTACAGCGAGTACAGTGTACACTACTGTATGTGGTGTGATGATGACCGCTGCTCCACATCTGAATGTAGAATACATTATTGATGTCCCCGGAAGAAGACATATGGCTCTCTCTGAGGGGGTGTCGAGATGCTGCTTTGGTGCACACATAAAATATGAATATAAAGCTTCAAAGAATCATATTTTTCTTTTCAAATGGAAGAATGTTTTTTTTCTTGCGCATCTCGCGTGAAGCTAGATTTTTTTTTTGTCTTCATGTGTGTATTTAAACGAGGAGTGGAATTCAATTTAAAAAATAATCAAATGATGGACAAATACACACATTTAAACAACAAAATGTGGTTTATTTTGCATCAGTTTGACAAAACACAATAAATCACGATGGTGGCTATCGAGTTTTTATATCACCGTATTGAAACTAAAGCTCTTTTAATATCTTGAAAATATTTGTATAAGAATTTCAATTTTATAAGGATTAGAAATACATTCAGAGTAGTGGAAACCCTGGCCATTGTTTTAGCGAAAAACATGCCTGAACAAAAGCAAACGGAAGCTTTTGTTTGCTTTTGTTCAGGGATTCCTCCATGTTTGTTGTTGTTGTTATCATCCTAGCTGCCACGTGTCTTGTGCATCAGTGTGATCAGTGGACCAGGAACTCCTGCACTTACAGAGGTTCCCTGTTGTCTGGAGAGCAAACTGTTAAATTCAATTAAACTAAATTAAATTAAATTAAATTAAACATTAAATTAAAGTTCCAACACTAATTTAAACTATTGCATCGCATTTGATTAGAAATTATTTTCAATATTGTATTCATTTTTATTGACAATGCATCATTCAAAATGTGCTTTGCTTCCCTTTTTCTAGTTATAATTATATATCATATAATCATTATTATTATTTGACATTATTCATGCAGTCATTGTTGTCCTTTTAATTCTTAAATTCATGATTTAATTCATATTCTTTTTTTTCCCCTCCAAGCTGGATATTCTCTTGTTTTTAAACATAACCCTGACACTGCGTGACAGGTGGTGGGCGGAGCCCAAGGTGCGCAGGTGAAGCTGTCCGATGGTTCTGTCAAGATGGTTGCTGCTGGAACAGCGGGCCACTTGTCCAAGCCAGGGACCACCACGCTGAGGGTGACTACATCTTCCTCTGGCTCCGTGATCGCAGCACCTGCCACCAGCAAGCCGCAGGTGAGGTTTACTTTCTCTGAGGTGTTATTCTAACACGTCTTCCATCATCATGAAGGTGTGTTCCTGGATATAACTTTTCCTCACATGACTTATTATTCCACTCCTAGACTCATCAACATAAATGCATTTTCATAAATAAGATTTATATGATTTCCTGTGAGCTTATTCCCCCCTTGTTCTTTCTTTCTAATATATTGTTTATGTTCTCACAGCTCTGGCGATGCCTTTTTTACGCCGTAATTTATCTAAAATGTCATATTTTTTATGTGGTGCTTAACATATATAAATATGGATTTGAAATGATGGAGTTTGGAGACATTACGTGCAGCACAGCAGGGTGATTACTGGCAAAAGAGGACACACATCAGTGCAGACGCAAAGTCGGTGGCGTATTCAAGCGAGAGCGGATTTCAGGCGGCTGGTGATGAGCCCAGAGCATCTCTTAAGTAGCAGTTGGGGAATGCAAGATTCAAATTTTTAAGATTACAAACAGGCTGAGATCATTAATCGGGGAAATGCAGCCGCCGAAAGAAATCCTGGAGGCTCCGAGGACGAAAATAAATATGTACGTGAGAGGAAAGTCACTGACGGATTTGCATGAGGCAGATGTCATTGTTTTGGGGAAACTACTTTATAGGCGAACCCAGAACAGCCAGGAACTCTGTTGGCGGATTTTTATTCAACCTGCCAAACTCGAGTTACAGCTCGACTGGGCGCCACCTTTGAAGCAATGCTGGTTACTAGTACACAAACAGAAAAGCCTTGCGTCCAGTATGAAGTATTTCCCTCGACTCATTGAGGCAGGTGCATCATTGTGAGTGATGTGGGTAACTATATGATGAAGCCCTCTGATCCTCTTGATGCTTACAGTGCACTCACTAAATTGCAGCTACTGATGACTTCCATTGATAATGAGGACATGAGGCCAAATCTCAGTGCAAGCAAAGCATCTGCTAATGTGTTTTGGCATGAATTCATTTACTAATAGTTGTTCAACACTGAAGGTACCGATGGCTCACAGCTGAGCGCTGAATCAAACACCACAAAACACAAATGCTGTTGTCGTTTCCTGAACTGATTTTATTTACCCAAACACATTTTATCGCTGTGTGCCACTCATTTTCAGTCACCTGAAGGTTAGCTGCTGTGGTCTGCTGATGATCCTCTGGTCTTGGATGTATGTTGTCTACAAACGTTGCAGTTCTGAATTCTTTCAATGAAATTGTGACCACATGAGCTGGTTTGGTCAGACCATCTGGACAGATGTAGACGCTATAGCAGCTGTTCATATCAGGCTTGATACACAAGTAGTACCTTCAAATGTTTTTTGTTTTTTTTTCATGGTGCTGTGCGAACTACATTTTGGCCTGTTCCCCAACAATATAGGCTGCTGACAGCGGAAAGTCTTCTCAGCATCACTCACTGCTGGTTGCAGCCAACCAAGCCGCAGTGATCAACGCAGCCAAAAGTGCCAGTGCTTCTGCGGGCAGCAGCATATCCAAGACCACCGTGGCCACTCTGGTGAAAGGAGCCGCGACGCTGTCGAGAAGCGCAGCAGGTGCCACTGCTGCAGCATCCCAAACAGCCAAAGGCGTCGCCAATATGCCCGCTGTCGCCACATCGAAGTTGCAAGGAGCAGCTTCTGGACTCCCTAAAAACAGCGGCACATCAGCGGTCACGGCAGCTGGAGCAGGAAAGACCAGCGCGACTCTCTCAGGTGAGATGGAAAAAATCATTGAGCTTTGGTCCGGTCTGTTCTGAAGCCACGTTTGGTCATCAGGTATGCTGAAGATCCACTCTGGAGGGTCCAGCTCCCAACAGACGGTCTTGACCATCCCTGCCAACCAGCTCAAGCAGCTCGGGGTGGGCGCAGGTTCTGCAGGGCTGCAGACTATCCTGATGCCTGTGGGGAAAGGTAGGAGCTCTGTTTCTAGTGTTCCCTGTTTTAGTATGGACCTTTAATGAATGTGCTTCACTGAAGACGGCTGGATTCTTTCTAGCTGAAAAAGATAAAAGTGACTTTGCAATTGGCATTAATTTTACAAAATCTTCAGTTGGATTTATCTGGCTTTATCTATAGTTTTTATGAAATATTTTTAGAATCCAAATCTGTGCTGCTTAAAATTTTAAGCCCCCCTTCGTCCTTTCCTGCTTCTCTACATCAAATCCTGATCCACTCTGTCTCGTGTCTAGTGGTGTCTAAAGGTCCTGTGCCCAGCTCTCCTTCCCTCCCCTCCCCCACCACCTCCACCCCTGGTGCTGCAGGAGCCTCCCCTGGTCCCGTCAGCCACGCTCCTCCCTCTCTTGCCCTTCCTCTGGCCCAAGGTGAGAGGCCTCCTTCCCTGTCGGTCCAGTTGAACCCCACCATTTCTGCTGATAATCCGGCTCTCACTCTTCTGTCATGCTCAACTGTCACAGTCAAGACCGAGCCATGTGCCGGCACAGCTGTCACGGCCGCACCATCACCTCCGGTCACCTCCCCCGTCCCCACATCTGCCCAAGTGGCCACCGCTGTCAAGCAGGAACAAGGGGCAGATCATTCCACGCACGACTTCATCAAGTACGCATCACTTGGTTTATTAGCGGAGACTCTGTGGAGGAGGGACGCGGTTTAGTCTTCTTGTGGTTAAAAGTTGCCGGCTTCTTCCCCCAGCACCGAGCACATCGAGACCATGATGCAGCTGCTGACAGCTGTGGTGAAGCACTTCCCACTCATCGTGCCAGAGAAAAGTACGTGCGCTCGAAAAACCCCTTCCAAACACACAAATATTTGGGCTTTTGTCAAGCTGCTTCTCTTTCATGTGTTTAGCGGAAGACTCTCATCCCTTCTGCGCCGCGTCGATGGAACAATATTATTCCTGGAATATTGGAAAGCGCCGAGCCTCAGAGGTACATTCTTTGTGTTCTCGCCTCAAAACCCAGTTAAAAGCCAGCGTTTGTTTCTTCTCCTTTATTTTAAGGCTTCAGAAGTGTGATCGGTTTTGGTTTCACTCTAATACGCTGCAGGACCACCGAGTCAGCAGCCATTCTGCTTGCATCATGTCCTCACATCAATCTGTTTGGATGTGCCCCCAGCCTCACCCCCCTCCCCCCTCACCTTCCACCACCGGCTCATCTTCACTTGATGGTTTCATCAATAGTTCATACAGGCCAAGTGTGTCTCCCCTCTTATGAAAGACTCTGAAAGGAGCCCACCAGGTGGTATTTATATCTGCAGGTCACTGATTTACTCCTGAGACCAGAGAGTGCTGCCTTCAAAAGTCCCTTCAGCTCTGTGATCAGAGAGAACCGTGGGAAGGTGCTCCAGATTGATCCAGGTTTTTCATGACGTTAAACTCATATAGTACATGAGTTGGGAGCCCAGTCATACGCTTATGTTACGTGTTAGGGGGAGAAATGGGACACAGCCTTAAATTCTTATGAACTTATGGGTCCCCAGCTGCCCAGCTTCCCTATCTGGAAAATATTTTTAATATTTTTGTTTTTGACTTATTCAGTTGACAAACCAACAGCTCTGGTGACAGAAATGTGGGCCATTAACTTTGGGTTTAAAAGGAGTTGTGGGTGTGAATGAGCAGTTCAGCCGAGGTCTGCGCTCTCTGAGAGCTGCACCGATGCCTCAATTTCCATAGGATTTTGTTCTAGAACTCCACATAAAAGGTGATGTCCAAGTCCTTTCACGTGTATTGAAAGCCATTGATTTAGTACTGTAGACGCTGGCAAGAAAAACAATCCCAGTGTAACAACACAGAGTGTCGGAGCATGTGGCCGCGCCCACGCTGCATGTGTCCAGCTCGTTGCTGTTATAAATGTTTCAAGCCAGATCTGTTGAAGTGCACTTTTCTGGACTTGTTCAGCCGAGGCTCATACATTTTACAAACACGGAAGCGGAAATTCTGAACTTGGAGCCCCAAAGTGAAAGTCTGGAAAGTGCCAAAGCCTTTGTCTGGCGCGAGCATGTTGCTAGCCTCTTTGACGTGGTGGCCGTGTCTGCAGCTCCAGCGGGCGGTGGCGGTCAAACGTGTCATCCAGGACGTGTTGGACCACTCCCCGCGCCTGCAGGCTCTCACGCCGCCCAAGACCAGAGAAGTGGTGCAGTGGTGCCGGCAGAGGGGGTACACACCACCCGACCCTGAACCCCAGCGCAGGCCCGACGACGAGTCCATGGAGGACATCCTCACGCAGATCGACAATGAGCCCGGTGAGTTCTGCCTTGTTCAGCCGCACATACCGGATCGATACTTGCCTGTCAGCTCGGCGGCTCTGGGAGTGCAGTCAGCAGCGGATCTGTTGGTCGGACTCTAGTGTGAAACTTCTGAGCTCTGGACCGAATGGCATTTTCATCTATACGTTTCCCTTTGAACCTCCATCACACACACCACAAGCCATGCTCTCCACATAGCTGATGTCTGAATGTGAGGCTTGATGCGGATCTTCCCTCAGAGTGTCCGTCCACGCTGAGCTGCCCGGACGAGCTGCTGCTGCGGCTGGAGCAGATGCAGGCGCTGCTGAAGACCGAGCCGGAGGAAGGGGACGACGAAATAGTGGACATCGTCACTGTGACTCCCCCGTGCCAGAAGCTGAAGGTCAAAGAGGAGGAGCCAGAGACAGACACCGAGCCCAAGTTCTACATGGGCCCGTGCACGTCGGGCCAGTACGTCAGTGAAGCGGCCCAGCAGGTGCTGAAGCCTTCCTTCTTTATCGTTTATCATCTTTGATCCCAACCTGCTGAGTCCTGTTTGTGCTGCTCAGATCGGGATCAACATCCAGCCCGTGGAGGTGGAGAAGAATCTCTTTGCTCCTGTGATAGAAGCCATGATACTGAAGGTCAGTGGCCAAGCCACCCGTGTGCCGCTGGTTCTTTCCTCCTGTGAGAGTCTGTTGTGTTCCAGGCCACTGAGCAGTTCGCCAGCGACGTCCTGAGAGAGTCTTTAGCCGGCGCCTTCGCCAAGTCACCGCAGAACAGGTCAGTCTTTTCAGTTCCCACTGCTCCTTATAAAGCAAGGTTTTCTGTCCCTGCTTTAACTTGAAAGTCAACTTGGGTTTTAGAGCTCCAAAAGAGATCACAGCCATGAACATCCACGAGGCCATCTGCAGCATCCCCACGTGTGACTTCCTCACCAACACTCACATGGGATACCAGGAGAAGGACGACTGAGACGGGCGACATGAAGCTGACTGAGGAAGCGAGCGGTTCCTCCACGGCCTGTCCAGGCGCGTTCCTCTGACCAGCCTGAATTTCAGTGTCACACTGTCCAACTCTGACCAGCGAAGGAGTTTGACGCGAAGAATATCTGTACCTGTATGTGTACAAGTCAAGCTGCCTCTTATTTAAACATCATCACCATGGCAACCAAGGATCAGCGCTTTATTCACCCAACAGCTTTTTAACATGGCACCATTGAAGATTTTTAACAGTTTTTAAAGGTCATTTGTGCTGGAATTCCTGGAAACCACCTTGTCTTAGATCACACGGACAATCTTCAGTCCCATTTTTAAATTTCCCCCCGAACCGAACCCGCTGGATCATGGCTTCTTTGTCAAGTGTCAAAGGAATGTGATGAGTGCGACCAACGTGTGTGGGAACTAAGATGCGCGTGTTTGTTCATGTCCGGTCGAAGGAATTTGGGTGTGTATGGTTAGCAAATATTGTATTTTCAATTTCAGTGCAAACCAAAAATATAAAAAAATGAATATTCTTGTAATAAACAGAGAAAATATTCTCCTGTCTCAACTCTTGTTTCTTCCACTTTGACTGAAACGCACCGATTTATAGTCACAGATTTTATTTACATCGGAATTTTTCAGCAAAAATTTACAAAACATTTTTAACAATTGTTTCCCAACTTTAGCTAATCCAAGAAATTGAAATAGTTCAAGCAGATGTCTAGCAACAACAACGAATGATACGCTTGAGGATGCACATCACAGCACGTAAGAGCGGACTGACTCATTCACGCCGCAGCCAGAGAGTTTGAAAAACTACATCATGCATATTCAACCGCTCTGGAGACGCGTGGAAAGTGGGGCGTCTCTCGCTACCTGTCCTTCCTTCTCTGTGATGCGTTCAATTGCATAGATTCTGGTGTTGTGAGACCGACTGAAACCATTCCGGCTCCGATCAGTGACTGCAGCCTCTGGATCCGCTTTGAAAGACAGCTGAAGGGTTCGGGGGAAACTTGGTCCGTACCAGGTTTTCCTAGGCGCAGAGAGAATAAGAGAGAGTTTGGATCTGGAGCAAAACACGAGAGGCATCTGAGATGCCAGTCTCACGCTCTTCATCTGAACCGAATGCAACAGAAGAAACCTGCTGGATGGTCCCGGAGCTCGGCCCGAGACGCGGCTCCAGGAGGACACTAAAAATATGTCTGGCCCAGTTGCACGGAGAGTTCAGGACGCCGAGTGAGAGGATGAGCTGCTGGCGCGAGTGACACGAGCCCCTCCGAGATGATCGGCCCACACGCTCCGCCAACACGGCTCTGACTCACCACTGCTCAGGTGTGAGTCTCGCGCTTCTGCGTCCGTTCATTAATGGATGAAGTTCAAATCGGCTTTTGTTGATGACGGCGCCTGGCAGCGGCCAGAAAACTCATTATTGCGGCGATCAATTTGTCAAATTGTTCACCTCCGACGAGACAAAAGCCGCAACAGTCCAACAGATTGTTCATTACAAAACCCACTTTGTGGGATGTCACCGCTAAACCCGCTGACCTGGACATCTCCAGCAGCCTGGAGCGGCTTCCCAGACTCGCTTCCAGCTACAGCCACAGCGTGAATATTGACTCACGTTAAGTTGGCACCACTTAAGGGACCGACAAAAAATTGTTTGGATCGAAAAAAAACGTAAAGTAATGTCGTAATATTCTATGAACTACACCAGTGATTTTCAACCACTGTGCCGCGTCACACTAGTGTGCCGTGAGAGATCGTCAGGTGTGCCGTGAGAAATTATCCAATATCACTTTTTTTTTTAATTAACATTTATTAATAATTTTCTGCAAATATTATGTCATTGTCCAGTGTCCGTGCTGTAAAGGCTGGCAGAGTAATGTAATATTTGTCCGTGTGGCAACACGTAGCTGATTGCCTCGTTCCTCCAAGAGAATTAGTGATGCACCTGAGCTGTTGAAGAAGAGCTTCGTGTGTGTCTTTCCTCTATTCCTGCCAGGATATCGGCTTTGTGTTCATCTAAACAGGCCCAGGTTTCACACTGACTGAGTATAAATAAATTGAGAAATTATATTGTAATTAAATATACTATACAGAGTGTCATTTTGTAACATTTTTGGTTAGTGGTGTGCCACAAAATTTTTCCAATGTAAAAAATGTGCCGTGGCTCAAAAAAGGTTGAAAAACACTGAACTACACTACTGATGGTCACCACATTTATGTCACTTATAAAGGTTGTGTTATTACAGTAAGTAGTTTCTTAAATTTCAGTTCTTATTTTTCAAAAATATTTTCATCAAATTTTCCATACATATTTTGTAATAGCTATGTAATTACAAGGCTGATGGTCACCATATTCATGTCACTCATAATGGACCTCCCCATGGTGTTACTACATCAAGTAGTTTCTCAAATTTCTGTTGTCAATATTTAAAATATATATTTTTTCATCGATAGACCATGTGGCAGTGGCTCGTAAGAGCTAAGATATGTGTCCTAAAACGTTGATGTTATTGATTGAAAGTGGAATCTGTCAATATGGATCCAACTTAACCTAAGTGAATAAACGTGCTGTTTTTAATCGGCAATGACAGGAAACGCTTTAAAAAAAAAAGAGCCACATTTAATCCCCCAAATCCACCGCTGCCTCTCTTTTCACGCCATTGTTTTCTCTTCCCGGTCCATCTTTTCCTCCCCGTTCTCCTGGAGCGCATCCCGTTTCCCACGCTGCCCAACACAACAGAGGATTGTGTTTTGCTAGTTTGGCGGAGAGATGAGCTGAGCAAGGGGGTGGAGGGTGGGGGGATGAGATGCAGCGTGTGATAGATACAGTGGCGGAGAGGCAGAGAAGTGGAGGAAGGTGCGGCCTTTGATGGATTATATGGTGAAGTGCCATGTTGCGGTGCGGCGAGAGGCGAGGAGGCGGGGGAGAGTCGGTGGGGAGCAGGGGGTTATGACTGAAACAGAAGTGAGACTCAATGATCTGAGGAGAGGAGGGCTCAACACTCACTTACATTTCTTCCATAATGTATCAGGGACACGTGAATCTTGGGGTTCAGGAGTGAAACCAACTGAGAGGTTTAGTCATAAACCTGGAGCTTTAATATGTGAAGTCTTCCTAACCCGAGAGAAGAACCAGCAGCTCATCCGGGCCACGTCCTGCTTTAAAATGCTGGGTCACTTTGTGACTGCAGCATCACGACAAAAGCGATGCGTTGCCATGGAGACCGAAGTCTTCAAACTGGAACGCTCCACTGGGCTCACCTCTCCTCTCTGTGCGGCCTCGGGTGGGTGGGCGTCGGAGGAGACGGGGGCGAGGGCCGTGGGCTCAGACTGGACGCAGTTCCCGCTGTGATGCGGCCCCGCGGACCTCTGGCTCCCGGCGTTGAACGCTGCCTGATAGCTGGTCTCAGGGGGGAGAAGGGGGGCCTCGGTTCCGGAGTGAGTTCCGGGGAGTCCGGTGGGTTTTTTGGCGCTTTTAGCAGGTCGGACTCCAGTCCAGGGTCGGTACTCCTGCCTGGAGACACGAGCCCAGTTGAGGACAGAAATAAGCCTCTAAACAGAGTGAGAAC
Organism: Synchiropus splendidus; assembly: GCF_027744825.2. Lineage (NCBI taxonomy): Eukaryota > Metazoa > Chordata > Actinopteri > Syngnathiformes > Callionymidae > Synchiropus > Synchiropus splendidus. The sequence continues at coordinate 8,974,362 of NC_071346.1, read as the reverse complement.
TGAGGCTAGGTTCAGTGCAGAGGAAGCCTCCACTCTGGACTAGGAATGTCTCGTTATTCCCCAGTCAGAGGCTGTTAAAATGGCGAGGACATAATAGTAGTCTTTAAAAAGCATAAGAATACAAGAAATAATCTGATCATTCATTCATTGGAAATCATAACCCGGCAGGAGCAGAGCTCGGAACTTGACAACAAGTTCCGAGCTCTTGGGTCGGTACCTGTAGGAGCTGGTCCTGCTCTCCTCCCCGGACTCTCCGGACCGATTCCCCGGGTTCTCCTGCGACACCGCTGTGCTGGCGCCGGTCCCGATCCAGGGGAAGTTCTCCTTCCTGGGGATGGGCCAGGGTTTGAAGTCCTGCTTGTACTGGGTGACGCCGGAGAAGGGCGCGCCGCGAGGGTGGCGCTCTCCCCGGGGCGCGCGGCCGGGCTCCCTGGAGCCTTCCCGGCTCCCGCCGCCGTCGGCTCGCTCCGACGCCAGCACCTGCTTGGCGACGGACCGAACCTCCTGCTCGCCGATGTCCGAGTAGTTCTGGACGGTGAGCGGGACGGACAGGTCCGATTTGTCCAACTGGTTCCAGAAGCGAGCGAGGCAGCAGACTCTGCTGATGCACGGCCAAGCCATGGCGCGGACGCTAGCGAGACAACCGCGGGAGGGAAGCGAGAGAAACAGAGGTTACATCCAGAAACAGGACTGGTCCCGTGTCCGACTCTGGGCTCGCGCAGTCCTCGTTTCCATCTCAGCTGGAGAGAAGCCGGTGCGCCGGGGAGCGCCTGACCACGTGGTCTGTAGTGGACCTACTCTGCAGAGAACCACATCCGCAGCTCTTCACGCCTCCGCAGTGGTCAGTACCTGCCTTTCGCCTAACTAGTTCTCTCTCTCTCGAACTGATGTCTAAGCGGGGCTTCCTTCTTCCCTGCACCCGCCGCCATGGCCTCCGACTTCAGACAAGAACGCGCCAACTTGAGCGCGTCAGCAACGATGAGTTTGAACATCAACCAGAGGAGTCCAGAGCGTCTCGTGTTCCGCGGCATCCAGGTACGCGCCGCTCGGCTGAGCCACGCGAACATGAATTACAACACTGGCATCTGCTGGTGAAAGAGGTAAACTGCAGGCGTCGAGGTGATGCCGCCATCTGCCGGCAGAGTTGTTCACTGCAGTGTCAGACACGCGACGGGACAGCGAATCATTGAAGACTTTTCACTTTAAGACGCGTGTTTTGGAGTTGGTTGTTTAATTCTCGCAAGTTTCGGAGTTGGTTTTTGAGGAACAAGATCGCGATGCGGCCGCGAATAGAGCCGTGAATGTCGCGCGCCCGACAGGACCCGAGCGACAGCCGAAGAACGCGTTCAACTTTCATCGCATAATATTGAAACCACCTTTCACCACCTGCGTTTTATAACCAGCGGGTGACAGATCCGCATCAAAATACAAAACCAAAAAAGCTTCTGCTTATTTTGCTAAAACGCTTATGGAAGTTAAAATGATCCGTAACGCAGGAAGCGCATTTGAAGGATTTGTCCACTAGAGAGCGCTATACACTTCTAAACCAAAACCACCGTCATTCTGAACTCATTTTTAGTCCTTAGTTGAGGTTTGAACAGCTTCGGTTGACTAAAATCTATTTTTAAATGGTTTGACTTTCTGCCATTTAATCATGCTTTTGATTATTAATGATGTTTGTGTTCCTTTAGTACACAATATAATGCACGGATATTTTAAAAGCGCTTTCATGGATACAGCACAGTTTACTTCTTCTTTGTCATGATAGAAGTTCCTTGTTTCCCACACAGCTATAAAGACAGGAAGGTTTTCGTTAAATGATAATAATAAAAATAAATAATTCAGATTATTTATCTGGTGTTAAAGTGTCACCATGTCATGTTATTATGTCGTTAACTAAAAATAACAGGAAATGGATATCTTCTTATTTATTAGAATTGCTGATTTATACTGGGGAAAAAAAACTAAAACCAAATCTGAATTGAAATGTAATTTGACACAAACTTGGTTTCAAAGCAGAGACGCTTGTGTGAGCCTCCAGCCTTGTCTTCTCTCACTCGCTTGGTTCTCGCTTCATAATATTCCTATCAATATTTAGTCAGGTTGGAGATGCGTCCTGACAGCTGAGCAGATGTGAGGAAAGTCAAGCCAATACAGTGAAGCCCAGATGGTCCCCGACAGTAACTGATGGACTTGTTAACCGACACTTTTGACTGGACTCTTAAGTGGTTTCAGCTTCACTGTTTCCTCTTAGCACAACATCAAAGGAGGATCTCTGCAAGTCGTGATCTTCAGACATGAATAGCAGATCAAAGAGTAGCAACACTTTCTGTGACTGATCCTGGGTGGCTAATCATGTTCCTCAAGATGTTTCAGCAAGTTCTTTGTCAGATTATTAAACTTTTATTTGAGCTCCAAGCAGGCATGAATGGATCCGAACTCACACGCTGCAGTAGAAACATGAGCCCAGTACCAACGGCTTCACCAGGCCTGTTCCTCCATGACGGCGTGTCCTGGGTGGAAATGAGATCCTCCCTCATTGTTGTTCATGGAGAGCAGGCGCAGCAGAGAGAGCCATGCAGCTCTTGAGCAAACAGCAGTCTGAGAGGAGTCCAGTCGTCCAGGAGAGCTTCAGAGTAGAGCCACTGCCATCGACTGTTTTCAACTCAAATCCCGCTGGATGAAGTGTTTGTTTCTTTCAGCGTCTCTCTACTTCCTGTTTGTATTATTTTGGACTCTATTGTTGAACGTTTCTTCGTCAACTGGTCGTAACTCTGACATTCCCATTACACCTGAAGGCACCAATAGGACCAGAATTTTTCAGTATTTCACTACTGTAATCCACAGGCGCTTCATTCGCCTTCGCAGCTCCGACATTTAAGACTTTGACATGACCCTAAATCCTCAAGTGAAACGCGTCCATTTTATGGAACCCGTCAGGCATTGAAGGGAAACACAAAGTTGAAATTCACTTGGCTTTTATTCACATTTCATATCTGCTGACAGCTCATCCATCTCTCCATACATTCATCTACCTGTTCGACGTTCCTGACGGAAGCAGGACGTGAGACCACCACGCGTACTAACAACAATAACGACAACAATAAAAGCAGCATTGCAGTAACAAGTTTAAATCTCTCTCTCTCCCTCTTGGTATTCAAATGACCTGAATGTAACCATCACTGATCAGTTAAAAAAAAAAAAAAAACAGAACCGATAAATAAACATCGTCATCAACGGAGTCCACACTCACAATAATAATAATTATAATAATATAAGATCAAACTCAGAAGTAGAAAAGTGACTCAAGCCTTTGTAGGAAACATAGGTCTACAGTGTGTGCATGGATCGGTGTGTGTGTGTGTGTGTGTGTGTGTGTGTGTGTGTGGCCGTCTTCGTCCTATTCTTCGTCACCTGCTGAAGCAGCAGTTCAACCATTCAAATCTCCACCACCAGCTTTCGTGCTGGGCCCCCAGGGGCCAGGGCCGCTCTTCACTTAGTCAAAGTCATTAAGACAAGTTTGGTCGAGGAATGGCCAGGGAAGCTAGCAAGCTATAGCGAGGGGGCTACATCGATAGCGCCCCCTCTTCCTCATCATTTAAGCCGCGGTTGGCGGACACATTCAGGGCGCATTTGAAGCTCAACTCAAATGAGTTGCGACTTAAGAAGATAAAACTAGACTTCCACTCAGAAAAATGGGCGCTTGTTTATCAACATCATGTGTTTCAAAGGCGTCCTGTAGCGTCTTTTAAGTTATGATTTCATAGTTGGCGGTTGGGAAGCCCCTGTCAGGCATGCGGAAGGATTCGCTGCTAGCTTGCAGCCTTCAAGACGTAAAACAGGGAATATACTTGAATTACCGTGCTCGTGGTGCATTCAATGGACGTTGGAATGTTTAGGAAGAAAAAGGGCTCCACAATGAGATTAAAGTTAAAATTCCCCTGAAGTCGGTAAAAAGCAATATTGTAGTCGTGCTAGCTAAACAGGCTGCCGTGATTAACTTCAGTCATAAATTGTCTCTATTAGCTTGAATGCTAATTCAAGCTAATTTAAATACAAGGTTAGCTTGACGCTTTAGCACTATTTCTTCATGCTATAATGCAATGTATGGTCTACGACAGAAGATGACTGATGCTAGCTTGTGCATGTTTCAGCTCCAAAAGCAAGATGGCCGCGGTCGCATGCCTAACAGGGGCTTGTACGTGGAATGTGTCTGTTAAGGTCAAAGCATTTGTGCTAAAAATCCAGTCGTCAACACTGAGCGAAGATATGGTGAGCGACCGTGCGTCATAAAGGCCTCCGCGGGGAGCTGGGGGTACAAGGTTAGTGTGCTTTAACGGCGCAGTTCTCCTCATGACCGCTAGGTGGCGCCATATATTCCGCTATCTGACTGCATCAGAGGGTGAGGTTTCTTTCCAGAACAGTGACCCCCTGATGGGACATTGTCAATAACTTAATCATAAAGAAAACAAAATGCATATAATCTTCCAAAAGCTGGTGCTGTCCTATCCCCTCCTGTCCAGAGGAAAGTGACCATTCTGACCGTCCAACCTCGTCCGCCCCCCGGTGATTCCCCCTCTCCTCCGTCCTTCAATCCAGTCCAGCCTTCCTCTTGGTTTGCGTCCTTGAAATCCCAGTGGGATCCGCTGGTGACAGTCACTGGTACTGGAGGTAATTTTTGAGCGACTGAGGGAGGGGCAGCGTCTCGATCTCTTGAAGTCTCTCACGACCCAACGCCAGGCGGGCAGCGCGCCGACACAGGTCCATCAGAGGAAGAGGTTCAGCTGAGAAAAGACAAGAGGAATACGTCGATATTTCACTCTGGACTGTGAGAAGTGATGCTGAGAACCTTCAAATAACTTAGCCAGTCCAGCCAAAATGACCTGCTGAGCTGGTCAAACCTTCAGTTTGACTCAAAGCATTGCATCCTACAGCCGACAGCAAGTGTTTCCCGCCTGGTAAAATCGAACTGTTATCTTGGTCTGAGACGCTCTGCAGCTTAACCTCTTCTCTTCTGTCGCTGAGCTTCCGAATCCTCTTTTCCAAAAGAGCGGAGGGATTCAGTCCACTAATGGACCCCCTCACAAACACCTCCACCCGAGTGGTGTTCATTACGTTGTAATGAGCCGAGTTTACAGATTCTCACTCGGAAAACTGAAGGGAACGGCAAGCGACTGCGTCGTGTTGAGGCGTAAACAGGCGGAAATTAGAGCGGGAACAGCTCTGGGAAAACCTGCCCAGCAGCCGAGCGCCAGGACGTCCTCTATGGCTTCGGCTCCAGAGTGTGTGCTCAAGGTTACACTGGAGGCTTCAAGGTGTGTGTGTGTACACACTACACATGTGTGTGTGTGTGTGTGTGTGTCCTTGCTGGGACACTGGGTGAGCAGTCACTCGTGAGCTATCATCACTACTGAGGCTCAAACAAACATGAAGAGGGTCAATTCTGAAGCTGCATCCTGCTTTCATCTCCAGGTACTACATTTGTGTAGCAACACCAAGGGTTGCAAATGAAGGGTCCTACGGTGGCTGGTAGAAGGAGAAGAGTAGAGGAAGATGAGGACAAGAAAGAGTAAGGTGAATAAAGAAAAGATGAGTAAGATGGCAACAAAGAGGAGTAAAGAAGAGCAAGAAGAAGAAGACAAGAGAAGAAGAACGAGACGATGAGTGAGAAAGAGAAGACAAGGAGGAGGAAGAGACACAACTAGACATAACAATAACAAGAAGGAGAGGGAGAGGAGTAAGAGAAATGGGGATATAAGAAGAACATGAGTGAAGGTAGGACGCAGGATGACAAGATGGAGAAGAATGCAAGGTAGAGTAGATGAAGAAGAGGGAGAAGACTACACAGATGAGGAAGGAGAGGTAAGAGAAGAAGAATGAGATGAGAGAGTAAGTAAGCCAGGAGAAGGAGCGAGGAGGAAGGAGAGAAAGACAACTAGATATAATAACATTAGCAAGAGGACAATGAAGATGAGAAGAATCATAAGAATCTGTACGAGCAAGGAGAAGAAGAGCACGAGTGAAGTAGGAAGAAGGAGGAGATGGTGAAGACAAGAAAGAAAAGAATAAGGAAGTAGAATATTAAGAGTAAGAGCAGGAAGAATAGAAAGAAGAAGAGTGAGGGGAAAAAAGGAGAAGACTTTGGTCTGGAGTAATTCAGGACATTTTAGACATTAGCATCACAAGCTCCTTCTTTAACCACGAGTCTGGTTCTCTCAAGGCTTCTGCAGTTACCAGTTAACACACCAATGAAAGCAGTGCAGTCGCTGACCTCTCACTCGGCAAAATACGAGCGTCGTTGCTGCGTGACGCCGGCCAACAAGCCCAGACTCTCATGATCAGTCTAAATATAGAGCTGACAGGAATAAACAGGGATGCTAGCAGACCAGAAAATGGATGGAAATCTGCCCCGTGTGGATCAGCCTGTGTATTCTGTTACGTTTGCCCGGTGTGATGGAAAACCTCTGTTGACACGGAGGTCAAGTGCGACTGCAGCAGTCTGGATGTGAAAAGTCAATCTGCGGTCGCCGTGGAAAGCGACGGCAGAAGCCTTGACCCCGGGTGCGAACACGTTTTATTGAACCAGCGACCGTGTCCCGAACAAGCACCAAGCCTCATATGTAAATAATAATAAAGTGCAACACTAGCGCCCAATATAGCCAAGCAAAAGTATGAACCTTGGGTGAGTGAAGCCGCACCGTATGTAGCTGCATCTCCAGAGTTTGTTTGGAACATCTTAAGGCTTGTTCAATTATCAACCCACACAGGAGCTCAAACACACGGAATGGACACTTCATTACATTTACAAAGGCTCCCGTGTTTATAGCGGCGCTGCTGTGAGGGGGAGTCAAGCAAACTCCATTAACAAAAACTGTCTTTATTCCTTTGTATTTGTCTGAGGACCCCCCCCCCCCAAATGTTCTAAGTTGACAACAAGCGTGATTGTATAAACAATGACAGCGCCATCACTAGACAGTAGGGATGAGTGATATGGACAAAAAAGTTATCATGATAAATGTTGTAATTTTCGGCAGATAAATACATTTTCATTCTAGTCCATGTGTTGAACACACTACAGTCTCTTGAAACTGTTTTATGATGAAACTCAATGCTGGAGTTTGTCTCCAACATCATTATTTGTTTATGTTTTAATATAATAGTTAACCAAGCGTAGAGACGAGAAATTCAATGTTTCACGTCTCTGGTAGAAGCCGCTGGTGTCTGACAGACTGCTGTGCCAGTTTTATTTAGGGGCTAAATTGAACCGTCTGTCTGCTGCGTCTCATGCCTCTTAACAGTTGACTTTAACTATGGACCAGTCTGGACATATTTACTAGATGTTACTGAAGAAATACTGGAAATAATGTGAATAAATAATCATCTACTCATATTCTATTCTCCAAATCATTAAACAAACTGTCAGTCCTTTGTCTGGTGTGAACCCTGATCAGTGAACCCTAATGGGGACGCGGAAGAGGACACCGCCACCAATACCGGAGCAGAGGTCCGTCCAGTATCCAACTATTTTCACCACGGTTTTTCGCCGAGGCGCCAGCGCAGCAGGAGACCTGCATGTGTTGATATGAGGCAGACGACCGCACCAGAGAACCTATGAGGACCACTCCATCTAATAAAATAAACACAGATCCAGAGACTCAGAGTCGACCGGTGTCATGATCAAAGGTTCCCTGTATTGAAAATAAGTTTAAAACTACAATCGTACAGTCTCCACAACTGTCACACGCCCTTGTCGGCTGTCAAGTCCAATGCAGCCAGTGAGCCATGTGTTTATTGAATTTATCGTGGAGATTGTGTTTGGCGGTATATTGTGTACGATAAGTTATCGCCCATCCCTACTAGAGAGAGAAGTAGAACGCGTGAGACGCGCTTCTTCAGTCCATCATGTTGTAATTGGTTGCAAACGGAGGGTCAAAAGCTGCCGACATCCGTAATGAAGCTGACTTTGCTGCTCCTGCAGCTGAAGGTTGACGTCGCAAATGAGGCCTCACTGTTCAGAGAGGAGGTGAGCGAACTGACAGGATGGATGTGATGAGATGCGCCGGTCAGGATTTACGGTCTGGGGGTCATTCTAGTGTGCAGGCGTGCAAACACAGCAACACTTTTATGACAGATGTGAAAATCGACCCGGGAGGGAGGGGGGGGAAACAGGGGGACGTGTGAAGGCTGCGGCCGATAGATGACTCCAGAACATTAACACTGTGTGACGTTTAGAAAATAGGTTTCAAATAAGTATTGAATTTAAGGCGAAACTGGATCTATAAAAATAAAATAGAATTGTCACCACCACTCAGAGTTGCATTATTCAACGCTATTTAGATTTGAATCTCTATAATAGATCAACTTTTAAGTGACTCCTGTGGATGAACCACTGTTTTGAAGGCTGTCTTTTTCCATTCCTTTCTTCTTCACACCCCTTATGTGTGTCTTGAAGGAGCACCATAGCGCTACCACCCTCTACAGTCTGTTTGAGCTCATTACACTCATAAATTATGTAGTATGCGTGCTCTGCCTATTATTATAATGACATTCTGGAATTATAAAGACAACATTAAACTCTAAGAGGGGCAAAAAGTACAAAATATTTATGGTAAATATATGACTTTAAAGTTCCACTTAGTATATTATCCTATGAAAGTGGAATTTAACCGTAATTTGACCCTAAAACACAAAATTGAAACTTTGTTTAATGCACAATCCTTTTCCATTCACCTTCTGTTTATAAGACAGTCAAGCTAGTTCATATTTTCTCTGTATTTTTGCACTTCTTTCCTCATTGTCATTTTCTTTTCCAAATTCAATACTTGGTAAGAAAAAGAAACTGTAAGAAAAAAAAGTGAGAATAATGGCTGCGTCCTACTAATCTTTTCCTCTGTCACCAGTAACACCAACTGACTTCTGTCAGGAAAAAAAGCCGACACCTTCTGTCCCCTTTTTTCTCGCCAGCGCCCCCTTACTTATTTCTGAGTGCTGACATCAGCTCTTTCCTTTCCATCGAACTACATGACAGCGTTCGTGTTGCGATTCCTCACAAAGAACAGTTTTATCAATATCCAGCCGCCTTCGAAAGGGCTTCACCGTGAGTTCCAAACCTCAGAGCCGGGCGTGTAATCCCTTAATCCTTTAATTAAAGTCAATATCATACGAAATTGCAATTACCAGGATTCGACACGACAACGACGCGAGTACAGTGCGACCCCGGTGACGGCTCCAGAGCGAACCCACATCCAGGTCAAGGGTAAAACTGTCCGCAGCTCAATATCGTGACCAGAAATTGGACATATGCTAATCTCCCTTTCCTTCAATCTAAAGCCCAGTGATCGACCCAGGAGCGTGGAGAGGAGAACCAGGAGAACGATAAATATTAACAAGCTAAATATGCATAAGAATTTGTGTTTCACTCGTAAAAAACAAGTTCATTGAATGAATAAATGGAAGAAAGGAAAAGACATGCTGTTGATCTCTGCTAACTGAAGTGGCCCCTTCTTACCAACTAAGAAAGGAATCCACTTGACTTGTATTCTTTTGGAGCCGACATTAGTTTTGGGAATCGTGACTCAATACACACACAGTTGAATATTTTTATTTTGTGCTGACATGTTTGTTCCAAAGCAACACCCTGCAGACATCTTGTCTTGGCTGCTTTTCCTGTTTCACTTGGGAACGTTTCAAACAGAAGGTTGTTCGAGGAACGCCGCGCTGCTTTTGACAACAAGTCCCTCGAAATAATAATAAGGAAAGGCAAGTGTCAGAGGCGGCTGTTGAGACGTGAGATCAGAATCATGTGCCGCTACAAGGTGATCAAAGAGCAGAGAGACGGCAAAACGCATTAAAGCTTTTGCTGAGTAAAGGTGAGCGCAGCACCCTCACAGCGGAAGGGTCACAGGTTCCAGTCCAGCTGGAGGGAACCTTTCTATAGGAATTCAGAATAGGTTTCCTCCATGCACTCCAGTTTCCTCCCAAAAAACAGGTTAATTGATGACTATGAAGAGTGTGTTTAAACATGTTTTTTTAAGTGATCAATCATCAATATGAGACAAGTAATGTAAATTAAATATAAAGTTAATGTACAGTAAATGTTTAAGGGAAGTAAAATAGAAAAGCAGTACAACAAACTAACAATAATAACAAAAACAACTACTAAATAACAATAAAATACAATCATTTTCCTCGTCCAACATTGCTCTCTTAACGTTTTGCTGTCCACAACACAAACATTTATGCAGCATCACCTCCTTCAGGAGACAACATCTGCTGACAAGGTCAATTTTAACCTTCCAGTTTGGGTTTAAACTGCAGGTGCAGCTGTCGAGCTCATTCGGGAGCCACAAATTGAGAAGCTGAATTAGCACATTAATCCTATTAAGCAAAAGTGAAATGAGCTAATGATGAAAACAAAACAAAAAAGCGAATTAAGCTGAAGTGATTTTGCAACTAAAGTTCAGTTTAAACACACTAACAGGTGAAGACAGAAAGAATAAAGTGGCCTGAAATCAAAGTGAAATAAGTATTAATGATTTATGCACCAAACTGTCTCTATAAATCTTTCATGAAGCACAGACACAGAGACAATAGCGAACAGATTTCACAGCTAAGTTTGCATCACGGCTGGTTTTCACTGACTGCGCTCACAAACATACAACACTGCATTGTTGTCACCAAACATGGACGGTTTCTTGGAAACCTTTGTTCTAAAAAAAGCACGCAGCCACAGAGGAGGAGCTCTATTTGCCACTGACACTTGCACCTAGTGAGTCCCACTCAGCTGTACGGCGGGTGTGAAAATCCCAACCTGCTAGAGAAAACGTTTTCCGTGTGACTCATGTCATACCCGTTAATGACACTGAGGATGGTTGCCGGGCAGCGCTGTGATGCCAAGATAGAACGACATAACCACATGCCACTTGAGTCACAGAGGGAGGAAATAGAAGATTTGGGTAGTGAAAACAAGACTCACAAAACAGAATTCTTCATCTTGTGTTTCAGTCTCCTCCACGTTGACCCTCCCTAGCCACACCTATCCTCTTCACGTGCGCACATCCATGAATCTCTCTTTGACTTGGTACATCCATCTCCAGCATTCCTTCATCCAACACAATCTGGAATTCCAAACAAACATCGTCTCCACCCTGCCTGCACTCTCTTCTTCGCTTCCCTTGATCCCTACTGTGGCTTGTATTGTAAACCAGTGACTTATTGGGGATGTGTATAACTCTAGAGGTACCTCAAAGGACTCACATCTATTTTGACAGCCAACTAGTCACTGACTATATAAACATCTAGTCCAGCGTTTCCCCCACAATGGTTCTTTTTCAATTGTACAGTTTGTATGTAAACGCTGCATTGACTGGCAGTATTTTTTTAAATTGATAAGTTGTTTCAACCACATAGTTTTCACTGAATTTGTCTTTTCATTTCCTTAATATAGTGTTATGTTTTCAATTAGGCTGGAACTGAAATAGATTAATTATGGTTAATAAATAAAAAAAAATGTAATTGTTAGCATAAACAATGTCGCTCATCACTGCATCTTAAATTTTATTATTCTGGTGTCAAAATTTAAAACTGATTCTTTAAAATAATATAATAAATACATAGAAATAAATTCCAAACCTATTTTTTAGTTAACCATATAGAATATTACAATATATTGTGACAGTATGGTATCATGTTCTTACTACAATATTAAAACAAAATTTAAATTTGGATAAGTCACATGATTTCATGTGTGTATTTGTCAGCAGAGTGCTTGGCCAAAAATGATTTAAGTGGTACTTTGCTGAAAAAGCATTGACAACCACTGTACTAGACAGAAGCATCTTTAAATAAATACCCACTAATAGTTCTAATATTAATAGAAAACTCTATCAGGAGGATACCAAGCCACCGTGGGAGGAGGCTCCTACACTGAGGTGTTGCGCAGACATTACGGCTCAGCCAGGAAAGCTGCAGTGAGGAAGTCTGGCTCGGTGTGTGCACACGCAACACAAACAAATCTCAATGACTGGAAAACACGAAGAGACTTTACTGCTTTAGCTTGAGTGGATTACGCAAGGTGAGAAAAGCACACGCCTGCCGAACGTGCGCCCAAGCATGATTCCTCACACGTGCTGTAAGTGGGCTCTCACCAGCAGGTGTGAGGTAAAAACAATCCCACTGATCCTTTGGTGGACTTATCGTTTGCTCACGGGCTGAGAACTTGACACTGAGGGGTGAAGCTCCAGCAGCCTGGCTCCAGATTAAAAATCACAGAGGACGTGAAATGAAAAAGAAGCGCTCACCTATATTCCCCACATACTACCCTGCAGCAGGAGGCCACAAGATCAAACTTGCAGCACGGATACAGACCATCAAATACTGAGCGCGAAGCAGCAGCAAAAAACTCATACGGTCGATTGAGCTTGTGAGTAAAACCAGCAGGACACACTGACAAGGCTCACAAGTGTGAGTGAAACAGGTCAACAAAAACATTTGCTATTCTGTAAGCTGAGCAGAGTTACGCTCTCAGATGGACCAAACATGTGAGAGCAGATCGATGATGAGACAGACGGCTCGTGAGAATGCGTCTTTAGATGTGACAGATAGAAGCGCCCTGTTGTTTGAGCAAGCGAGGGCATGTTCGGGCTGTTCAGTCCAAGGATAGATTTCACAGTCAGCAACCGAATGGACCGTATAGATCTGACCGTGGGTCACATGCAGTCCTCAGAATTTATCCGTCCCTCACGAGGGCCAATGCACAACTATTACACAGAGCATGTAGAACAATTTTCCTCTTTTATTCTCTTGAATAAGATCAATGATTTAGAGGACCTGGCCCACTGCCTTCTTATTGCCCTCATAAAATTGTATTTTCCTTTATTTAATTTACTTGTTTCATATTGTTTTTATCACTGTCCTGACCGTTTGAGAATTTTTAGTAAAACATAATAAAATAATTTGCCCCTGATGGGATTTTTTCCCCTTCTTTAAAATTACTAAATAATATTATTTTCACCTGAGACTATATACTTCTTCAAATTCAAATCAAACTTCACAAATAACATGTCAGAACATAACACAGATTTTTTTACTGCACACCTGGAGACTATTTTTTTATTGTTCTGTATTTATGTATTTTATTATTTATTATGTTACATTTCTTTCATTTGTCCTCTCAGTTTCTTACAATATTTTTCCCTCCCAAAAATAATCTAAATAAAAATAATCTAACAGTCTTTGTAAATATTTGAATTATAATGTATCATACTCACATTTAGTACCTTACTTTTGTGGGGAATTTTTGGGAATCAAATCTTGAAAACCTCACACAAAAATAGGTTACAAGAGTAGGAATTATTGCTCATATATATTCCAGAAATAAGTGACAAGAACCGAAGGGGGATTGGAAAAACAGAGACACTTGGATGGGAAGTGGAGTGAAGTCGAACCGACAGAGACTTCAACTGGAGACTGATGTTTGACACACAAGTCAAATTGAAAAGTGTGTCACCGCCAGAAGGAGAGAGGAGAAAGAACAGATCAGAGAGAAGAGCAACTGAGGCCAAGGAGACAAGAGCAAGGATGGAAAGAGATTCTGATGGAGTGAAGGAGCGAGGGGTTGGAGGGGGGTTACACCATGATAGCTGGTATTATGGTTCTGTGTCTGGCTAATGGTTCATAAAGTGAGCATGTCCAGGATGTGAGTAAAACTCCCATTAGGCTCCAGGTTATTATAAACTATTGATCTCTGCTGAGTCCTGTGGTTGTAATAGCTACAGCTCTGTGGTGGGACTGGACCTGCTGCTTATTCAGCAACTTGCATTACAAGCACAGCAGGGCCATGTTATTTTGGGTTTTCATAAAGACTGAGTGAGGATCATTCTCCTTTGTTGTGCTCTCTGGCTGAAAACGTGATCAATAGAGTGAACACAGGCATTAATTGTGATGTATGAAGTAAAGTAGCTGCACAAGCTATTAGACTCCATCGTCATAAAAAGGCCCTTCAGGGGACGCGCTCTCTCTCTCCGCCGATAGAGACGGTTAATCCTCAACGTTGGCTCGCAGTCGTGATGCCATGCAAGGTCACTCACCATGAAACACCAAGGCCGCCAGAAAAGCCTGATTCAAATGGGCTCGGCTTCTGTCTTGTCACTAGACGACTGGAACTTGCTTCTCTCCGGCGTCAGTCAGTGTGTCAGAAACTCCAGATTGTAACTGGTTGTATCGGACCATACTGCTCTAGTTCTAGCCACACTTCCATGGGCTTCATTTCACTTTCAAATGATACTGTAAATTACCTCTTGGTCAGCCCCACCAGCTTCAGGAATAAAACCAGGTGGTAGTCTAAGGTGAAACATGATCAAGTGCTGTTTTTGGTTATTTTTATATAGTGTAAATACATTACTGAAAAGGCTATGTGTACCAGTAGCGGCAATGGAGGCAGTGGTAGTAGTAGTCATATCAATAGTAGTAGCAGCAGTTGTGGGATAAATAGTAGCAATAGTGAGAGTAGCCATATTAGTATTGCTGAAAGTTGCAAGAGTAGCAGTAGTTGTCACAGTAGTCCCAGCAGCAGAACATGAGTAAAAGTGTAATAGTCATAGTAGTAGTTGTAGTGGCAGCAGTAATTGTATCAGTTGTAGTGTTAGTAGTAGTAGTACTAAGGGAAGACTATGTGGTAGTTGTGGCAATACTATTAGCAATAATACCATTATGTGCGGTTGCAGTAGCAGATGCAGTAGTAGTGGTACAAGTCACATTAGATGGTAGTATTGGTATTGGACCTAGAAGTACTAGAAGCAGAAGCACTAGCAACAACAGTAGAAGCATTAGTATCATTAGCAGTAGTAGTAGTAATTTAGTAGAAATAGTGATAACTATGTAAATACAATTTCATTATTTATGATTCTATTATAGTTACAGTAGCAGTTGTAGTCAAGGAGTTGTAATGGCACTAGAGGTAGCAATGATTGCAGTACTTATAGTAGTAGTAATAGTTGTTATAGGTAGTAGTAGTACTGGTATTAGCAGATGAAATCTTAGGTGCTGTAGTAGTGTTAGTATTTTTAATTCACGTGTCCTATTTTAGAACAAAAACCGGCACTATAGAAAGGAAACATAACAACGTAGTCAGTATTTAACTAACTTGATCTGATAGTTATAGGTTCCCAACTCTTACGTTTATTAGTTTTGGTTCCCAAAACTAATAAACGTCAGTCACAGAAGACGCTGAAAGTGGGTGTATATTCGATAGTGTGGAGTACACTTAACAATGATAGATGCATTCCCTGCAGATGAACAAAAAGATGCTCCTCCCAGTTCTACTTAAGTTAAGTAGAACTTAAGTTAAGCAGAACTAAGCAAGATTTTACAAAGAAAGTAAATCTCGTTTTTGTATTTGGAATGGCGTCTGTCTGTCATCAGAATTAAGAGCAGTGGTGAGCGAATGTCTTGAAGACAAACAACGACGACTCTCACTTTCTGGAAAAACAACAGCTGCTTGGAGGAAGCACCGGTTGAGGCTTCTGTTGCTAAAAGATAATTAGCTATATTATCTTTACATTACAACGAAGCGCCGACCGAAATATACATGAAGAAAAGAAACACGGCAGTCTGTGTTGAAAGGCAGATGATGAAGGAGTGACAGGCCCGAACTCTCTTCAATGAGGCCGGTGTCACTTGTCTCACTTGAAGTCGCCTAGCAACTGTCACCCCTGTACGTCAGCACAATAGTTGAAGGTCGTGTAGTGACGCTCCAGCACTGACATTACTTCTGTAGGAAGTCTTTTACATCTTAAATGGTTCTTCTGTCACAAGAAAAATGACTCACCACGCTGACAACTTGCACCTTAGATTGCTCCTGCATGGTTGCGTGCATTTACTACACACACTCACACAAGGACACCCACGGTCTGAGTTCCGTGGTCCTTCACAACTGTACAAACTGTTCTCTGAAAACGAAGGTGAACAAACAACCAGAGGCAAAAGTAGTGTCCTTGTTATTTTGTCTCATTCTGTTTCACCTTCAGTCCAACGACACAAAGCATTTTGTACTCTCATGAGCAGCACTGAAGTAGATCTAGCAGCAACGATAAAAAGTAAAAATATTTGTGAGTCTGTTTCAAGGTGAGTGAACCACAGATTGCAGGCGATTTGCTAAGATAGTGTCAATCAGGAACTGTGTTTCTACGGCACAAAGGTGCCGACAGCTGAAAGGTCTCGTGAAGAGAGCTGACCTAAATGTGATCTTGATAAAGTTGAATTCACTTGGAGCAACATTCTGCTTCACCATCATTTTTGGTGACCAGGCAGATGGCCAGCAGAGCTCTTGAGAGCCAAGCACAAAGCCCAGTTGGGAGTGAAAGGATGGTACAGAGAGAGCTGGATTCGATGAGGAGCGAGTGCTGGACAGGAGCTGTGTTGGCTAGAAAAACAACGGACCTTCAGTCACACACAGGAGTGAATTCTTCAAGTTGTTTTACAGCTCACACAGTTGTCCTCATCTTTGTAAACAACGGGAATTTGAAACCTGGTAAAATCAATGTGGATCTCTACAGCAGGGCACCGAGAGTCAGATTAGATGATGTAGAAGACAGAGGACATTTAGCAGTAAAAGCAGCGGTGGAAAGGATGGATGAGCTAGAAATCCATAATTGGAAGGTCAGAGATAATAACCAGGGAGAGACAATGCCGTAAGATACAAAATTAGACCAGAGAATACAGGAAGATGTGTAGTAAGGAGAAGCCGAATAGAACGTGCCAGAAAGTAACACAATACTCATAAGGAAATTAATATCAGCAATTATGTCACGCTATTGTTCCCTTATCATGTAAGAGCTGTAATGCTGTCATTAAAATGAAAAACACCTTCATACTAATGACCTCTCTAAAAAAAGGAATCAGTTAGTAGTAGTATCAGAGCTACAACGGCCACAAAGCCATTAGAATTTACAGCAAATATAACGTCCCACGCAGACTTGAAGATGGACTAGACATTTGTATAATTAAAAGAGGAAGGGAAGCTAAAAGAAGAAATGAAAAAGAGGATTTTTCGGCCCATTAAATGTCAGGGTGTCAGTCTTAAAAAAAAAAAAACAAAAAAAAAAAAAAAACAGAATTGGACTCTGTTGCTGTGGGCGATGTAGTTCCCCGAGATGCAATATCAAGCCAATAAGAAAGAGAAACTTGAGCTGCGGTGTACCATGCTATGAAAGAAATGGTATCAAATCCAGACCCATGACTAGATTTTAAAACGCATCAACACTCCCCCCTTCATCACTATTGGAGGACGGAGGAATCGAATCCAGGAAGGTCCGTCCACAAATCGTCAGATGGAGGAGCCCATTTTGGGAATGTCAGTATCTTAACAGAGAATGTTTGGTTAACTAAGCGTGTGAATAAAACATCTATTTGAGTGGGTTCACATCACTGATTCTATTGACTTCAACTGGATGCATTGGGGACATACGATCACCATGGCAACCACTCAGCCACCCCTGACCCACTTGTCAATCATCAGTTCTCATGCAGATTCCTCCACGTAAACTTTGCATTCTCCTCTCAGGCAAATGTTTCGTCCTAACGCTGCAGCTTGACACTGAATTCCACCGAAAGAGGAAATGCGTCAATGACAGGAAGTTTCTGTTAAATGTGTAATGCACGAGTATAGATTGAAAGTAGCCGGCTGACATTCAAAAAGCCTTTCTTCTTCTTTCGGCCTCCACCTTGACCTATCGTCGTCATCCTAGTCTGTCCCAACCTCTTCATGTCCTCATTCACCACATTCAAAAACCTCATAACCGTCTCCATCAACTTACACCACCAACATTTGTCATCCAACATGTCCACTGTCTCTCACAAACGCAATTTTCTTGAGGATTTTACCACAATTATTTACACAAACAAATGGAAATTCATTTTTTCCAAATTTAGGATGACAAATTTTCATTCATTTCATTGTAAGAAGAAGTCATGTGTGATCAAATGTATTAAAACGAAGTGGATACTTCAAAACAAACAGGTAACGCATAACACACACATGAACATGACTCTTATTCACGGAAAAATCCAGAAGGAGACATCATAACGGACTGAAGTTCGTTGCTCGTGGAACTCAAGTCGCACATTCCGATCAGCCATATGAAAAGACCATGTGAGGACAGCTTGAATCGGAGGCACATTTACTTCTCATGATAAAGAAGTAGTCTGCGTTCCGCTGTTTTTTTTTTTTTTTACACGGGTGGGTGCAGTTTTGGCACAGAGGAAACCCTGATATTCTTTGGCTTTGAATAACCATTTCAATGAAAACTCCACCTTCCAAACTGAATTAGTGATGATAAACCTACATTTTTAATCACGAGAGGTAAATCTCTCTCCAATCAGCAGCGGTCCGTCTCTTCATATGTCCAGCCAAATTGCGCAACGTGACTTCCACAAGCAGCGGACTTCAGTCATTAGTTTCTTTCTGGATTTCTCCATTAAGACATAATTATTAACATATTATCCACTTCGTTTTGACACAGCACCTTTGATGATGTGAGATTTCAACTTTAAAAACAGTATTTGCGTGGGACAGACACCCTGCTGTTTCATGGAGCCTCATCAACCCAACAGCACCTTAAACACGACCCAGCTATCGTTTGAACTAAGATAAAACCATTCTCCATCTCAAACACATTGACTAACTTAATTTGGCTGTTGTTTGTCTCGCTCCCTCTCAACGCAATTCACCAAAACTCTTCCATCACAATGCATGTGAATGCCATGAATCATTGGAAATTGCTTTTTTCCTTAAATCACACAATTCATTCAGGGATAATAGCACTGCGAAGACACTGTGGGGGCTTCAACGGTCAATGTGGTCTGTGCTGGGGCGATATTACTGCAGGGTGCTACCCAAAAGACAGTCACCTGAGCGTAAAGCTTCAAACGGTGTTTGAATTATCTAATTAGATAAACCTAGGAGTTACGGTAATTTTAAATGCTCAAATCAAATCCAGACAGTGCGAAAAACAATAAGGGAGCGTAGCTATTGAAGTCAGAAAATGGCGTCATTCCCAAATGTAAGGAGTTTATTACGAGGACTAATGAAGCGAATCCTATTAAACCTATGTTTTCGCAGTAAAACCCTGCTTCACAGTTCCATTTTCTCATGTTTTATTAAGAAAATAAATGTCTACATAAAATCAAATCATCCCAAGGAATAAATGATGACTAGTCACCCCTGCTTAACAACCATAATATAATTTCAAACTGACAGTGTGAGCGAAGAAAGTAGTGAGTTCACGGGTCTCTTGTGTCTCTTCTAAAAGCTTTAACACCTAGAAAAACAGGAAGCTGGCGCAGCTGCACACTGACTCATAGATGATGAAAGTTAAATGCTTGATTTCTGACAGTAAATTGACAGCTAGCAACAGAGCTTTTCCCTCGTTTGATTCGTCCCTGTAGCCGCGCATCAGCGTGATAGCGACTCTGTGTGAGTGGAAGTGATGACAACTTTGTCAGTTTTCTCATCACTATCCAGCGTAAAGCAGGTGCATGTAATGTATGTCACACTGTTTTCCCTGGCGGACGTTTCATCTGTTTCTCTCGGCTCGGGAACGCTCTGGCTAATGTGCTCATCCGTCTGTCAACACGACATCAATCATCATGCTGTTGTGGGAAAGGTGTCACCCTGGTAGTGGTTTAGTAGTTCTTCATGGGAATGCATGATATTTGAGAAGCTTCTGTGTCTCCAGGCAAATTCAGTGAGGAGCGACTGCTATAGGAGTTTGACTCTCCCCTGAGATGAACACAAATATGATAGGAGCATAAAGAGAATCTTGAAATGGAACTTGTGTGAACACAAAGGAATTCGGAGGATGAGTAAATTGGTAAAGCCAGGAGGGCAAATGAAAGCGCTGATTAGAGTCCAGTCCTTCAGCTTCCCGGACAAAGAAGGGACGAGATTAAGATTGGGAAGGATTACCTCGCGCTCATTCACAACCACTCTCATTCATCGCGGGGCGGAGAGTGATCATATCCCTGTGTTAATCGCACTGTGAGTAGGATTCAATAAAACACTTCAGTTTCTATCCATTTTGTCGGTGAGAGCTGTTTTCTTTCATCTCCGAACCATGTTCTTTGCCAGAAGAATGATGGGTCTGTAAGCACCTGCTTTCAAGACTCATTCTTGCCCCTCAGATGCTTTAATCTCTTGTGGTCGAAGGTTGTGGTACATCAGCATCTAAGCCGGCGTTTAAAAGCATTTACCGTTTATCGCTGGTCATCGCTCTAACCAGAATGAGTGCTTCACTTCTCATCATGAGCATGTGGTCGCAGAGTGTCACACGCAACAAGATAATTTGCCAGACAAGACGCTGAATAAACCGTGAGTGAAATACGGTGTGAAATGATTCTCAGAATGGCTAAAAGAATTTCAGGGTGATGGTAGAGAGGTGTGGTGCAGACAGCTTAGACAAGTAACGGCTCCCCGGAGCACATCTGCATACAAGATTGAATGACTGCTCCAAGCTTCCTTCTGAGCTGTTTATCACTCTTACTTCACTCCTGACTCTACTGAAAAAGTTAGCCTGTGTTTCCAACAAACACATTCTTTTTCTTTTATTCCTGGAGAACTTTATACAAAGTGTTATTCACTCATTCATAATCTTCAGCGATAGCTCCGCCTCCCCCAGGTCCACACCCTAACTTTCCTCAGGTGAGTGCAGTACAGCCGCGACAGGATGCCGCGTCACCGCAGGGCATGAGGAGCTTAGCATCTGTTGAAACTGACATAAGCATTCAAGAAAAAAACGGACCAATTTTCAGACTCGAACAACACCAGGTCCCGTCAGACTAACTATCACACCAACCCTGAAGTAGATAGTGTTGAGTGTCTCACTCACAATGTGTGGATCCAGATTAAAAGAGTGATTAAACAGTGTCCCCTTCAGGCGATCTAAGTCGATTAATGCCATCAAATTGAGCTCATTACTGAAGGCAGGTGCTGCAGCCTAGGACAACGTGCACACCTCAGGGTGGATCAATACCGAAAACATGTTGCAACCAATGAAGATAAGCAGCCAAAGTATCTTACCGACACTTCTTACCTAGATCCCGGCACTGCTTTAAATTTACTGGTAACTCACTTTCCTCTGTCTTTCTCATCTTTTCGTTCAGTCACTTTTACTTCAGCAAACGTTGTTTGATCTGCCAGCATTCTCACATGCCAGATCAAACTCCTGCCTCAATAGACTTTCAGTTTTCTGCCTTTTGTTTATCGCAGATACTCCCACTGATCATAGTTTAATGACAGAAACTGTGCTTCAACACTTTTACATTCGATTCTTCTGATCATGTCATTCTTGTGACCTGGCGTTTGACCCAGCAGTGCTGAATCTACTCCCAAATAGCAGGGCGAAAGGCGAGGAGAAATTTGTAGTAATTTATCATGACTGTTTTAATGTATATAAACCTGCAAATATTTCAGATAACATCACCTGTGTTATTGTATTAAAATGAGCGTCAATCCCTTGATGCTCTCCTTTTTTCCCAGCAGTGGACTTCTGGTTTCATCAGCTGCTTCAGACACACCAGAAATAAATGCACAAAAGAAAAGGGAAATAGTTTTCTTATTTTTTGCAAGCCTTTGTGCAACTTTTCCTGGATTCCGATATCTACAAAAAAACTTTTCTGTCCCCATCGAAGAGCTCCATTTTTGTTGAGCAAGCTATCTTAATGAGAAAAGAGAAAAACTATTTGAGCTTCAGGTGAAAAAACATTTATATTGCTCAGTTAACTAGCTGGTCGAGCCAGCCATAATGTTGGTGGCTCAAGCATTATTAAAGCCACTAACAGGACGACTTGGATCACTTTAGATTCTAAGGGCAGGCGGTAAATTCTTCTCCCGTATATGAAGTAACTTTTCATCATGCCGTCTGGTTCACATGAAGTGGCAATATGCGCCACCTATCCCAGCATTCCACCTTGCTAAGTTGGGCTCTCCATTGATCGCTGTGTGTAGTCTTGCTCTGAAGTGCTATGCAGTTAGTTTCACGTTCAGGTTCTCTGTGATCTGAGCGTTCAGGCACTGAACCTACACACTACTGTAATGCCCCTAATGCAATACAACCAATTATTTTTGAGTGCATAAGGAGGGGTTGGAAACAGTGAAGGTGTGTTTTCCTTAATCACAATGAGAGAACTGAGCTGGTTAGCTCTGTGTTTGGAGCATTCATAAAACAATTTAAAATGACAGACGTGTGTAAATTATTGGCTGAGAAGCAGCAGCTGGTTTCACTATGCTCCACAGCATGTGAGCTGATGTGATGCAGACTAAATAGATGAGAAAGGTCAGAGGGCAGGCCAGATTACACAAGGGAGAAGTGGGTCACCATTTATTGATGGATGGATGTGCTGGAATGTGAGACCTAAATAACATTATCATGGCAAATAAATCGATCACGAAAGGCAGCAAGACTTCCCTATCAAAACTAGCCAAACCCTTCTCCAGCTTTTAAATTGTATCCCTGTATCCAGATCACTTCTTCACGTCTATTCTTCTCCAAATTTGTGTTTTACTTCCCGGACGCGATGACTTATCCTCTGAGACGGTCAGATGGACAGTAAAATTGTCTGAGCTGTGAACTTGAATCATATCCCAAGTGTTTGATATCATCTGCCCAGAAGCCGGTGTACAACAGTCTGACATGACATCACCAGCAGGAAACACTTCAGACAGTAGTAATTTAAGAAAAACGGCCCCTGGAAAACATTTAAAAAAACCTTTTCTCAGTCATCGTCTGCGGCAGTCAATTAAGGACACACTGTAAGTGAACCGCTGTTGCCATAAAGACACACAGAGCAGAACTAGGACTATAATTTTAAAAAAATTAACGTAAAAAATGAAAATATTGGAGCATATTACCTGCTCTTTTTATATATTACATAATCAATATATCATAATTTAATCCTTGGGGACGCAAGACAGCAGGAAAATCACGAGAGAGACATACAATTTCTCATCGTTCGACACCCTCAACCACTGCTTTGGTGCTGGAGGAGTCGACCCATCTGACCTCAGCTGTGGTCTTCCACCCCCTCACAATCACACATTCACCCCAGAGCCCGGTTCATGTTGTGTCTCACAAGTCTAACTACATAAGTGGGAGCAATCATGTGAGAAGGGATGATCAACTGCTCACAGTGCAGTGAGCCCAAACAGTTGGCTACGGAGAGCGCCTTCCTCCATAAATCTTTTTTTAATACCCCGCAGCCGGGCTGCTTCCACTTCTGACAATAATTCACAACAATCCAATACTTGTGAATCGCCATTAAAGGACCAACCCACAGGAATTTTCATGTCCAAACATACAGATTTGTATGGTGCATGAAACAAGTCTGTAAGTTACAACACAATTTTAGAGGGGGATAAACAAATATAAATAAACAGAGTGACCTGCTGTTTGTTATGATGGCTGCATCACAGCCAGTTTATTCTCACTAAATCCTCAAGGCAGACTGGACCCGTCAACTGGAAAGTGATACTGAAAGATGCACCAACTAAGACAAAATAACCTCAGAGCTGTAGGCTACGAACTCATACCACTGTGATGGACTCTAGGAATACAGCTAAAACCACATATCTCTGCTTCATATTAAGGACTCCAACTAAACACCCTCAAATGGCCTCAGCGGAACAGACTGATCTCTGTTTGCTGGTGGTTTCGTTTTAAACACGGTGATATTTCCCCAACTTATGTTCATGATTTCAAATTCTGTCTGTCAAATTTTATTCTGGAATTTTAGCATTCTGGAAAGCAAGCGAAGGCTTGCCATTTAATTACCCAATGATAATCTCAGCATATCAAACTTCAGGATTGTGGACCCCATGTGGACATGACTATATATGACCCGGACAGGTCAATGGTCCATCACTTGACACTTGCAGACAACTACTCACACCAACTGACAATTTAGGCAACATCCACTCAGCAATAGCTCTTTTTCTTTCCAATATTTCCCGTATCAAAAAATAGCACATAAAATTGTAGCCATTTCAGGCATCAACACCAATTGACTGCGAATCATGTGGCATAGTGCAGTAGCAACAAACAAAGAAGCATAACACGGAAGTAAGTCGGAACACCAACCGTAATGCAACCTGTAACGTAACATGTCCTAAAAATTCCGTGAAATACATTAATCTGTTTTTGAGTTATTTCTCTGCACACAGATGGACCAGGTCGATCTCAATAAAAGAAGAAAAATTGTCACATCACAACAACGGCAATAGATGTTGACCTTACTGGAATATGAACACAACATCTTTCATTAGCTGACACAAAGCTACAAACATCTTTGAAGCACACATCCTCGCTCTCACTCACCATCTCAGTTTAACCCAAAATAAAAGTGACAGAACAGTGTTTGATGTTACAAACAAAATGGTTCTGTGGGAAGCTCTTTGCCGTTTGTGAACAGTCAACCTCCTCAGTTTTAAATTGTCATTATTAGATAGGTTTCCCCCAGACACGTGCCAAATGTAGGATTGGCTCCAACTCACTGCTTCCCCTTTAAAAAAGAAAATGTCCTCCTGTTTGCTTACAGCCACGCAGGCATTCGTGTTAGATGTTTAGATGGTCACAGATTGCCATCAACCAGACCTGATATTAGTTCATTAAAATATAAACATTTTGATGGCAAATACTGGTGTGACTGACAAATACCAGAAGTGATCCTCCTTGACCTCTTATTTCCTCACTACTTATACTCGACGCAATGACTGAGCATTTCGCCTCATATGGGAAAACACTCCAACTTTGCAGATTGTGTTAACATAAATGTCTTCACTAAAAACTTTGAAATGAGGTCCTCATGGAGATAACACACTTAACTACACACTCTCACTCTTTCAATCTTAAAGAGAGAGCAGACTATCAGGAGAAGCCTTCACCCTCCACCCATCTCTGTGCTTTAAGCTTCACACATTTTCCTCAATTCACAGCATGAAGTATGAGAGCCTGCCACACCAAGAGGGTTTCAAAGGACTCAATATTCCTCTTATTCTCTACGCTTGCTCAGCTCAGGGATGAACCGTGAAATCTAGCGGATGGTTCGGGAAGTGAAAATTGGGGGACTGCGAGAGATAACTAGCAGTCGCAAATTTAGGCCTTCAATTTTAGCAGGATGTGGCATGTTTACCGCTCATTTAAGTCTCAGACTTGAAACACGGAACACATACATAACACGTGAGAGCCAAACATAACCTAGAATTTTAACCTAGCAATTGTGAATACACTTGGAAAGGGCAGGCTTACTGACATGAGGTCAAGTGCTGATCGAGCATATGTCATGATCAGACATCTTCCTGTCCGCACAAAAACCTAAAACATGATCTGTCAAATATAAATGGATACTCACGGTCAAGGCCATTGATGTACTTCATGGATATCTCGCAATGTCCCCACACAGCGCTGACGATGGGATGTAGCTTCTTGCCTTTTAGTCCTCTGAACGCCACACCAAGATACTGTCCTTCTACCATGAAGCTCAGCGTCCCTTCGTCCATATCTAGAATCACTAGAAGTGAGTCAGGCAGGGTGAAGGACTCCTCCGGCTCCAGAAACGAGGGGTATGTAGGCAACGAGCTGTGGGAGCGGTTCTTACTGTCATGGTAGAGTCTGTTACGTCCCAGATCCCATCCCCAAGACTCACAGTCTGAGCCCACTAATGCGGTGTAGCCTACAGAATGTAAAGGTGCTTCAGTAGTGGCCACTCCCACTACGGCATGCGTGCCGCGCTGTCGGGAAGGCCAGTGAATCTTCCAAACATGGAGACCCCTGGTGTATCCGACTCGTCCCCGGATGCAGTCCGTGCTCTGGGCCACGGGGTGACGGTGAAATGTCAACTTATCTTCGTCTTTGATAAAAATGTTCAGCGAGCGATCATCCGGGTTCCAAGCGTGCCTTAGTTGTGTTTCTAATCCGGCGCATGGCATGTCCAGCAGCAGGTCCAGCCTCGGGGGCTTGGAGAAATCAGGTCCTCTAAATTCCAGGTGTTGCCGACGGTGAGCTGTGGGCCTGTAGGAAGGGGAGCCGCCACTCTCCCCGCGGCCGTCGATAGCTTTGATGCCCCCTGAGATCTTCTGACCCATGGTTGTAGAGTAGAAGGTATTGGGGGTGAGGGGGAGGATTTGTAGCAGGTGGGTGCTGCACTGCGTGGAGCTTGGCGCTACCTCATCAATGCGGTGGGACAGAAGTGAGACTTCCTGACTGAAGACTGCTGCAGAGGGATGACGGCAGATGAAAGTATAAATGAAAGATGTATGTGGTCTTGTTTCATGCCAATAATGCCGTCACTGTGCCAGAGCTGCTGCAAACCCTGTGGAGAGGAAAACAAGCAAATTCAGAAATCGGAATGTAAAATTAGCTTTAGGCAACAGGCAGGAAGTGTGGAGGTCAGTCCGGACAGTAAACGCTGTTTACACGCACACGATGTTGGCTGAAGCCGTTCCTAGATTTGTGCGGGATTTTCAGCTTTATTAACAACAAGCACACACTGAGACACACAATAACACTCCCTATGACTCATGCTGTATTAGACACATGCCAGTAACAGCATGCTTCCTCCCAAACATTCCCCAGTTGTGCAATGCAGTCTGGATTTGAAGTAATCAAGCTCATTTAGCAAATGTGATTTTAATGAACACCGCCTGACTCTGCAAATATCACAAGTGGGGAACAAAAACACACCAAATACCAGCCAAGGCGTTGATGGGATACGTCAAGACTGACTTTACAGATGTTCTGTTACTGACAATAGCAAGACGAAAGCGTAACCCAACATGATCCCACAGTGAAACACTGAGTCTGTTGTTAACACTCAACATTTGCGCGTCTGATTCCAGTCTTAATTCCCTTGACTGAACCACAAGAGAAGACAAACACCCAAAATGACCTCAAGCTCCAGCAGCAAAAGGCTTATACAGAGATGGTGCGACATCAATAGCCGTTTATTGCATTCATTCAAATCTTCAGACAAAGAAGTTCATTCTAAAAAGACATTTTCACCCAAATGTGTGTCGGACATGTTAATAGAAGATATGACAGGATACAGAGAAAATAAAATACAGCAACATTTTACACATGTATTTCTCCACCGAGTACAGTATGTTGCTTTGCATTGTCTAAAATACACATTATTTGGTTTAGTTTTGGGGCAAAAAACAAGCAAAAAAGCAAATGATTTATTTTACTATTACAATACTATTACAAGAAGCACAAACGCATTGAAAAAAAACAGTGGAGAAGTCTTAAAAATTTGGTCAAAAGAATTTCACCAAATGGGCCATAAAATAAACACACATAAGTTATCTATGGGAATATGAAAAAGAAATTAGAACCTTTTAAACTTAATAGTTTATGGCATTATCCCTAATAGACTGAGAGTTAAAAACACACATAATGCTGACAATAATTTGACACAGGAAACAGTGTAGCTCAATATAAATATATATATATATTTGAGAAGAGACTTGCCGGACACACACCTCAGTGTGTGATGGTAGACGGAGTGTGATGATTGTGTGGTTGAATTGTTCTCTTCCAGGAATGGCAGCGGGTGCTTTCAGTTCACAGGAAAAGAATCACTCTTCAGTCAGACGGGGAAGTGCATGACACAACCTTCTGTGTCTACATCATCAGCTGCCTGTTTACCTCATTCAGACTCATTTAACCTCCTTACATATCATTATCAACATTGCCGTCAGAGATGAGGGAGACTAAACTGCATATTTATAGATTTTTATATAGATTTAAGGTTCTTTTATACGCTGAAAATGCACTTTTTTGTAGTGTAAAATGTAATAATTCAAGCTAAAAAACAACAATCACAAATGTTAATACCACAATGTGATGTGTTCAATGTCGTCTATGGCATCAGGATAAATAGAAATAAGTAACAACCCATCACTAAATTTATCAGTGCCGACTTTAAAACCAACAGAGCATTACGGTACATATACACAGCTGTGTGTCACTTTCCTCACTGTCTCTTAGAATGAGATCACGGGCATTTGGCTGCCAACGGGAGCCCCAACTCATTTCACTCCTCAGCCTGCCAAGGTTCAGTTCTCGGACACACCGACAGCTGCTTTGGTGTGTGTCATCGCGTCTGGCAGGTGGGACGCCACATGAAAGATTCCAGAACCGTCACTCCCAATCGTCGCGCAAAAAAACACTGTACAAACCATCACAGCGTGTGAGCGTATGTGTGGCCGTCTGGCGCAGAGTGGGAATAGCAGTCTGGTGTATCGGGCTGTCATCAAGAAGGCAATTGACCTATGACCTTGTTTCGTCACAGCGATCGTTGCGTAGTAACCCTCCTAAATGGTTGGTGGGCTGGCACACTGTCCTCTGCTGTGACTAGAGGAAACATGCTACCATCTGTTGTTTACCTTCTCTCTTCATCTCCCGCTTTCTTTGCTAGCCAACTCATTTTTCTGTGAACTTGGTAACCATCAGAACAAGGAGTTTTCTTCTTTAGGGGATGATTATAAAACGACGAATGGGTCGGTATCAAAAGCAGCCACGCAAGGAAGATAGGGTCAAGTTAGGGCCAGACAGAAAATTAGTTAGGGTTAAACTTACAGCCCATGGGACACATATGCTCAGGGATTTCACAGAAATACGGCCTGGTACACAATTTTGCGACATCCTTTAAAAATATCTCCCACCACTCACTTCCAGCCCCATTATGAGCCCCACCAGTGCTCACCAGTTTTATTTTAGCATTTATTAAATCATTTATTTATTGTCATATTTTGTCCCTTATAGTTTGCCCTGTGAACATGTAGTGAAGTGTGACAAAGGGTAGTTAGGATAACAATTCAACTCTTATCTTCCCCCCTTCCAGGGGGAATATCGTGGAAAATAAATTTTTGTGGAACGTGCTTCTGACAAATTTAAGACCTTGCCAAGTACCTCAGTCTAGCCGGGATGTTAGTCATGGGGACGCTCAGCGGATGGACGAACCCACACTCCAGGTGCCCTCACTGTCTGAAAACGCTACACTGAATTTAATTGTTAACATAAAAAGGTGTTTATTTAGCAAAACAGTACACTATAGCTAAATAAATAATTCTCTTTATTGCAGAAACATAAGCTGCATGAATAAAAAACAAACCAACCTGTGTCCACACTTCTACCAAACGACAGAGGTTGTAGAAAGGTTATAAATGTCAGAATGACTTCATAGGTGCCATTACATAAGTGAATGAACTGTCGCAGCTAACTCACAGGAACGTTGCCTCATTCCTATGACGCCCGGAATGATTCACAGAGAGTTCACTTCTTCCACTTTCCATTGCTGCTGACACTTTTGGGCAGACAGATCACATGTAATCACACATGCCTAATAGGGCTTTCCTAAGCAACACACCTCTGTTTCTCTGTTTCCATGACTAGTGTAGACTGATGTGTTGCAGCACTTTCAAAGAAGGATTTCACCACACTGTCAAATTTGAAACACCATGATGATAGGTCAATATTACCTCAAGACAGCCACCAAATTCCCCAGCTTCAACCAAAACTGCAATCTATGGCATCTCAGTGAGCAGCGAAAGCACTGTAAACAAGCAATTTCCAAAACCACTGCGTGCACAAATGAGCACCAGTGCTCTCCCTGACAGGCGTAAACCAGCTCAGACGAAGTGCAAATTGACTTGTGTATTCGCTCAGAAGAAGCTCCACCCACCATTTTCAACTTTTCACTTGATGCCGCCAAATAACTATTATTTATGAATAAGGAGTGAACCAGAGAATCTTGAGATAATTTCCCACAAAAATGAATCGTCAGTCTGAGGAAGCTTTTGACCTGTGACCCTTTTTATTCACAGCCATGGTTGCGTAGTAACCTCAGCTCTGTTGCAAGCTGGCACAGTGTTTGCGGCAATAACTGTAATTCTTCTGTCAAGAAACTACGGAATTGCATTCTATTGCAACAGAGAGATCTTCTTCCGTACACGAAAAGCTTCATCCCCTCCTAGAAGACCATTAGCTTCGCAGTGATTGAGTGCACCTCTCGAACACCTTGGTAAATCTATATATTATGCACACAGCTACTGCAACGTCATCTGTGTAGTAGATTTATATGGCAGATTCATAACCCTGGCGGTGATGAAACTTAAAATTAAAGTCCTGGTGCACTCTATTAAGAACCAAATGTAATTTAAGTGAAAAAAAATATTTTATTTTTTGCCCTTGACAATAACATCTCAATGAAAAACATGCAACGGGAAGCACTACACTTACCAATATAAAATTTACAATCAGCTCACCAGCCACATGCATCAACAGCAGTTTATTTACGACAATATTTCACTCTTTAACTTAGCAAAATAAGAATACAAACAAAATCTGCCAGTGAAAGTGTTGGGGTTTTTTTAGAAAATGTAATATTGCAATGGGTGTCACCTGTCACGCCAAATAAGAATTACAAAGTACATTTAATTACAAAGTTTATTATAATTTTTTTGGTCTCTAAACTACCAATTTCTTGTAAAAAAAAAAAACAAAAAAAAAAAAAAAAAACTAAACAAATAATAAACGATGTAAATATAAGTAAAATATATTAGACAAGTCCATGCCGAAGAGGACGAATCACCAGAAGAAGTGCCATTTACTAATTTACTTCTACTCAGACATACGAAATAAACGTGAAGCTACATTTACATATCTGTTACTAAAGACTTTGGAAAACAAAAATGGTTTAGAATGGTTCACAATCATAAAAGGACGTCATAAGGGTCTGGAATACAACTTGCAGGGTTCTAGACGGCACTTGTTTGCAAAGAGTAAACCCTCTGTTGAAAAGGAAACACACATTTGCAGAATGTGTTTGTTTTCTTCAGCCTATTACATTGATTCAAAGCTTCTACTTCCTGTTTACCAATGGGGAAGCCATCTTGGATTGCGTATTCATGGTAGAGAAGTTTCCGTGACTTGGAAACCCTACATTGGGTGACGCCACTTCCTATTGCACTTCCTCTGAGTATTACAGGAAGCACACTTATTATAAATATTAAGCAAGTAGTATGTAGCATGTACCGTACATTGTATGTACGTGCTATTGTATTGAATGCCCAATGTCTTGTAAGGTGCAAAAACGGGAATTTTTGTGTTATAAGAATCACTTCAAATATGGTAATAAACTAAAAGCGTTAAATAATATTCATCACTTAGTATGCTTTACTTCATTACTATAGCTTTCCACTGACTATAACATGAAATTGAAGTCACAAAGCAGTGCCCTGGGGTAATAAATTACTATTTACTTTTAGACAGAGAGGGAAGACAAATAAAAGTAAAATTAAAATACGGAGACAGGAGCAATTGTGAGGATTTTTTTTATGGACAAATAAAACAAATGGCAGCAGTTGCAAACAAAGAAGGCAGTGAAGAGAAAGAGACCGAGGGTTTGCAGCTGACAAAACAAAAGAATTAAGTCAGAAAAGAAAGCAGCTATCTCTCAGTCCCAGGATTGACCACACAAACACCCTCCAGTCGCATCCCAGCGGCCACAGACATGCTGGAAGATTAGTGTGAGTGTGTGTTAGGTATAGACCAACACTGTGTTTAAAAATAGACGCCATCTATCCTATTATTGTGTGTGAGCAGGGGAAATCCTGCTGCAGCTTATGCCCGGACCTTTTGACTCTCTATCTTAATGCTGGGCATGAGCAGCGCACACATGCTCAACACACACCCACACACTGGGGTATCCCTGCTGCCCAGCTGGGGCCACGGGTTCATTAGGGGACTTAATGGCAAAGAGAAAGGAGTGGATGGGGGATTTGAGCGCATGTGGACAGACACACTAGAGATGAAACTGGGGTTTACATAGCTTAAAAACGCTTCACAGTCTTAACAAAACGCTACACTTACATGACAATTCATAACACCTTGTGAATAAGAAGTGACTTACAGCTTTTTTTCGTGGTTTCTCATGTCCACAGCAGGTCAGCCAGAGTCCATGTTTACATCCAGAGGAAGCCAAAACACAACTTAACTCAGTCACCTGGCAGCAAGAGAACCAGGCGAGAGGAAGAGGACCAGCGTCCAGCTATACTGAGAGGAAGAGAAAGACTGCCTTCCTCAGAGAGCGGCTCTCCCCTCCTCCCTCCAGTGTTCCCTCCCTCTTTCCCTCCCTAGAGCTTATCTGTCCCGAGGCTATCACTTCTTTACTCACCCCCGAAACCTTCCCCCAGCACACCAATTCTATATAGTGTTTCTGAGCTTGTGTTGTCCCGGTGATCTCAGCTGACAGCAGACTTTCTGGCCCACTTCTGTTCCGCTGTCTTTGGAGCTACTGAGGTGCTGAAAGCTGATCCCCTCTGATCTCATCATGCAAAGTCACCAACGGCAACCAGACCGGTAGGCAGCAGGCAAAAACACCCGCTCCACATCCCACCTCCTGTCCCACCCACTGCAGTCTTCACACAGGTCTCTAAAGGAGCAGGACCTCCACATAACAAGTTACACGTGCTGGTGAATCTCATGGAGGAAGAACAGTTAGAATATGATTCAGGAGTTTTAATAAAATACCTACATGCATCTTTTGTTCATCTATTTTAAAAAATAAGCATAAAGTTTCATCTGACTGAAAAAGCACTTGGATGTTCAGGGAGAAACCTATTTTGACAACCCCCCATTAGGACAACCCCCTTCATTCTGCATGACCCCAACGAAAATTGGCCCCTGATTTTCTGCCTCAAGGCACTTTAACACTCACAGCACCCCTGTGGATTCTGGGTATGCATGTGTGTGTCTTTGAATCTACAAAACAATGGGGACCCCGTTGTTACCCTTCAATTAAGTCCATGAGGGTGAGCATGTGTGTTTGAGCGTGTGTGTTGCCAACACACGTGTCACACACAAAGCCATCCAACTGTCCACATGGCCCAGGGGAGAAGGTACGATTGAGGAGAGGTGGATGGAATAAGAGAGATGCGACGCAAAGAAGAAAGGAAATGGGTGGAACTGTGATGTAAAATGTGCAGCCTCGGGGTGAAGGGTGAGGACCGTGAGGTGGTTGGAAGGGGAGTACAGATGGCAGTCCAAATGCGCCACAGAGGCAGTTCAGGAATGAGCAACGGAAAGAAAAAGTCAGGGTTTGGAAATTATACAGGTCTGGCCACATTTAAAAGCAACAACATTTGTTGTTGAAATTCAGCTTATGTTATCTATTGATTCACAAAAAGAAACAGTCATGTCTGTTCCTTCAAGAAGGACAGAAGTGGAGATCAAGACTTCAATATATCGCTTTCTTTTTTTCACACAAATCTTCTGGGAGTTTACAAAGGCATTCCTAGGACTCCTGTAGCCTCTTACCGGATGATTTGGTAAGGACTTTCAATGCTGGGAACGTAATCGATTGTTGATCCCCCTTCAACAGATGCAACATCCTAATGACTGGTAATACAAGTCAATCTGTCTATCAGATTGACAGGATTTTCATCCTGTATGCCTCACACTGGAAAAGACATGACATTTTTAAAATGAAAAATATATGTTAAGTCAGGGGTACTGAAACCCAAATCTGAAAGTCATTTACTTTGATTTTTGGACTGCCAAATAACAGCTTAAATGGGGGAAAAAAAACATAAAATTACTGAGATTATTCACTTCATAACATGGTAAGAACTAAAATTGTATAAAAATTTTATGTAAAAAAAAATTTATGTAAATAAAGTATTCTACATCTGGACTTTAATTATTCAGTTTTTCCCCCCAATTGATAGCAGCGATGTACAGATGTGTTTGTTAGTCTGGGCAAGACTGAGCAGCCGGCTGGTGTCACTGTCAGTGACAGTCGTAGCAGGTTTTGAGTGGCACTCACACTATAGGTCCCAAACTAAAATTGCTAAAGCTCTTTTTCTACAGTAATAAACATTCAATAAATTGTGCTGCGAACCAGTGCTCAACGCTGTTTGTCTTGCTTCTTCTCTGTAAACTCATCGCTGAAACTGGAAGCCTTTTTTTAAAACTGTCAATTTGCATGTGCAGGTCATACATCATTGGTAAGCTCTGGTTTTCTGCTGTCAGCTGCTCTTTGAATTTTTCCAATCACACTACCTGTTCCAGAGCTCTTGTACTGACACGTCAGCATAACTCTTGAACCATTTGAATTTTATACATGTAGTAAGATGAACCTTATATGAGTTACAGTCATTTAAAATGCGCATGTCAAATCGTGATCAGTTTAGGATTGTAAATAAGGGGTTAAGGAAAACCAGTTCAGGGGCCAACTGTCTGGCAGGTTCGGGGCCTAAGTGATTGATCAGTCACTTCAGAAGAAGGACCCCATGAACATAAAACAGTAAAAAAAAAAAAAGGGCTTTCAGTGGGGGACACTTCCACTCGACTCTTCCCACTCACACACACACGCGCGCACACACACACACGCACACACATCGATGTGAACACCAGCTATCAGAGAACAGCAGGTAGGTTTTATTTCAGCCTGGCTGCACAATCAATGATTGTAAAGGTAGGCAGCGAAATGGAAGGAAGGACGGACAACACTGACTACAGAAACACACAAACCTTCCATGCTCCTGCTCCATTTCATTAGCAGAAGCTTTTACTGTCACTTTGAATAGCATGGACACCCTTTTCTCTCTCGACCAGTCAGTCCCTTTAATTGGTGTCTAGTTTCACATAGATCCTCGGAAGTTCAGAAATTATCGTTTTCTTAAACGAAGTAACCATCTGAGCTTCTTGTGTTTGCTCCTAAGATGAATATTGTAACAAGGGCGACAACTGAGAAACAAAGGCTTAGTTTGGAACTGTCTGCAGCGTCTTCAGATGTCATTGGAACACGCGGTTTCCATTTTCACTCAGTTTGAAGAAACAGTTAGAGAATATAAGTCGGGAATAACCAAAAGAATCATGAGCAAACAACTGTAAAGCAATCAAATATAAGGAGACATTATCAGACACTTTACAGCTAGTTTCAGGGATTTGTCTTTTAAATTAAATCTCTAACCCTTGAGTTTCAGTTTGAAGCCTTTTTCTGTCCATTCCCCCAGCTTTCTCTTACATGTCTTTTATCCCTGCTCATCCATCCATCAATTCAGCATCTCCCTTGCCAATCCTCTCCACCCACTTTTTTTCATTATACAGTGACTCCCCCTTCCCTCCACTCCCCCATCTCTTCTCCCCGCCGACTGTGTACCCTCCCTTTCTCACTTTTCCAAACAGCTGCTGGTCTGCGTCTGTCACTCCTGACCTCTAGTTGCCACGTGCCAAGTCGTCATCTCAGTGTCCCACAGAGACTTTAAATCATTAACACACACACCAGTGCATGATAGGTGGCCGTCTCCCTCACACCGGAGCGTGAAAAGCACACAAATTTAGCCTCCAATCGCTGACTCTCATTACACTGCTGTATCATTTGTCAATTAAATGTCTTACAAAGGGCAAGTCCTTCAATTAAATGGGCCTGAAGAAGATGTGCCGTAGAATCGCAACAGAATACGGATAAAGATGACATGACAGATACAGTGGACCACATCATAATGATGAACATCTGGGTGGAGCGATGGAACCTTGAAGTACCGACAGTAAATTACAGTCTCTTAATCTTTTAAACTGCCTCCATCGTACTGCGACAAGTAAGTAGCATTTTGAATCATTTTTAAAGGCTCCATATTATGCAAAACTGGCTTGTATCTGGGTTGTTATTTTGGGGCTCTGTGTGCCGATGAAAGATGAAATAGATTTCTGAAAACTCCCCTCCAACAAGCAGAGAAAATGCTAATTTCACAGCCAAAAATAATTTAAAACTTAAAGTTTAATTAGACAAATAAATATGATGAACTAGATACTTTTCTGGAGATTCTACGAAGGTTCCAACTGTTGTTTCCCATGCAGAAACACAGAACCACTGAGTCTCAAAACATGGAGCAGCAAGCAGCAGATGTCAGGCTGACAGTTTATCTTGCTTTGGTGTTGAGTCAACAGCATTGTATCTTTATCCCATTTAGGTGTCAGGCCCTGAGTTCAAAGGTAACAAAAGGCCATCAATACGCCACAACTAGATACGCTCATCACACAGGCGCTGATTAAATGTACACAAGGTTGACAAAGAGCCAACAAAGTGATCTGATCTGGTGATTGATTCTGAAAACCGTGCTTGTGTTGTACACATCATTACAGATGAATGTCCAAACCTGTGAGGACAAGCTGCTGAGGACACAGTCACCATGCTAATGTGCACAATTACAGAAGTCGCTCTCCCCACTGGCCAGCTGGAGCCATGGAAGCATTAAGCGAATTAAAGGCAACACAATAGAAGAGGACATCAGAAGGGTAGATGCATTGCTCTCCACAGCATCAGGGGACACCATAAATGCTTCTAATAAGACCTACAACTTGCAATCTATTTGAATGAGTGGTCAATAAAACCGAAGTTTAAATTCAATCCATCCACTTTTTTAGGTATTTGCAGACTCATGTTGCCATGTGCCATCTGGACCTGGTCTGCCAAGTGGTCACTTCCACAGCAGGATGTGCCTCTGAAAGACGAGGGACATCCTTTACTGGCAGTCTGTGAGGCTAATCCACACGTGCGCATATTTTTTCTATTCAATCCTTTTTTTCCCCTGTCTCAAAAAGTGCAACACAATAACTAATAACTTAATACTATGTAGTTCATATGCCCGGCCTGTATGTGACGTTGTAATGTTTTAACAACAAACAAATATGATGGCACAAACACAGTCTCTAGTACTCTCTGAACATAGAATCCAGGAACACAATTGTGAGAAAAGAAATAAACTACACAGTTAAGCGGGAAGAAGACAGACATTGCAACAGGGTTACAAGTTCAACGAACAGCGGATGGTTAAAGCAGACAGCGAGGGAAGTTGGTCTGCATCCGCCGATTCATTTCCTCCAGACAGTCTGAAGTAGATGTATGTGGAGGGGGCTGCATTAATCTACTTTACTTTAGGATTAGCAGTTCGCTGCAGGTATCTGGCTTAGTCTCGTTTCTGTGTCCTTGTCTGACCACATGTCCTCACTCTCACTGCTACTATAGCTATTAATGACTCCCAAATTTAACTACACTTGCATGACAGAGTCTTAATTGTTTTTGCAGGTTTGGAACCAAAAGTGAAGCCCACAAGATGGTGACTCTTCCTCAATGATAGATGAGAACTCGGGCGAGAAATGAGGCACGGTGATGTATGTGGAACACGCTGAGGGCAGTTTAGCCAGAAACGTGTAAAGGACTTGGGTGTCATATCCATGACTTTGCAGTTTGGTATCTAGTTCTGATCCCATGAGTCACTTTGAGCTGTTATCTAAAAAAAAAATCCTAATATTCATTCCAAAGCCATGTTTTAAAATCCAGGATGCACCAAAAGCTTTCAGTCATGCAGATGTATGGACACATCTCAGAAATACACCAAAAACCTCCATGAACAACAGTGATTTGTATGCATTTCTTTTGCATGGACTTTAAGAATTACGTAAAAGCAACAGAATTGAATATGGTTGAGAAATGCTGTTTTATTTACACATCTGGCACATGTTTCCTCCGAAGCATTATGAATGGAGCTATCAATTGGCACTGCAGTGCGCTGAATGGATGAGACCTGTCATGTGACCTGACCTGTGAATGTCAATACGTTGTATTGGAGAAAAGAAATAGAAATTGCGGCCAACTGTTGCTATATTAGCCATGATTATGCTCACAAATTCAAAGGCTGGGTAGCCATGCTAGCGCTAACTGCGTGACTGTTGAATCAAACTGCTTCTGTTTTGAAATCCTTAAGAGTCATCTGTATCTTATTAATGTTATGTAATGTCTTGCGCTGAAAAACATTGTCCAAGACCAATGGACTCTGAAGGTGCACAAGGAAAATGACAAAAGGACACATCATAAATAGCTCAATGGTTTCTTAAATAGTGATAGAAATATTAATAAACTGAGACAAAAAACATTTTTGTGATATGATTTTTGTCCCAAATCGACATGGGCAAGTTAGAGTCTTAAGATTTGGGGGCGGCTAAAAGGCATTCCATATTCATGATCTCGCACTTCTTTATAAGGTTCTCCTTGCCTGTATTACATCAGAACATTTTTAGAATACTTTCACCATCTCACACTGTACTAACACAGCATATTTGTAAAGCCCAACTCTATTACGAACATAGTAATCCTTAACACGGTTAAGAACTCGAATTATAAAGGTCAAAATGATGACTGAATTTTTCCCCAAAACAAAAGATCATCTTCAGCCTATTATACACAAACTCTCCAGATAACACCAGACACCACTTAGCGTTGCCAAGACAACAGAAGTACGCACACGGCGAAAGAGGCCACAGACTTTAGTGGGACGTAGACCTACAGGGAGGACAGTCTCCTCCGTGAGCAGGAAGAATAAGAGACGGGAACGTGGAGGTCTAAATATAGAGACAGTATAATGAGCTTTGTATCAATCATTTCCATATCTCCATCTCTCCATGCTCGCCCCGCTTTACAGCTTGACAGGAGCAAATATTCCCCTGGAGCTCTTCTTTTGAACAGAATATGGACGTTTCACAAGGCGGCGGATGAACTGGAAACCTTCACCTAAAAAGCAAGTTTATGAAGAGAAGAATCAACAAGACAGTTAAACTAGTTCAAAAAGTGACATGTTTGGGGACACATTGTTTTTGTGTCACCTGCGCAGACTCGGGTTTCACTGCCTCATCCTCCTCACATGTCTTTGACTTATTCAAGGCTACCAGTCCGATCTGTTACAGACTCAGAAAAACCTGAGGAGACTAAACAGACTTAAACAAATGCAATAGTTGTTTTTTGATAAATTACAGGAGGTGTTGAAATATGCAATGTCAGCCAGTCATTGACAAATATCAGCGGAGCATGTGCAACTGTAGAACAAGACTGTAAACATCAGCAGAATAATCCGAACAGGTAAAAAAAAATATCTTCAGATCCACATTCCTGCTGAATGAAAAACAAAATACATTAATAAATCATGGGCAATAACGTAGGCGGCGTAATGTCACCCTGATGTCGCGCTCCTATCTCTTGCCCATACTTCTACTGACTGACACACAAAGATTCCCTCCCGCATTGAACATACTCCATCATCTGATTCAGGGAAAGCTCATTTTGTAATTCTGCTCTAGGATCTACAACACAAAAGATTACACACACTAAGAGTGTGAAGCATGTTTTCACACATTCAACAGTTCAGCTACAACTGGGTACAATGTGTGTCTTTTATGAGAGCGTAACTTCAAGTAATGTAATACACTTAAGCTCAAATCACTTTCAACAAAAACTGAGTCTAAACCAGTCTCAGGGTAGCCAGTTAAATGACTTTCGTATGCAACATTTTTCAGATTCAGAAGTATTTTTGGCATTTGAGTCATTTCAATTTCAGGCTTCAATTCTCCGTCTTAGGAGACAATGTAATTCCACACATGCACGAATGATTGCAGCATGTGCACTGACAGTGCTCGTTGCGCTCAGCAATTTGACATACTTGACAGTCGGGCAGCACAAAACTGACATTCCGATTAATTTTTCTTTTGGATATAGATGCTGATATTAACACAGAGTAACAACAATTGTCATCTGTAACTTGAGTCGTGATAGAAGGAATTAGGATGATTCTCATGAGTGGCTCTTCAACAACTGGACAAAGTGATGTTATTAAACCAACAAATTAAAATGTGACAATCGACAATGATGTTGGCAGATTGAGTACACTTTACATAACTCTGGACTTCCAATAAATGTCACGATCTAATTATTATCAGTAGTAGAAGTAGTAGCAGTTATGAGCAGCGAAGTACTCATGTTCATGCAACTGATCTAGGGTAGATTATTCATCTTATTTATGATGATGTTTGACGTAGTCTGTGACCGAATCAACTGCAGTCATGTCTTAAAGTTCAAGTTAAATCTGTGCCGTTGGGAGTGTTTGTCACTGCTGCAAATGCATCTGGAATTATCACCTGCTCCTTAAAGTGTATTTGCGTCATCATATTGCGGTCTGTGACTCTGTTGATCAAGAAGATTTGTCATTTCACCTCAGGTTATAGC
This sequence comes from Synchiropus splendidus, assembly GCF_027744825.2. Classification (NCBI taxonomy): domain Eukaryota; kingdom Metazoa; phylum Chordata; class Actinopteri; order Syngnathiformes; family Callionymidae; genus Synchiropus; species Synchiropus splendidus. Next base: position 8,934,258 of record NC_071346.1, on the reverse strand, counting down.
AATGAACAGTGAGGCACAGTCAGCCCAAATCCCATATTTACTGTCTTTGCTAGCATAACAGACAAGCGCAAATAGCAAACATAATTGCATAATCCAACAATCGCTCCAGGAACATTTGAACAGCCTGACGTGGAAAAAAAAAAAAAACAACGTGCTGGTGAAGTCCATTAGCACAACTGGCACCGGGAGTACACCGGCATAATTCAAGACATTTCCACAAAAGAGGACTGAATATTGTCAAATTAGAATCCAACCACACAGAGTAGGTCATATCAAAACAAGTTCTGTGCCAGACACGCTGTTCGTCCACACGGGTCTGGTGTTTTCACTCACCCTATCCAATGCTTCTTGACACAGAGTTACAGAGTGAATTAATTTAAAAACATGTGGATGTAGTCAATCATGGACTAGCTAGCAGACAATAATAAAACAATGGTTCCACGCTCACATCTGAACCGCCTGGTTTGGTGTCTGACAATAAAACACAACCCTCTGAACACAACTTTCAATTTATAATCTGAACGCACACGAGGCAGCGACAGGAGTAAAGACGGTAGAGTGTAAGGCAAGTGTAAAACAACAGGCAATGCCTACTGTTTAAATTCTGTATATAAATCAAATCACAATGACATCTGCCGAGCAGAGCCGCATTTATCCTTTCACACTCCACACCTCAGGTAGGTTAGGAGAAATTCACGCCGAGACAATTATATAGGACTGCAGGGCTTGTTTTCCATCTGTATGTCACAATACTGCCAGCTGAATTTGCTCACTGAAATAGAAAGATTAAGGGGAGAAATATGACAAGCCTGTTGTGACATTTTTCTTTGATCAATAGAAGTTTTTCCAACGCTCTAAGCTATTATCAAGCAGCTCAGCTACTTGAAAGACGCAGTGCAATCCTTTATAGCATCCATAAGGAAGTGTTTAAACACACTATTTGCACTTGGTTCACGTCACCAAGTGGCACACATGCAAGTAATGTGAAAGCTGATTGAACATCTTTCTCAAGTTATCTCAATAAAATGATCAAGCCAAGCCTGCGCCAGGGCCACATGCATGCACCCAGCTCAACTCCTCACAGACCAGTGACACAGCTCATGAAACTGTGGTCTACTCTTAGCAGCACTGACACGCGTGTTTGTGTGTCTTGGAGTGAGTATAATCATCCCCATGTGTTTCAGTGCGGCAGCAGCATGCCTTCGCAGCATGTGGTGGTGATCTAGTTTCCGCTCGGGAGGCTGTGAAGTGGCCTGATGAAAGCTTTCACATGGTGGCAATGGGACAAACTGCATCTGCTGTCGTGACCGCAGTGCTCAAACAGCTGGATGAGAAGACGTCCGGTTAAATGTGTGTCATGTTCCCCGTCTTCTGTATGCAGTCAATCATTAAAGATGGTCGAGCAACAACTTCCAAGTGAACTTCCCATTTTGTGGCTAGGGGAAACGGAAGATTTTGTTTTTATGAAAAATACCCACTATAGCAGAAAGCTGGGTGATAAAAAAGACTGGTGAAAGCAGAGAAAGAACGAAGAACATGGTGCCCAACTGAATCTTTGCTTTTGTGAAATTCTTTTAATTGTACCCAACACTCAACCAAACCTAAAATCAAAATAAATAATGACTTATTTTGAATAATTTGCCCAAATTACAACAGTAAACCCAGACAAAATCCTGCTTAAATACAGGACATTCCCATATTCTAAAGTATAAAACCATTTGCTTCACTTAACTTAAAATAAACAAGCCATGATATAGAGCTATGGCTCTATAGCTTGGTTCCAGTGTAATATAAATGCAGATTGTCGCCTGAGGAAACAACTCTATCCCTTGATCAGAGGTCAGCTCTGATGTGTTCCTCATGAATTCATTAAAAAGTATACATACTACCATGGAGTGATTCATTTATTCTCAACACGGTAGCTGAGAGAATACACACCTTCACCAATATATTTGCATATGAATTGAAAAAAGGCCACGTTTAAATGACGACGGCGCCAGTGAAAACGGCGTGAAAATTCACACCTTCTGAAACCGCTGCTGCACCATGACAATGTCGTTCATTGTCGTCGTCCAGTTCCCAATCGAACCTTGTTCTGAAAAGATGTTGGAATTGATGTGTGTAAACGTACCTCGAAGTTAAGGGGTCACGATAAATGTTGTAATTTCAGCGCTAACAATAGTATCATGATAAATACATTTTCAATCTATTTCATGTGTTGGACACACTACAGTCTCTCTTGAAACTGTTTTATGATGAAACTTGTAAGTGGAGTTTGTCTCCAACATCATTATTTGTTTATGTCTAAATATAATAGTTATATGTGCAGAGATGAGAAATTCAATGTTTCATATCTCTCATAGAACCCAGTCGTTTTATTTAGGGGTTAAATTGAGCCGTCTGTCTGCTGTATCTCAATAAATGGTCATTTAGTCATATTGTATTCTCGAAATCATGATACAAACTGTCAGTCATTTGTCTTGTGTGATGAAAAACATTTTCACAATTCTCTCTCCTAAAATGGTTGTTTTTCTTTGCCTTAGTGAGGATTTACTTTGAACGTTTTAGAATTTGTTGATGGTCCCGAACTGATGCCGGGTCGTAGCATTAGCGCTGCCTGTGAGAGTGTGTCTGCGATTAGGGTTCATTGTCCAGTATGCAACTATTTTCACCACGGTGTTTCGCCGAGGTGCCAGCGCAGCGGGAGACCTTCATGTGTTGATATGAGGCAGGCGACCTATGAGAACCACTCCATCTAATAAAATAAACACGGATCGAGAGATTCAGAGTCGACCAATAATTATCAAAGGTTCCCTGTATTAAAAATAAGTTTAAAACTACGATTGTGAACCAACTGTCACATGCCGGTGTTGGCTGTCAAACGCTGTGGCGCTGGAGAGAGCGGGACGCCGTTGCGGGTCATGTATGCAAGTCCAATGCAGTGAGCGTGTCACGTGTTTATCGAATTTATCGCGAGACACAGAATTGTCATCATGGAGATTGTGTTTGACGGTATATCGTGTACAATAAATTATTGCCCATCCCTTCTTGAATCCACCACTATATGTTGCTGTACATGCTCTAACCTGTGAATCATCAGTACATCATTAAACAATCCACACAATAATATTCTCATCATCTGGACAAACAATTAGTGTTAGATTTTTAACAACCTTTGTCCCAAAGCTGGTCAACAAACTGTCTTCGGTTCTGTCCCGAATCACTGAAAGACTTCACATCCCAGAAGGTAATGAGTGGAGCCTTGCACGATTTTGCCTGGCATAAAGACCATCCACACAGCCTTGACCCTCATCTGTTAAGCTCTGGTGTCTGTCATTAGCTCACTGGTTCACAAAAGGATGCTGGAAAAGAGCAGCTGCAAGTCCAGACCAGCCGCATAATCACCATCCCCCTGCTGGTGGAGCATCTGGGTTGTCAGACCATTAAATCAAGGGTTTACAAAACTTATTAATGTCATACGAAGAGAACTTCACACTGTTATGAAGACGTAAATGGAGTCCATTGTTTGATTTTAATGGTTAGAAGAGCAGTGTGTGTTAGAGTCCTTGGCAAAGCACTGTGAGGCCACCATGTCTCCTGAAGTAATAAAACATGCGTGTCTTTATAATTGGGTGAGACCAGGCACACATGGGTCTCCCCAGATACCCCCCCACCCCAGCATCTAAATATTCATGAGAACTTAAACGCACCGTGATTAAGGCTGGATAGTAGGATGAGGAGGAGAACTAAGAGAAAGTGGAGAAGCAGAATGGAGAATAACGTCAAAAATATAAGCACATGCTGTCCCAGCACTAATGAGCACCTCGGTTCGAATGGCTGAGTGAAGGACAAAGAGGCCAGGGCAGGGCGAGTAAATACAGAGGCAGGAGGAGTTTATTTACTTTCCAAATAAAAAGGCTTAAACTGCCTGGGATTGTTTCGAATAAAAAGCCCTCTTAGGAAACCGCAGGCTATCTGGGGCCGTGCGATTAAACAATGTGGAGTTTAGATGGGCGAAGAATTTCACTGCGCGTTTCCAAGCCGCGTTTCCAATCCATGGTTTGACTTTGCAAGGCTAGCGTTAGCTAGCTGTATGACAGCAAGAGAAAAGAATAGTGATTGACCAGCTTGTGCTCTGTAGAACATCGATGTATTTGAAACATCATGGTATGTGTTCAGTCAGTTTTATTCTGGGAATAAAAGAATGTGCCTGAGAGATCGTAGCATCGCATTAGCATAAAATGCTAGTAGTGTATGGGCATACAAGGACCCCATTACGATGCCATATGTGGTTTGATTCAGTTTGAAAATAAATATTCAACTTGAGTTTTCAAATGAGTTCTGGTCAAGTTTCTCAATTCATCCAGGACGTTTTGAAGAATGTGTTTTTAGTTGTTATCAACAATCGTTTGATCTATGAAAATGCCAAATTTAAGATCAAAAGTGGTGGTCTGGACGATGACAAGAATCTAGTTAGGACTAAATAAGGTGGGGTTCAAAATCAAGGTTAAGGGAGAAACATGTGACTATAGGAAATTCAGGGGTCAACTACAAATGTAGTGGCTAACTGACTCATAAGACCAACACAAATCTAGAGGTAGTAAAACAAGTGAAGCTACATTGAGAGGTCAATGCCAAGTTCAGGGGTTAGGCTTAGACAGGCACCAAAAATATATTTCTCGAAATTTAACAGCACTAAATAGATATTTTAGAATGGAATTCAGAAACTGTAGCCATACATCAAAGATGGAGTTTTAAATTAAAACGCCTAAACAGACAAAACTGTAGAATCACTTTGGTTTAAAAAAAAAGGGGGAAATCCATTCACAAGTCACAAGCTACATCTTCTCATGCTATCATACCACATCCTTATTTTCGAGTCTGACTACGAAGCTAATGGAGAACTTGTTTGCATGCCATGCAAACATATACAAAGTCTAATGGACGAAAACGCACCGGCAAATGCATATCACAGCCAAAAGATTTGGCAGGATGATCTTATTTTCTATATAAACTGACAGCACATTTATGTAAATATAGTGTCTACGCGGAAGCTGTGCGGGCCTCTTCAGGGAGTAGCAGCTATTCACAAGGGATATTAGGCAGTACAGACACACATCATATAACATCTTCAGCGCAATCCATAACAGTAGAAGCTGTCGTGCCAGTTAAACCTTCGTCAAAACACAGCCACTTCACATCCGCATTAATTACTGATAATAACAGGGGATGAAAAAAAACACTTGCAGCAGAAACAGTGTTGATTTCAGCAGTATTCCCAGTAATTTATCCCTTACAAGCCGGAGTGTCATATCAAGCCTAATGTGATGGAGGATATAATGTGAGGAAACCAGGACTCGAAGTAGCGTCTGCTCTATTTTTAGATGCACGAGTAAATAGATGAAGGAGCCAGGGAGGATTCCAGTTACAAAAACACTCAGGGATGATAACTGAGACCTCTTTGAGGCTGGGAGTCTGATGGGAAATCCTTTTGTTTCAACACGCAGGCAGACACATTCGCAGCAAACAGTTACAAAACTCATGGTGCCTTCATCCCATCACATTTTCCCGAGTGTCAATGAGTCATCAGACACCTGCTCCGTAGATTCAGACTCTCTATAATAGAAGAGGGCAACGTGCGGCCCAGGTGCCGCGTGTGTCCCGTTGCCTGTGTTTGTGTGGCCCTAATGAGATCAGAGCTTACCTGGAAAAGCAATTCTACTGTATTAATTTCAGTATTTCTTATTCTGTATTTACTGTATTTCCCTGGTTTATTTCCCTTTTTCTTCCCTTGTAACAATTCTATTGAAAAGTTAAACTCTTTATTGTAAAAATTTATCAAACATAACATATAAAATACACTGAAAGAATATTTAACTAAAATGTATTGTCTGTAAAAGGAAATAATGTATAATCAAATATCACATTATAAGCAACATGACTTGATGACCCTTCACAGAACTCAAAGTACAAAATATGGCCCTTTAAGAAAATGAATTGCTCACCCCTGCTCTATAAGCTTGGCTGTCACACACAATGCCCAATAAAATACTTTGAGTGCTCCAAAGACAGCATAATTTATATGCACAAGACAACGCTGTTACCTTCCTGAAACTCTGAAAATGTTCAATGTTCAATTTGAGAAGATGTGACATTATTTGGGACAATTCAGAGAATCTGGTTGACATATATCCGTGCAGAACAAAACAAAAGTAATCCATGTTCCATAGGTGGGGCCCTTAAATGAAACACTATCTTGCATCACAACACAACCTACTGCTCAGCTAGTGTGGTGCACTTAAACGAGAAACACCAGGAAATACTCTCAGAATTTCCAAGAAGGAGTTCCACTGCAACGTGCATTTCATTTGTCATTTCAAACTCTTGCATCAACTGGTAATAGAAAACAGACTGGAAGCTGAGGGTGGATCAACTTCCTTGAAAACATGGAAACCAACTTTAGAACAGCCATCACCCTGTGAACAGAGACATCCAGGCTCATCAGGGGGCACAAGTTGAAAGACGTAACACCCTCGCATGACCCCAGGTACCGCCGCCAACGATATGTCCAAGAATTGCATCACTAAATTAGTGAAAAGTTTGGAGATGAGAAGGAGATCAGTGTTGTCAAATAGTAATGTAAACAGGCTTTATAGCTAGAGGGGCATCTGGGCACCCTGGGGACGCCCTAAACTGCAAAACATGCCTGTTTTTTTCCACCCCATATTATGAGTTTTGTCAAAACGTATGAGCACACAAACTGAGCTTCAACATGAGGCCACATGGGGGCACCCATTGCTTAGTCAAGGGTCACTTCTGCCTCCGGGGAACTGAGTAAAAAACAGTCACGCCATTTTAGATGATAATGCACATGTCGCGTGCCGTGCTGATACACTAAGTACCTGTCAAGGGCAGAAGGAACATGTCACCATCCTGTTTGTTTTCCTCCCCAGCTGTTAATGTCATTGCTATTGACTCCAGTGCTCAGAAGTGCACGGGAACACTGGTTTGTCTGACTTGGTTTGTAGCTGTGTAAGCTTAGGAGAGATCACACATGTGCCTGCCACTGACCCATATCAACATAAAACAAAATCAGCACACAATCTTTAAACAATACCAACAGAATTCCTCCTCTTGCGCTTAGAATTCTTCTTGCTATCACATCAAAATTCCAAGCACACTTAAGAACGAAGACTAAAATCAGTAAACAAACAGTATACAAAACAAATTATCGCTCATAAGACGAATGCTATTAGCAGTTTTTCCGTTCAGTAGGGCTCAACAAGTGCCATACAAGGACATCTTAAAGTTGTGACGCCAGAAATTCACAAGATCTTGCTGAGGTTTGGTGAAGTTGAACTGTTTATAACAGTGGCTTAAAAACAAAACAACCATTTCATAAATATACATATATATTGTCAGAAACCAAAATAAAAAAAACGAAAGTGAAACTGTTCATGAAGGCCCGTTGCGAAGGAATAAAAATTAAGAACTCTCTTGTAAACATTCATGAGGAAGCCAATCCTTCACCCAAGTCATGTCTGAAACATCCTGCTCTTCGGTGACAGTCATTGAATCAGCTGTTCTGTCAACACTCTCTCCAGAGATGAGGAGAAATGAGACATCTTTTCGGAGCAGTATGGGACAGTGACAGACTGCATCAAAATGTGATTCCTATACCATGCACAATATATGACAGTTATATCTTGAGAATTAATCAGGAACTATTCGGGACATTTTGCCAAAGTAAGTGATTCTATCAGAATATATGACAGCAATGAAGGTGTCGTAGAGGTGACACATTTCAGAAAAGGAATCGAGAGAAATATGTGCCGAATACAGACTTTGGAAAGTTAAAATATCAGGGCATTAAAAAAAATGCCTGAGTCATTAGTTATACATGCATTTTTTGCCCGATATCTGGTATCCTTGTTTCAGCCACATATAGCTTTACCTGAGGAACATATGGAAAGTGAGGGCGGAACATGAGAAGGGAGCATTGGACAGCGGCGGAGAGCGGTTGTCGCGTACCGCCCGAGCACCCGAAGTGACCGGCTGGTCAAATTCTGGAGACAGATAAATGACCCTCTGTCACAATTACAATACTTCATCCCCTCCTCCTCTCTATCCACCCATCCCTCCCCTCATCCTTCATCCAGACAGGCAATCCATCAAGGAGTAGAATCCAGCAGGGACACATGTACCAACACTTTAACTGTTAAATCGCAAAGTGCACTTGCACCAAGACACAATCTTTCACACAATCTTCTCTATCCTTTCACGCTCATACTCTAACTACCTGCGCACAATTTTCCCTTGCCCTGGTTCCCACAGCCATCATAAAGCTGCAGAGGGAAGTGACCACTTGAAGTCAGACTCATCAATAGACTAAACAGGGAATTTAACTCAGTATCTTAAATAACATTTGTTTCATTTTGAATTAACCATAAGCTTGATGTTTTAGACACTCTTCGCCGTGTTAACTTAAAGCTCTAATAAATGAAGTAGTCCTCTTCCTATCTGAGTGTCATCTGTTTTTCAACAGGGTAAGTCATCATGTTACACAAAGCAAGTACACGTTGAGACCCTTGGTGGACTGACAACTTCAAGCAGCTTCAATGAGGCATCCACATCATTGAAATGGCAGGAGAAAACATGAGGGAAGAAATGAAATAATGAAAGTTCGGTCATGAACAAATGTTGCATGACAGGTTGTGATTTCCATAGAATACAACGAATAGTAGAACTGGCAACACGGGAGACCCTAGTTTGGACATGAGAAAGGAGCTGTATTTAACTGCCATCTTTTATATTAAACGTCGAGTGTGTTGACTTCACACTGTCATGGGCAAATAACACGGTCTGAATTAGGATGACAGAGAAGGTGACATCATTGACACAGCTTGGCCACGCAGTGCCAGAAGAATTGCAGTTCCCTTACATAAGTAAGTTCGAATATTTTAACCTCCTCCCACCGAAACGCTATTTCAATTTCTATCATTTTACTATGTTGCCAAAACTACATTCGCGTCATTGGCAGAAATCCTCGCGACCCCGCAGTCAGTTCACCCGGAGTAAACAGAGTCACTCACCGAACAGAAACTCAAACTCGCTCCAAATTGACGTCTTCCGTGTTGACGGTCAGCTCCTCGAGTAAAACTGCGTCTTCTCCACTTCAACTTGGTCTGAAACAATGTTGTTTTAGCCGCACCACATTTAGTCAGCGTTCTCTTTGTTGCGGGAAGCAGCAGTTCCACTCAGACTGGCAGACGGGAACCCGATGTTTGCGTTTACTCAGCAGCGAATGCGCCGATTGGTCACCTCTAACACAGCAGGAGGATCTGCTCTTATCTGATTGGTTAAAGGTAGAATGGTGCGTTTGGAGACATCTTGTAAAGTCTGAATTTATTTATTTATTTTTGCAACAGCAGTTTTTATACTTTACAGGTTACTGTAATGTTTACTTTTACAACACAAATGACCACAGAAGTATGTTCACAGTTATCACTACATGGAAATTTTAAGTGTTATCCACAGTGCCAAATGAAAACGTAATTCCCATTATATGATCTGAGTCTACATCTTTTTAGACATTTAGTAGACAATATTTTACGGAAGAGGATTCGGACCACTAAAGAAAAATAAATAAATGGCAGAATTCTGACTTTTTTTCTGAGAATTCTGACTTCAAACTGAAAATTATGAGATGAAAGTCAGGAGTGAGAAATCTGACATTAAAGTCAGAAGTGAGAATTATGAGAAAAAAAAGTCAGAATTATCACTTTAAAGTCAGAATTAAAAGTCAGTAGTGAGATTCTGATATTAAAATCTCACTATTAAGTTTTTTCTTCTTCACTGGCCCTAATCCTCTTCCATAATATTTGCTATTCAAGGCAATGAACTGTAGGTATTTATTCATGAAATCACCGTTTTATGACCTCAAAAGCAATGCTGATGGTGTCATAAGTAAACGATCCATCAGGTTAGTCAGTCGTCATCTTAATTCTTTTTTTCCTTAAATACAAGACGAAATAAGTTGCCAATTGTGGTCAGTAATTCTTCCCCATTAGATGAAGCGTTCAGACTTATTGACATTGCGTAAAGAACATGAGCTCACCCTTGTGGCAAAGATAAGCAAGTACAGAGCTAGCAATAAAAAGTCAGACACCTGGTGTGTGTTAAGATTTTTTTTTTATTTATGCTTATAAGATTACACACATGACAATAACAGCCACACTGAGGATCCACAACTCCACTGACATCTGTTGGAGCATCAGTCCAGATGTATTTTAAAGTCAAGTTTTGGTAATTTGACCTCAAGTATTACAGCAATGTAGACAAAGTTAATAACACTCAACAGGAAAGCAAATGAACAACTCAGCAGTAACCCTACAACAGCGTCAAATGCATAAACGGGGCAGGAAAATGCTAGAGAGAATTGAGACGTAGGTCTGTAACGTGTATTTGCCTGTAATAATACTGCAGAAATACATCTTAGTTCAGGAACAGGCAATGTGAGACCAGTGTTGAAAAATATGGGATTCTGATCAAATGTATCAAAGAAATTCTCACGTTTATCCAAAGAAATGCCAAGTGTAGCATGACAACTAAAAAAAAAAAAAGTTTCCAGCATTTGTTAGATCACTGGTAAGCACTAATGCTTACATCACAGTTTATGTTTCACAGGAAAAAATAAATGAAAAATTCATGTTAAACAAAGCTTAATTGCACATAAACAAATCAAATGCAAAAAATAAAAATAAAAAAAGCACAATATATGGACTTCAAGATAAAGGATGTGCATTAAATTACATATACACACAAAGTAGACATTCTTCAATCACAACTACAGGACACAATATACTGTACAATATATCTAGTATAAGAATTGTTTTGCAAAATACATTTTCGTCTATCATGTACACTTTATACTGTCCACGCAATTAATTGCAAAACACAGGCCTCTGAAGGCCACAAAAGTGCATGTTATTAGGTCAGTTGGAAGCCACTGGAAGAAGAGGAGAAACTGAAAGATGCCAGTTTTGCACAGAAGCTTTTCCATCTCGGCAGGTTAATATTCAGCGTAGAGAAGTCTAGAGTAGATCTATTTTACATGCCGGCATGCATGACCGCAGGTGCGCAAATCGTATACGTCACACATTCACAGGTGGTGTAGTGATAGCTCCTTCATCTTCCAAGGAATCCCAGCACCGTTACATTATATTCAAGTAGCTCTATTGCAATGACAGATGCTTTCGCTTGAGAGTCACAAGTCACAGGTGATGAGGACTAACTGGGCTGTGAGTGCCTCTGTTTGCACATAATGAAGCAAGGCAACTCCAGCATTGCCACCAGGCACTGGGTCATAAAGTGAGTCAAACTTCATTCCATTCAATAGAAACAACAGGTGGGTTCTGAATGAGATGCTGGAACAGACTGGATTGTATTTGGCCGAGTGAAAGCATAACGATGGTACTGCAAAACAACTTGAATAGTGATGAGAAATCCTTGTTTTCAAATCAAACATTCTTTTATACCATAACTTCGGTTTTGATAGTGTTTCTAGCAAACATAGAAGTCAACCAGCATTACTCTTTCAGAACTTCAAAGTGAACACTTTTGTTAAGGCAGGTTCTTTTTTTTTTGAGGTACCATGTTTCACAGGTGCTCAACCATTTCTCTTCATGTCTCATTCACTCTCCTGCAAAGACCTACAGCTCCATCTATTTGACATCACAGCCAAGTAGAAGGAGCTGGAGGTCTTGATGCTTGCTCTAACTTTGCACTCTACTTTTCCTTTGGTCGTCATGTTCAATTCTAACGGTTCTCAATCCTCCACACGCCGCAGTCTTTTGCGAACCACCTACTCTCTGCACACGGGAATGAGACGGGAATGGCTGGCTAACGGCCTAGTAGGTAAACCACAACTTCATATGTGCACATCATGATTGCCGTGTTGGGGATTTGTCTGATGAGGTGTGTGGTCAGGCCTCGGTAAAGAGCCCGGTATCCCTCCTCCTTCGGGACTGTCAGTAGTGTTCGGAAGAATGACTTGTACTTGCTGCCTTCTTCTCTTAGTCGTGTTCTGATAACCTCTGTAGCAAAAAAAGCGAGAGATTAACTTTTAGACGTCACGCAAAAATGGTCTCGTATGTTTGGAATATCATGTCCAGCTCACCGTGGGGGTAGGCGATGGTGGTGGCGCACGTCTTCGAAGTGGCTGCTGCGAGCATCATCCCAACAAAGTCAGAAGGGTCTTTGACAGACTCGTCCTCTTCGTCCACGCTGGTGTGAGCTTTGGACTGACGCAGCTTGCGCTTGATGCTCTCGTAGATGACGAAATGGATGACGGTCTCGGAAATGCCAGCGTAGGACGCGGACATGCCCCTGTAGAACCCTCGCAGGCCGTCCATCTGGTAAACCCGTTGAACACACTCAAATGCATTCATCCGCCTTTCACCTTTGTGTCTGAGGCAGTTCAGAGAACCACAATTATTAATATGATCTCAGAGTTCAAGACTGTGATGTCATAAACAGTCTTTCACCTGGAGTCCAGCTGCATGCGGGTCTTGATCAGCCAGATTGGGTTGGTGGCGGTGATGGCTGTGAAGCCTGGAATATTCAGAAATACAGAATTTCAGACACATGACCTTCACTGTTACATTGAAGTATACATTACATCTGTCCTTTTTAAAGGACATGGCAAAATCATAAGAGCTAATAAACTGACCTAGGTTGTTGAGCATAAACTCAGTTTCATACTCAGTTTTATACAGTCTAACATTGTCACACAGGGGAGCGAACAAAATGTATTTAAATGTATAAGTTTAAAGTTACTCACACTGTGAAGAATACAAACTTAAAGATGCTAAAGTAACAGATAAAAGATGCTCAACTACATCTCATAAACATTGCTGTTGGTGTAAAATCTTCTTCTTCACAGGTCTTCATCGTGTTTTAGAAATCAGATTGCTCCCATTCCGCTGAGGCATTTCCAAATGAACTAAAACCTTTGAGCAGTAAAATTATATTATACAGTTATACATATTATTGTTTTACAAGGCAGATACTAACATTCACATTTTCTAATGCTTATCATCAGTTGTGAGCCTCAGTTGAAATACAATGTACATCTTAGACATGTTAGTTTGTAAACAGTCATGTACAGAGTGCCTCATGTGCAGTGACATCATGAGACATGGCCTGGACACAAGAGTCATGTCAAGTGTTTAGAGGAAATAAGAGAATGAAGAGATGTTGGTCACATGTAAAGCATCAGTGCAACAAAGCCCTACGTAAAAGAGAGTTTGACACAAGGAGAAGAGGATGAAGAGGAAATAGTAGCGTCTATAGCGTGTACTCACGAAGGAGGGGCAAAGCTCCTCCAGCTCCTCCCCGCTGCAGCTAGTAGCCTGCAGATTTTTTTGGGGGGGTCAGACGGCGGTGGTTGTCCCACCCAATCACGCAGGGGTGAAGGCTTTACAGTAAAGCCCTAAAATAGACACAGGCTTTTCTGTACCACAGTCACACACAAGCATCAGTCTCACCCACCCCGCCCTCAGTACAGGTTCACGAAGAGGTGTGGCCTCCTCAGCCCTCCCCTTTAGTTTATCTTGAGAGTCAGCTGGGCAAATCCATAAACTACACTAAGCAAACAGCAAGCTGATCACGGACAAGGCTTGAACAATAAAAATGTGTCATATTAAAACTGATGAGTAATAGGTGACGGCGGGAAAAGTGGAAGACAAGTGGTAGTAATTCATAGTGTTTATCCTGTTGCTATGTAAAGTCTCCGAAAAGCCTGACAGTGTCAGCAGTCGGCTTGCACTCGCTGCTCTGAGCTTCAAACAACTTGGCCAGCGACTGTGATATGCGCTGGTTACAGGACTCAAGGATGAAAATCTTACAGGCAGAACTGAATGAACAGACGAATGATGAGAGAAAAGAGAAAGGCTTCTCTTCCAGGGACAAGGTTAGCATTCAAGTTGTGCAGAATGTAATAACCGACGTGTTGATGGAACAACACACGAGGCGGAGGGCGCACTCACACTAGCATTTTTGTGCCAAACCTAGACACTGTTGCTACCTAACCCTTCATGTTTGCATGTCAGTCAATGAGTAGAAGCTTAATAGTGTCTTCCTTCTTTCCAAAAGCACAGTGGCTGATGCTCAAGACACCATTTGTTATTGTTTGTGTGTGCGTTTAAACTTAAGATGTTACTACACCACTATTTTAGCTCAGTACAAGTACACACATTGTGAGAGACTTTGCGTGATCCTAACTGTAGAGAAGAAGTCATGATGCTGATTCACTTTCTCTAGTGTGAGTGTGCCCATATAGGAGGTGGGGATGACTATAACAAAGACTAAACAGCAACAAGTTTCAGTTAATAGTAGAGATGACTACTACAAACCAGCGTTGCTACAAGCAACATCATTATTGTAGCAAAATGGATAAAAGAACATCACCAGTGTAATGAAATGGGGTGCTACCTGACGCGTCCGCCCGAGTGCCAGGGGCCCCGGTCGACCATTGTGGGCCACGCTTTCTCCTCTATACACACAGAGCAAAGAAGGGGGCCCAGACCACACTGTTTGAGTAACAACTGGGATGTTAAGCAATTTAAGCATCCACTAATGCGGTTGGAAAATTGTATAATATTGTATGTATATTCAAAATAGAAAAAAATAGGGGAAACAATGGGGCTTGAAGAGGAAAGCACAACCTAAACTTTGAGGACCAAGAAATGCATATTTCCAAATTACAAAGCAACAAAGCAGCACTGTCAAGATTAGTATGACTGGAGAGAAGAATCCCTGTTAGCACAGCAAATGTTTGAGACAATTAAGATGTCAAATTTAATATAACTAATGAAAGAATAAAAGTTTATTCTTAATGGCTTCATTATACTGAAGAGAAACTTGTTTTACAAAAATATTGAGAAATAATTACATTTAAATATCCAATATGGCAAGATCCAGAGTCTTAAATTGTGCTTTCTATTAATCTCATTCCTGACTTTACTGACCAAAAAGGGTGATTTAACTTTAGCAATCATTCAAGGTTTTGATGCCAAACTACTCCAAAAAAGGTGTAAGACACAATGATAAAGGGCCTGCGTATAGACCCTGAGAATCATAGACCGGTAATGGTTCCATTACATTTTGTATTTAAGAAACTATTGAGTCACCAGGCGATTAGCAAGCAGGCAAAGAAATTAATGACAGAGAACAAGTCCAGATAAACAGGCTGACAGATTACAGACAAAAAGACGGGGCTTGTTTACCTGCCATCCCAGCAGACACCATGTGGACCTGGGTGGAGTCAGGCTCCAGCACTCCGTTCAGTTTCTCTTTGGCTGTAGAATAGGCAGCAAAGTAGATCGCCCTGGGGAGGTAAATACATGTCATGAGCCAGGAGAAATCAGACTGCTACTGCCACCTGCTGTCCACATCAATAACATTAGATGGAAGACAGTCGGTGGTAGGTCGGTGTTCGTGTTCATTCATTTACATTGCATTGCATTCCACTTAATGCAACATTACTGAAGCCACTCCATGTACGGTTCTAGTGTGGTGCAGCAGAGGATGCATTCCAGTTTGTTCTGGAGACGTTCCATCTTTGCCAGATAACTCTTGTAACATAAAAACACATTAACTTAAATTATCAAAGAAAGAAATCACACGGTTTTCGGGACAGTCAACTTCATGAATAACAACACACAGCCTTTTTCTGCCCGAGACAAAAAGAACCCAGTTGACTGCACCTTCACGACCTTGTCCTTCTTTGAAGGCTAAATATTATCTTTTGATCCGCACGTGAGCTGTGCCAAAGTGTCAGTGCGTGCGTGCAAGTGGAGCAGGCTGCACCACTTGGAAATATCTGTGTCACCAATGACTGTCAGCGTCTAGCCTGTTGAGCCTTGTCCTCATCAGCATCAAAACAGTTTTACCTTCCAGCTCCAACATGTCATTCCAGGGAGAAAGAAACACAGAAAAGACGACAGGGGTTTGATCAAATAAGACAGCTGTGCCATCCACGAGGAAGTTAAAAGACATGACATTAGAGGTGACTGGCACTCATTTCTGACAGCCTCAACTTAAAGTGACTAAGAAAAAGTAACTGTCATGCCTGAGGTATTTTAATGAGACTTTTAAAATCTGTAATGAGTTCACCTTCATTTATTTACAGCAACTGAGCTCAGATGCTCAAAAGCCTGTGTGAGAAGATTCCGGTCCGGAAACCCATGTGTCATTGAGCAAGGCACTGATAGTTCAGAAGCCGCGTTGAGTCGCACTCACACTGAAAATATGTATGTAGTTTGGAATTCATATCAAAAATATGTGTTCTTAATCTTTATGGAATCGACACAAGTATGTGGCTCACAAGTGAAACGGATTTCAAAACTCAGACTTGGCATGACCACCTAACTTGTCAAGCGGTGTCCTGGATAATTGAAATACAGAGGGCTGATCTCTGTGGTCTATTCTTACAAGTCAGCTACTCAAATTGCTGAGGAGAGTTGATGCTTATCTTTGGCCAACATTAAACCTCCTCGGCATAGAAAAGAAATAAGCAATAAATAAGACAGGAGGCAGTTGGTAAGGAACAATGTACTGTACAATGTAGTGTTATGTACAATGGTCACATGATCATGGCGTCACAGATGGCCTGCGTCCACTCATTTTTCATTCAGACGACGGTGGACTGAGTTCATGCAGTTATGCAACCATAACCACGCTGGGGCTGAAGTAATCTGCTCATTACTGCGGGGATTTAAACCATGGAGAGGCAACAGCTTTAATAAAATGTAAAAATATTCACAAGTTAAAGAGAACTGCACACTCAGCTTTGACGTAATAAATGAGTCGTAGAGATTAACCGTCAACGGCTGGCAGCTCACAAAGAGTTTGATACGTTGCAATATTTCTCTCCTAAAATACAACTACATTTATCGAATTGCTTGAGTCACAAAGGTGAGCCAAGAAGCACATACCTGGAAGGTGCCACGCCTACAAGGTTTGGCCCCAGTCCTCTGAAGAGTGAACGCGGACCCTCTCTCTCCAGAATCAACCTTCAGAGGAAAACAAACATAATCATTATCACTTTTTCTTTTATTTTCATTAGATGGATTTATGCAGGAAGCCCTCTTTGTTCAGCCCAGTGTGCTTTGGATTAACAATATGCTTACAATGTTTGTGTAAAAGATGGAAGAACATTTAAGCATTGAGCATTATTTTAGATTTGTTCAAAGAACATCGTTTTTTTAATCAATTATTAACACAAACATTCATTAAACGATCATCTTCATATTGATTTGAAAATGTACCAAGTGTATTTACAGTACTGTGTATATACTATTCCAGCAAGATCTTTTAATTTCAAATGAGGCAAGATTGTATTGTTGCATAATAAGAAAGGTATGGTAGACATGAATCAGGGGAAAACAACTCATAAATATCAAACTAAAACTAGACCGTCACACACACACATGACATTTTGAGTCCAGACCGGGAAATTAGTGATCAGTCATACTGGACTGGATGGTGTGCAGGGTGACCATTTGTCAAAACACTGGATCATGTGAACGCATCATGCTTGGTACGCCGCACTTTTCTTTGTTTAGATTCTAGATTTGCAACAGTCAACAGACTAAAATCTTAGGACATAAGAAGTGTTAAGAGCAGCAGCGATTTGCGTATAATCATGTTAGAAATACATATTTACTTCTTCATCTGCTAGGTCAGATCAGGACTATTCTTCTTACTTGAGACAATGCAGAGGCCCAGGCGGAGCGACTCGGGCCACACTGGCTCCATTTACAGTGCTGAGTTGGACTTCAGAGATGTAGAGCGTGATTGAGGAGGACTGCAGTCTGGTTTTCACCACTTCCAGAGGGCATGTTAAGATTGCACCAACTGTTCCTCCACATCTATGAACAAGGCGGAGAAAGAGAAGTCACACGTCTGCATGGCCATTTATAAGACTTCCACCATGTCACACTTTTGTTTACATCCTGCTTGCTAAAACGACAAGTCCATACAAAATAAACATATACAGGAAAAATTTATACACCCTGACCTCATGTTTTGATGTACTGTGCCGACACATTACTAGCTCAAGAATTAACAGGGTGTAGTGCGCTTTAAAAACTCTGGTCATGTTAGGACGGAATCTACTCAGACAATGGTGACAGACAAAGGCTTGTAGCATGTGAAACCTGAATCCTCTGTGTTAAAACGAATGAACTTGTTGGACGGAAAGGAATTCACTTTGATGTTTACTTTTGAAAAATGACTTTTGGCAATTGAAACTCTTCATCTGATTAGACTATAAAATCACTGTTTAATCAAGTTACTGATGACTAATCACTAGCTACAAGTTTCAGTGACCACCAGAGAGGAAGATGTGGACGTTTGCTCTACAAATGCATCATATTTACAGTTGTTTATAGAAAATAAGATTTTGTCAGTTGGCTTTTTCACAGAACACAAATGGTTTGAAGCAAGCTGGATGATCTGTTGGCAGATCTGTCTCGGTCTCGATCTTGCTCGGATCTCTTCAGCAGCACGAGCTATATTTGCCTTTCAAAAGACCAACCCACACTCATGCATACAGGCAGCGGTGACCCTTGGCCTACTTCCTAGTCTTGCAGGCAGCGTCTGAGGGACTGACTGAACATCAAGATAGGGTTGTGCATCGCTACAATCACATACATGGTAAAGCGTTTGAGTTTCGATGCCTTGCTGGCAGAGACCTTATGTGGCAAGAGAACGAGATTTACATATCTACGGTTAGGTGTGAATTTCCGAGATAGAATCTGGACCAGACTCTGCAATACACGTTGGAACTCCACCTGAATAAAGACCTTCACGATCACGTATCTATTGAGTAAAGTAACAAAGCCTTGGGACAGAGCAGTTTGCTCCACAACATGAACTTTTTACCTTAAATTGCTTTCCACACTTAATGCGGTGTTCACACGCCCACTCACCTTTGCTTTCTATTTTCAACAAACAATCCGGGAAATACGCAAACAGTGAACATACAAACGAATTGAGACGTGTTTTCTTCCTTGAAATTGACGGTGAACACGTCTTTGTTGTGACCAAGGCAGCACAACATCAAGCTAGCAACACGCATTAAGACCGGAAAGAAAACACGACAAAGTAAAGGCGTTCAAACGTGTCGTCCCCGTAAATAACCATCGCAAAGAATATTTCATTTGGAATTATCAGTAGGTGCACATCATAATATTTAAAGCATGCGCTAACTAACACGAGCTACCGTGTGTTATGAGAACGCACAGTAACAACTGAATAAAACAGTCTTACTGTACTCACCCTCCGGCAAACAAATGAACCAATGTGTCCCGTTGGCTCATTATTTAGCATGCTCTGCTCAGCCGAGCAACTCGGAGCTGGTGGTCGAGTTACAAGGGTCTGTGTCCCGGTGACTCTCTCCTTCAGGGGGATGAAAACGTCGTCGACGGAGCGGCAGGGAGGCCGACAAAAGACTCAGCGGGCGTCTTACCTTCGACGCACCAACACCCGGTTAGCCGAACGGATCGATAAGCGAACAAAAACAGAGACTCTCCGGCGTTTATATGTCACAGCCACTGACATGCCCCGGTGGTGTCCTCTGCTTTCATCGCCGCAGCGACAAGAAGGAGGTCGGTGCGTAGTATTTACTGTACCGTCATAGGCTGGTCAGCGAGCTCGGTGATTGGTCACTTCGGCACGTGACGTCACTGTATCACGCACTGTTCACATGCTCAAAGCTAATGAAGCTCATGATCGAGGCCAAATAAAATACACCCTGTTTTATTTTTCATGGGAACGGACCTCAGAGATGTTGGACTGTATGACTTTTTCCTGATTTTTTTACCTCGTGTTCAGCTCTAGTAGAACTGACTGTAGTAATTAGGACATTTTGCTTCTTTTTTTTTAACTTATGAGTAACAGTACCATATTTATTACAGCCAATACAGTGATATTGATGCGTTTTATGACATTCACATGGTTTATACCTCACTGTCCTTTGTCAACCTGACATTCCCATCGTCAGTATTGAAGCAGTGTGTGTTTTTTTTTTGCAATGAATTATGCAACTTTTTTATTATTATTTTTTTCATGGAATGAGTTTTGTGGACCAGCCAGGCTCTGTAGTTGATTTAATAACTCAGCTGAATGGAATTTTTTTGTAATTAGGAGCATAGTACGGCAAGTTGGGAGTCATGTGCGCAGTGTCACTGCACGCATTTGTGAAGTCTAAACTAATAACGCATGCTCTGAGTTATGCTGGTCTCATGACAGCAAAACCTCTTGCCACTAGTTTTAGCCTGCAAAATGTTGCCTTTTTTTCTATGTGTATCAAAGGACATTTGGAGAGGATGTCAGGAGAGGAGACAATGGACATGTTGAATAAAAGATATTTGGATCAGGTAAATGAAAAAGAGGAGTCACTGCGGGGCATGCATGTGATAGGAGTGACTATAGAGGAAGACACTGATTGGAAATGCACATTACAATAGGTGGCAAATGCCTTTGTTTCTGTGTTGAAAGTGGCCTCCTGCTGAAGAAAATAACTTGTTGTTGCAGCCAACACTGGCTGGCATCATTAGCAAATCGATGCACACATAAATACTCTGTGCAAATATACAACTGTTATCTAATGTTGTCTTGCCACAAATGACATGCAAATATACAATATCAATACCACACAGGGTTTATCATCAACAAAGTTAAAAAAAAAACAGATCAGTATGATTATTATGTCTGGTGGTTTCATATGAAAACAATATCTCTATCTAGTTAAAACATTTGTGTGAGTGTGTGTTTTATATGTATGACCACTTCTGTCTCAGAGATCTGAAGCCACTATAGAGTCACCTTTCCTAGGTGCATTCTTATCAGATGTCCAACGCTTAACACATGTAGCATGGTGAGTGACACGCGGTGCATGAGTCATTTAGAAGACAAAAAAAGCACATTATTGATTCTTAAGAAAAGAAAGCTGTCAGTGTTTCAGTTATTGAGGTTATCAAAAGTTTTCTATTTAAATGTGAGGTGGAAATCTTTTGGCGCTAGCTGCTTGGTGTGTTGTTTTTGTGACTGTATCTGTAAATCAATAGTTAGTAATTGATGAAAGTCCAAAGTACCCAAAATAGATGGTTGTGCAAACATGCCATTTTTCTTGGAATACTTGCAATATTTGAGGGGATTTCTAAGTCTAACACTATCACACTATATTTGACATCCATGACGACATTTTTTCATGAGGAAAACAATTGAAAACAATTGTCACTGTCTATGAAAAGTGCATTATTATCATTGTGTGTGCATTGCTACAGTCCTGTCAGTTACAGTCGGAAAATTAATCTATATCCAACATCATCCAAACCAGCTTTCAATGCCACGAAAAGTGAACTCACGTGTGTGTGTTTACAAGTTCAGTGTAGCGTGGTTGAACTTAAAGGTGACCCGCAGGTTTATTGCCAGTGAGTTGAAGGTGTAATAGGTCATGCTGTCATATCTGCATGTTCCAAAGTCTCAAGAGGCCCTGAAAGATGGCCACCGAAACAGTGGCCCACTTTCTGTCACAGATGACTTCTTTAGCAGTTACCCAGTAGCCCATGAGTTATTTGTGACCTCATCATCATATTCAATGTCACAATCCATCGAGATACTCCATGTCCATGTGTAAGTGTGATGATCCTCTATGTCACAGTCTTCTTGTAGGCAATGTCTAGCACAGACTGATGGGAAGTATTTTCCGACGGGACGGTGGTACCTGCAGACCCACCTCCGTTGCTTGGGGTGATCCCCAAGATCCCAATGGTTTACATAGAGAAAGGAGCATGCATATATGTGGTGTCTCTGTGTTGATGGAGTTCAATGTGATTTTTCACAGCCACATGTTCTGGCTCATGCCTGCCAGGGAACTACTGATCTACCTAGCTAGACAGTCACACTAACAGGGGTCCAGCTGGTGTAGCTGCATCACCTTGGGCTGTCTGAGGTGACTGTAAACAAACAGTGTCCTTGTAGAGGGTAAGTAAAGTCATGGTTTGGGTTTGCATTTCATAAAAAATGTATAGCTTTTATGAGTTACTGACAATATTGATGACAAAAATCATAAATGCACAGTTGGCCATGGCACATTTTGTGATCAAGACTTAGTGTTTTTAATTGTTTACAATTTGATTTATCACTTCTTGTTGGTGCTTCATGTGGACTCCTGATGACAGTTAGACGGAATCACGAGGTGAAAGTGCAGGAAAAGAATTATACTGTTATTGAAAGCCAAACGCTTGGAATAAGTTGCACAACCACTAGTGACGGAGTCAATCCCTGCTGACACTGTCAGTGGAGGATTACAAACTGCACGGCTGCAGCGAGACAGATTCCCATGATCCTCAGTTACCAGCACGCTATATGGAAGTAGGTGCAAATAAAAGGCAGAAATGATTTGAATGATAAAGATTACAAAAAAGATGAGTCTTTAAGATCATTTGGATTTACATGCCATATTATTAAATCGTTGATCTGAAATACTCTTTATCAAAGACTATATTCTGGCAAAATGCTTTTTTGTCAAATAATAAAAAAGCGTTTGAAACACCTGATACAGAAAGCAGGCAAACCTCAAAGGAGGTTTGGTTACCATGGAAACTAAGGCTCCCACATAGTTTTGAGTACATTGATTTCACCTTAAAACTAACTTTTCACGATAGTAGAGTCTGCTTGTCACAAATTAAATTCTACTGATCTGCAGATTCTCTTTATTCTGTTATGGTCAACAAGTGAAAATGTAGGTCTTTAGCGTTAATCCCGGCAATAAAATCTATCACCAGCAATCACCAGACACTAGCCACTTGTGCATCAGTGAAGAGTGAAGAGTGAGCCATTATCCTGCAGGAATGCCAAGGATCCCAAACAGCCACGCAATTCCATTGTCACTACATGAACCCGACTTGCAGTCACCCGACTTTATCCCGTCTATGTGATGCCTTGAGTCTTTGATTGTCTTTGTTCTTTGGACAGTGAATAATGCCAAACCAGAGCCTCAATATTATTAATAGCTGGACGCCATAATATTATTGCTTTATTTAAAAAAAAATGAAATTGTCAAATGAAATGAAATGTTTTAACAAAGAAAATTCACATTCTGAGTCACTTGAAATGAAACTTCAACAGGGGATTAAATACAGTGTAATAATTACACCTGTCATGTCACCGTGAGTATCGAATTACTGCTGTTGTGTAGACATTATGAAGAATAAGTGGTTTAAACTGAACTTTATCTGTGAAGCGTAGATGAATTCTGTGTCAATTGTATGTGTCTCTGTTAAAGTCCACCAACGGATGTCTCGTGATATCCCACAGGAGAGCTGTCTGTCTGTCTCATGATTTGAGTTGGACTTTAATCACGCTGATGTGCTGTGTGTGTGTGAGCAACCCCTGTTCCCAGTAACGCTGTGCTCTATCAATGTTTAGGTTCAAAGTGAGTATGGAGAGTGGCTGGAGGACAAAAATAGACATTGTTTAACTTAAGAGGGAAAATGACCCATGGCCTTGTCAGAGCAAAAATACTAAAGTACAATGTAGGTGCTTTTGTACTTTAAAATAAGCATTCACAGGTAAAAACTATAGTAGAAATTACAGCAATAAATGTATCCGTACGTGACCTTTCAAAACTGAACATGTGATTTCTTATTTAGTAGCTGTGGTGCAATGCAGTCCTCTTGTCCACTCACATAGAAACATCCACAATTGTATTTTGGAATCAATGCAAGAGAATGAATGTAGTGTTTGCTATAAGTAAAGCCTATTGCAAAGTTGTGGTTATAGTTAAAAAAGTGAGGAGAATTTATACCAGTTGATAAATGTAGCATTGTCAGTCATTTACACATTTTCAGGTTCTGCGTAATCATTGCCACCTAGTGTTTAAATCCCGGCATGACTTTGTGTGTCGGGTATTTTTCCCACACTTTTGTTTCTTTTTGGTCTGACAGCGCATTTAAAATATGAATTATTAATTGAATAGTTCTTTTTTTTTTCTTGTTAAAATCTGTGTCATGGTGCATGTTAATGCATGAAGCACAACAATCTATAAGAATAAGAAAATACCAAATTGACAAAAATTGACAAAATAGCAAATTGATGGCCTTATCGTTCATTTTTTAATTTACTCCGTTTTTTGTTATTTTTCATTTATGGTCGATCTAGTTGTGTGGTCACGTGACAAGCGCACAGCTGAGTGAGGGATGCTGAGGTAGGCTTGCCCGTTGCTATTAGCCCGTTAGCCAAGTTAGCTCTGGTCACTAATCCTGATACACTCGCGGATTTCTTTGCCCTTTTAAGAACCGAGGAAGGGAGTATTTACCAACCATGGAGCGAATAGAGCATTCGTGGTCCTCTGTCGTTTGTGTCCACGTCGTTAATTTTTGTGTAGACGTCAATGTCACAATTTGCACTTCGAGGGCTCTTCTGTTAGCATAGGTAGCTTGTTTGGTGTAGCGCGAGGCCAAGGCCACAGAAGAGAAGCTGTTGTGGTGAGTACATTAACACCGACGTTTTCACCGCCTTGTCGTAACCGCATCTGCTTGTCCGCATATATGTGATTAACATTTGCTATTTGTGTGGATTTTTATGCGACTAGGCGGTCTTTGTCGGCGATCGCTTGCAATCCACAAATTGCCTGTTATGAACCAACACCAGCGATTAATAGGACCAAACGAGTGGGCAAATCGCCGATAGTAGAACTATTATATGACTAAACATCATATCCGTGTGATTGAATAAAGATCTGTCCGTCGTTATACACGACTGACTCAGTGTTAAACACATCAACTAATACACGACCTGTCAAGATCGTAATTCGAAAGCAGATATAGTAATTTATGAAAAACGTGTGTAAACCCATGTTCAGTTGTAATGCAAAAGTTGTTTTAAAGGCTCAAGAATTTACATTTGAAATAATTCTACAAGCCTCAAGGCGCATTGAGTCGAGGGGGCAGCAGTCTGAGCTCCACTCTGCAGAAACCATCTCAACTCAAACTCATCTGGAGGAGAACTGAGACTGACCTTGGTCTGCCCCGGGGCAGCCTACTCCGATGCTTAAGACTTCGAGGGCTACATTTTTTGTGCTGTTGTTACCGCCTTGCTTTAAAGCCAGATGTTACTCATGCTTGCTGCAAATCCTCGACAAATACAAATGGAATAGTCGCTTGTAGTATTTTAGTTTTTCGGAGTGTGAGCTTGGTGTCTGCTGCATGTCTGCGTTGACAGTCATTTCCTGCTTGTTGCAATGAAACAGTAGTTGAAGTTCAACAGCTGCTGTCGCAGATTGACTCTGTAGTCATCTTTGCTATGAAGTGATGACTTCTGGGGAGTGAGAGACTGATGAGTCTGTGACCGGATGAACCTGAGCAGGGGCCAAAATCGCTAGATTGCAAGCTTCAAGTTATGTGCAATGGTTGATATAACCATGAATGATGATGATCCACCTCGAACTGCCACAATTATTAAAACTTGTTTTTGTCTTTTGTCTTAAATACTGCTTCAGTATGTTCTTACATTGTGAAACAAAAAAGGATGACAGATTACATTTCTCATTTTTTTCTGTGTTATTATTAGTGATTCTCTCTGCTTAAGGTTTTCAACTTCCACTCATTCTGATTTCTCTATTTGTCTATCACAATCCGTGGACTCATAACAAGGTATACAAGCGGAGGTTTTTGTGAAGCCGCCACTGCTATCTCTTCAGCGTCACCCTCCAAGGAGCCATGACATCATCTGGGTGCTGCCACTTACCTGGATCCCTTTGTGATTATTCTGGAAACACTGAGACTGATGCCTCTAAAGATTCAGAGGACTCGGATTCTACTGCACAAGCGCAGTACATCGCCAAGGTTACGGCTAAAGATGGTCGCCCACTTTCCACCGTTGTTAAAGCCGTGAGCCTGCAGAGGTGAGCTGGGAGGCGCTTCATAGTGAGAATACTTCACAGAGATTTTGCCTCCTCATCTTGTGTTTCTACTCAGTGATGTCGGGATGTGTCGAATCTGTCACGAGGGAGCCGGCGGCGAGACACTCCTCTCACCCTGTGACTGCACCGGGACGCTGGGAAAAGTGCACAAGAGCTGCCTTGAAAAATGGCTTTCCTCTTCTAACACCAGCTACTGTGAACTCTGCCACACAGAGTTTACCATTGAGCGGCGGCCGCAGCCACTCACGCAGGTCAGATGGTGTTTGCTTTCAGTGTTCATGTGAGACCAACTGTATCTGTTTACTGTTTGGAACGAGCCCTGCTAAATTGTAGCCAGGTCACACATCAAAGAAGCTCCGTCTTCCACATCGAGAAATGAGTTTAAATCCTGCAGGGAGATAAAAAGCTTATTATTTGTTGCACAAGAGGGTCTCAGGAAGTTTTGACTTGGTGGTCTGTATGAGGAGTGAGTGCTGAAGAAACAATTGTGGGGAAGATTGAGGTGTCATAACACAGTGAGTCACACTTTTATTTGGAGCAGAATAAAAACCACCATGACCTGAATCTACTGCCAAAAAAGTGCTCAGTGACTTTTCAATAATTTGAGCTGGACACACGATACTCAAACGCTTCGGCGTCCCATGACCTTTTACCCTCTTCACCACCGTTTGTTGGACCACTTTTGAAAGGTACTGACCGCCTCCCTGGAACATCTGCACAGTGCTACTTTGTTGCCTAGTAAATGTTTATATTCACAGCACAAGTTTCGCTCGCCCTTATCTGTGTTGGCGCTACCATGTTATTGGAGTGCAAGCGGGGAAGTGGCGGAGGCATTTCAATAAATTACTGCGCATCGCTGAGTTTTTGCTAACAACCTTTACTAATGACCTCTTCATTTTGTTCCTGCTCAGTGGCTGAAGGACCCGGGCCCCCGCAGTGAGAAGCGAACGCTGCTGTGCGACATGGCCTGCTTTCTCCTCATCACGCCCCTGGCAGCCATTTCTGGCTGGCTGTGTCTAAGGGGGGCCCAGGACCACCTGCAACTCAAGAGCAGACTGGAAGCTGTCGGTCTAATAGCCCTCACCATCGCGCTCTTTACTATCTATATCCTCTGGACACTGGTAATTACAGCTTTACGCGTACCCAATCACATTCACTCATTTTTTAAATGTATTTTTCAAGGACTGTTACCAATCGGCGGAAAAAAATGTATGCATATATATATATATATATATATATATATATGTATGTAGATCAAGTTAGTATTAACAGTGTTTGTGTCTCCTAACCAGAGGCTCTTGACTAGAGATGGGTGATAACTTATTGTACTCGATATACTGCC
Source organism: Synchiropus splendidus (assembly GCF_027744825.2). Lineage (NCBI taxonomy): Eukaryota > Metazoa > Chordata > Actinopteri > Syngnathiformes > Callionymidae > Synchiropus > Synchiropus splendidus. Next base: position 8,906,923 of record NC_071346.1, on the reverse strand, counting down.
AAACATAATCTCCACGATGACAATTCTGCATCTCATAATAAATTCGATAATTACGTGGCTCACTCGCTGCATTGGACTTGCACACCTGAACATGATGAGACCGTGACGATGCGCTGCGTTCTCCAGTTCTGTGGCTTTTGACAGTTGTGGATAGTGTGGTGGACTGTGGTTCGCGATCGTAGTTTTAAACTTATTTTTAATACAGGGAACCTTTGATAATGACACCGGTCGACTTGGAGTCTCTGGATCTGTGTTTACTTTATTAGATTGTGGTCTTGATAGGTTTTCTGACGCGGTCGTCTGCCTTGGTTCACATCAACACATGCAGGTCTCCTGCTGCGCTGGCGCCTCGGCGAAACACCGTGGTGAAAATAGTTGAATATTAGACGGAGCTCCGCTCTGATATTGGCGGCAGCATCCTCTTCCGCGTCCCCTTTAGGGTTCACTGATCGTGGACACACTCTCACAGGCAGCGCTAAAGCTACGACCCGGCATCAGTTAGGGACCATCAACAAATTCTAAAGCGGTCAAAGTATTATCAATAATGTATATTAATAATTATTATTTTATCAATTATTTATTTGTTCCCGTCTGTGATTTTTATGTCATGCATCCAGGTCTGAGAGAACAGATATTTCATCCATGCTATATGTCTTGTACTGTAGCATATTTGACAATAAAGTTACCTACCTACCTACCTGGCAATGAAAAACAACCATTTTAGGAGAAGTGTGAAAATGTTTTTCATCTCACAAGACAAAGGACTGACAGTTTGTATCATGATTTTGATAATAGAATATGACTAAATGATGATTTATTCACATTATGTCGAATATTTCCTCAATAGCGTCTGGGAAATGTGTCCAGACTGGTCCATACTGCAGTTAAAGTCAACTGTTAAGAGACATGAGATACAGCAAACAGACAGCTCTATTTAACCCCTAAATAAAACGACCAGGTTCTATGAGAGACATGAACAATTGAATATCTCATCTCTACACTTAGTTAAGTATTATATTTAAATATAAACAAATAATGATGTTGGAGACAAACTTCACTTTTAAGTTTCATCATAAAACAGTTTCAAGTGCGACCGTAGTGTCCACACATAGAATCGAATGAAATGTATTTATCGTTATCGCCGAAATTACAGTACCGTATTTATCATGATAACTTTTTTTGTCCATATGGCCCAGCCCTACTGTTGACTATCATCTGCCAAAACACAATGTGACTGGGTTTTTTTCCCTCCAGAGTTGTGGCAGAACTTTGCACTGTAGCTATTTACAAACTGGTGACTCAGTCACTGTCTCTCGATGAACCACAAACACGTATTCAAGGATGCATTTCTGGGGCGCCATGTCGTCCACCCAGCAGCTTGTCTGTTTCCTATTGAACTGTTCAAAACAGGTTAAAAACAGTTTGACTCTTTCGAGTCAAGTCACTGTTTTGGTCGCTCCTCATGTCTGTTGGTTTCTTTAATAAAGCGCTGAATTCAGACTTCTCGATGAACGTCACACGTCTCCAGGTGCTAAAGCAACACTGTGGACTAGTGGCTGTAATTCCTAAATACTAAAATAAATTCCTGTGTAGTAGACCAGACTTGTTTTTAATCTCCTCAGTGAGGTAGCTCTTAGTGTCATGGCCCTGTGTTGTTAGCTTGAACTGCATTTGATTTCTGTTGTTGAATTATCACCACTTCAAATAAGTCTGTTTTCTTTTTTGTGATGATCAGTTGTAATATTTCTGAAGAACTGCTCGCAAGCTTTAAATGTACTCTTGCTAATTTTAGTTGAAAATGCTTTGAGGGGCTTTTTGAAAATACATGCTTGGGGAGCTCTAATAATAATAATAATAATGCTTTATTTATTTAGAACCTTTTAGAACACTGTTCACTAAGTGAACTTAAGTCATGCTTGTCTACACATGCACATGTATAAACATGCAGATGAATGTGGTTGGAGAACATCTCATTGAAAGCAGAAGTGAGTGTGAAAACAAGACTGTTATGGAGATGAATGAATGTGTTGCTGCTGCACCAGTTAGAAGTGTCATGGCAGATTGCGACTGACTTGTGATAACATATGAATTGATCCTTCCTTTCTCCTCTGTCGCTCCCCTTCCAATCTCAGGTGTCCTTCCGGTATCACTGTCAGCTGTACTCCGAGTGGCGGCGGACCAATCAGAAAGTGCGCCTGCTCATGCCCGACATGAAGGGAGCGCACACCACCCAGCGTTCAGTGCCGACCAAGTCGACCAAGAAAATGACTGACGAGACCATCGTATGAGTGTCCGCCGGTGGCTGGAGGTGTATTCAAAATCAGAACCACTGAAGCACTCAGTAGCTAAACTAAACCATTTTAAAAGAACGTATGCACTTCATATGGCCCGTTCTGAGAGAGGAGAGGGCTGTTTCCTCTGTGGTTCCTTTTAAGGACTGGATGTAAATTTCTCTGGGATTGGCTGACCACACGCGTGGCTGTAGGAGGAACTCACCCCGGAATCATAGATATTAACTCACTGTTGTCTCTGGGACAAATCAGTGCTGGGATTCGGAGGACTGAAAGCGGATGATGGACTCGCCAGCCCGGCTGTTTGTCTGTGACACAAACGTATGAAATACTAAGACACAAGCTAATGTAGCAGAACATTACTGATTCAGCATGCTACTACAGTATAATATGAAACATACTCACTACCTATAAAGCCCCCTCACAATGTATTTAGCTGTTTTAAAGCAGTGGACACGGTAGCTTCGCGACATGAGCCTGAAAAATTGACTAAGTCTCTCTGTGTATATCTTTTCTTGACAAGTGAGGAAACCCGTTCACGACATGTCCATAAGCTAAACCTTTTTTTTTGTGTGTCTGAGAAGTGAAGATGTACTGGTTTTGGTTTAACATGTACACAACTCTTTGTAAGGGGTCCATGATGTTTGTATGAAAATGAATCAGTTGAGGTCGGCTCCAGGTCATAGAGAAGCATTAGGATCTGATCTGCTACTTGTAAATGCACCGTCGATTCATTTAGCTGCACAGCAAAAAACAGTGACCGAAATCACAAAGATGCAATTTTGACTAGACTAAATGCAGTGTTCTTTAAAAGTCAGACTGTTGCTCTGTTTCAAACAGACCTTTGTGCATCCGCGCAGGTTACAGTGATGCAAATGAGGTTCGCGTCGGAGATGTCAATCAATGTATGCAGCGAACTGCGAAACTGTATTTTGTGTTATTGTAGTCTTCCTGCTGCATCCCCTGGAAAGTTGGGTTATTGTGCAATAAAAAACATGAGGGACTCCTGGACTCGGTCAGTGACGGAGCTTGTCGAGTTGTTGCCTCCATCTAGTGTTTCTGAGGAGCTGTTTGTCTCATGAATCTCACCTGAACACTCACTCCTCTCCTGAGTGTCACTTTAGCCATGTTTGCACGACACAAACATCCCAGTTTGCGGACCTTACAGCTGTCACGCTTATCTTGTATACTTCCTTCACTACATTGTGTTCTGCTAATAGCACTTCAGACCGTATGCTAAAGGTAGGAACGGCCATATACTGTATGTGGGTCTGCTGTGATGTAAACCATGATCATCCACAGCAGCAACAGTTTGAACCCTTGGATGGGCGACAAGAATCACTGCTCTAATATACGCACAAATATATATGAAAAGGTACAGGTCTGTAAGTAATAAAATGATTGTGTATTGTTAGCTGGTCACCGGTCTCTTCCTGCTCACAAAAACAAAAGTTCAGACAGTGAAAACAACAATATTCAATCTAAACTTTGACGACCTTCACCCGCTGTTATAGCCCTAATAGTTTGTTCCTATGATAGAATTTCAGTTTTTGTTTCATTTAGAAAGAATGACCAGTAGTTTTTTTAGCAGTAAGAAATGTGCAGTGTGTCAATATGGCTTATGGAGTTGCTTCTGTATTCTGTACTCGAGTTGGTCTCAAAGTTTTGGGTTCTCTATGGTCTGAGGTGGTACTTTCCCAAAAAAGATCATTGGTTTACACAAACCACACAGATGAATCGTGTCTAAACTTCCTTCCACAGTGAACATTTTTCACTTCACCAGTTCCAGGTGCACCGTGTCATACAATGTGATGTCACAACCGAAACATCAAGGAGGTTGCACTGATGGGAGGAAAGTTTATCTTTAAAAAAAAAAAACAGGGTAGAAGCATAGCAATGTTTCATCACTGGAGTACTTTCTCCCTGGTGTTGAAGCTCATGTGTTCAGATTCAACTTCAGTTTGATCATTCTATGGCCCCTAAAAGTTTAGATTTTTTTTTTCAATACCAGATGCTAAAAAATTAAAGTTAACTAGCATCAATGAATACAACTAGCTTTATCAATCCCAAATAAATAATATTTTGTCCCCACTTTGACCTCACAAACTGTGAACTGTGATTATGAACAGTGACATCACCTGATTGTACAGCGACTAAAAAACACCATCAGGATTGTGACATTGTGCGACACTGTCTTGTCAAGTGAGTTTATTGAGTTATTGCTATGATTCATGTAGCATCCTAGCAAGAGTAAGTGTGTTTCCCGACATTTATTAACTAAAATAGCTTTTATGCTGTGAACAAAATGACTTACAAAGCATCAACTTTATGGATGGACTTTATAGATGCATCCATTGTGGTTAGCATCCACAATTTTGTTATCTTTTCTGAAGGCCAAAACTGTTGTGTGTTGGATGTTGGGGATGTGCATTTGCCTCGGGACAAGTGAGGGAAGGACGGAGCAAGAGAATGATAGTTCTCATCTGAAGAACAAGAGCAGGACACAAGCAGCTGCAACTTGTTTTCTGCTTGGGGAAGAAGTTCTGTATATAGACGGATACATTTTCATTGAAATGACCACCCTGACTACTGTGTTCATGTTCATGTTGTAAACACATTTCGCACTTCCTTCTTCATAGAAAAAAACACTCCAAGATAATATCGTAAAATTTAATTCCATGGCATTATTATAACGTATGTGAGCAAACACACTATGAAAATCAAAAAAACAAACGTAAAAAGAACATATCTTACATAACATGAATTTAGCATCAGCAGCGTCACGACCACTTTTGCGATGATGACTGAACAGAGAGGTGTGGAGGCCAAAAACAAGACTGAGGGTACAGCTGAAGCAGACCTGCGCCAGTGTCGTGCGGTACCCCCAGTCCGGTTTTTGCGCCAGAGAGTGGCAGACTGAACCTGGGTCAGATTACGTTTGAAATCGACTGGGAACGGGATGAATCTAGAAAGTGCCGATCAAAAGAGTATTGCACGACGGGCAGATGGAAGCATACCAGCACTCTGCATTTCAATTAATAATCTACCCAGGTGAGAGGGGCCGCCGCCGGGGGGGTTACAGGTTCTGACAGCACTGCAGCTTGCTGCCCCTCTGGCCGTCTGTGGTGGGCGGCACGCTGATGTCCACCACGTTGTTCCCGGGTGATTCATCGTGAGCCGAGCGCTCAGCGATCTGTTTCTGCGATACGATGCGGTAGATTTCTGAAAGACAATGTCAAACAACTCCCTGAGAGCTTTAAAAATATCTTTAAAGTTAAATATTAACCCTTTATATACTGCTGTGTTATTGAGGACCTATAAAAGAGCAGTTGCGTGCTAAATCAAAGAAGGTAAATATTTGATGGGAGCCTTCCTGACTTGCCACTTTCCATGTCTTCAAGTGAAACAAGTGGCTTCCTTTTACAGCATGAAGAGGCTGCTCACATAGTTAAGCTTCATTTAGCAAGAAAAAAATCATATCAGGAGTTGTTCTATTCGGAGGGTCACAACATGAATCTGGTGTCTGCATCTCTAACAATTTCTTCATCATGGTGACAGAGGTTAGCAGTATGTAAACAGCTTTTCATATTCTACAATCTTTGGTTGGTGGTGCTAGTGACGGGCAAATGATTTGAGGAGGCCTGAAGAGACTAATACAAGGGCCACAATAGGGCCCCAAGGTCACACTTTAAAAACACCTTTGTCTCACAAATATTTACGTGAGTGTTCAGCCATGTGTTCATCCATCAGCCTGTAAGACTTTTGAAGGTGACCTCATATAGTCCAACATCCTTCCTAGTATGTGTCAAGCTCGAGGCTCGGGGGCCAGATCGGGCCCCTCCAAGCCATGTTATGTGGCCCGCTGCAGTTACCTTTGAATTCAACTGAACACTAATCTGAAATTAGAAGAAGACACCAGTGTTCAGGTTCGGCCATTTCCTTTTAAGCAGATGTGCCAAGCAAAATGTTAAAATTAGCCTCCAGTAATTCATAATATTTTAAGTAATAACTTTGCGGGGTGCACGCATCTTGATGAAATATGTTTTGAATTGTGGTCCCCTGTGTGACTGCAGCTCACTCTTAGGTATTATTGAGTCATGTTTCTATTTTTGACGGTGAACCCCCAGATATGACTCATAAGGTTAAAAGGAAAGTCTGGATGGTTGCAGAATAATAAAGAACAGCACAACTAAACATAGACAGATAGCAGCAGTAAATGATAAGGAGAAGTGATGGATACCATGATCTAACTCAAAAGACAACTTACTGTGTTGCATCAATTATACTTTGGATAAATAAAAAAAATTATCAGCTTGTTTACTGTTCACAATAGCAAATATGGTGTTGTTTAGAGGGAACATTCCAGGATAAAATATTGTGATCAGTCCTTTATTATGAATAATAACTGACTAAAATGCTACTAATTACATGAATAAGTAGTTTATTTATGATAATATATGATCCCTAATCGAAAGTCTAACGTCATGTTGGGCAGTAAAATTGTTCCAGGAGCAGTTTTGCCTATAACAAAAGCGTTGGTATTGAAAGATTTTTTAAGTGATCCACTCACCTGTGAGGATGTTCTTGAAGGCTTCTTCCACGTTTGTCGAGTCCAAGGCTGAAGTTTCTATGAATGAGAGGTTGTTCTTTTCTGTGCAGGGATAAGAAACGTTGATGTTAATAAGCAAAAAAGATAAACGCCACCTTCATTTATTCTATTTTTTTATCCTGTTTATTTTACATCCCAGCTGCAGGTGTTATGTCATGGATAGTAGAAAGTCAGCGGGGTCAGGTTCCCTGCCATGTTTCAGCAGAAGGGTTATCACGTTTACTATGGAGGTGTCACCTGCGAATGCTCGGGCCTCGTCTGTGGGGACGGCCCGTAGGTGGCGCAAGTCGCTCTTGTTCCCCACAAGCATGATCACAATGTTGTTGTCGGCGTGATCTCTCAGCTCCTTCAGCCAGCGCTCCACATTCTCGTAGGTCAAGTGTTTGGCGATGTCGTAGACTAGCAGAGCCCCGACGGCTCCTCTGTAGTACCTGTGACGGTACGACCACAGTGTTGTAATACATAATAACTCAGTTGCAAAAATGAATTCAAAATCCAATAGAAATTCTTCTTATTATATTTTACCCCCCAAAAAACAATTTTTAAATAAGCTACTTTACATCAACATCTTTTTAACTGATTTCATTTGGAATGATACAATTATTCTACATTATATCATAAAACATAACTCCTTAACTTTTAACTTTTCACTAAGACGTATATACTTTATTAGAGGATTAATATCTAAAAAACGCTTGAGACCAATATTCCCCCCCAAAATAAAAAAAAGTCATGACGAAAATATTGTGAAATAAAGAACATGTATGAAAATAAATATATAAATATATGATAAACATATGACTGAATAGGTCTGTGATTAAAAATGGACCTGCGTCCTTGTAGTGTCCTTTTAAGTTTCAATTTTATATTTATTGATGATATTAAAGCCAAGTTTTTCCACTCACCTTTTACTTTGTTTTAAATATTAACAGAATATATGTGTGATGGTGATGGTTGGGGCACTTTTATTGGCTTTATTTTACTTTTAGTCCCCAAATAGCTAAGACTTTTTTCAGCGTGACATTACTCAAACAGAGCACGACTGCTGCGGTGGTAGAGTTACCTTCCCTCAAGTGTCAAGTGACCCCACTACCAGTGTCAGTCTGAAGGTTTTCGGTGTCACACATGGAGGGGAGGACTCACGCTGAGGTGATGGCTCTGTAGCGCTCCTGTCCTGCAGTATCCCAGATCTGAGCCTTTATCGTCTTGCCGTCCACTTGGATACTGCGCGTGGCGAACTCCACTCCGATGGTGCTCTTGCTCTCCAGGTTGAACTCATTTCGTGTGAACCGAGAGAGCAGGTTGCTCTTCCCTACGCCCGAGTCCCCAATTAACACAACTGTTGAGAGAGAATATGAAGATGAGGACGGTGCATTTATACAGTATATAACTGTTAGTTGTCATTTCCTCCTTCTGGTTTGATAACACTGCAGGATTTATTTTTCCATTTCTATTTTCATAAGAAGTTGATGTTATACTATCATTAGCCATTAACAACAGGAAGGGGATTCTCGAATAGTTGTTGGTTACACACACATTACATTACATTAATTTTTCCCCAGAATTTCAAACAGAATTTCCAGCTAACATAAAAATTAAAAAATCAGTTCAATCTATTTATATATATATTTTTAACGTTGATGTGATACTGTGTGTTTTAATGTAAATAAATGTACAATTTCTTACTTAAAAATCATGAGTTATGCTTGCCTTTACATGCCACTCGGTCACACTTGAACGTTCTGGTTATTACAAAGTTATTACAGCAGATGACATCAAAGCCGGAGCTGAGGTCTCAACCAGGTCAGTTCCTGCTCAATTTCATGTGATTTCCTTGCTCCTTTTGGTGGTTAGCTAGGGTCAGTTCAGCTTAATGTCTCCACACCACGACAGATTCTTTTGTAAACTGAAGGAAATGTCCTACCTAGAATTTCTACTGTCAATTGAGGACATTTTTATGGCAGGAAAACATGAAATGTTATGGAAAACACCTCTTTTTTTTAAATGGACTGCATCTTGTCTGCTACAGTTTTGTGTGTGTATTACCTATCGTGAATACCCTAAACAATGGCTTGTCCTGGATGTAGCGTATCTTGAAAAGCAAAGTGGCAGGAGCACTGGTCTCGATGGATGATTCAATACTGACTAATAAGAAAGTGACTAAGGCAGATGCACTATATAAATCATTCCATTTCTTCTGAATAACTTAGATAAATAGCTCACATTTGACCACAATAGAAAGTGAAACTTGCGAAATACAGTTTAAACTTGACTGTTTTCCCAGCTGTTTATTTGTTTCATAACTGATTTTTGGCTGAGTTCAGTGCCTGCTGCGTCAGTGAAAGTCCCACTGGGAGATTTTACAATGATCCAACAGAACACCGGGACACAAGAACTCCATCAAGGTTGTTGCTCTCACTGGCTGCTCCGTGTCAGCAGAGGTCAACACCTCAACAAAAGCTTCACAGAAGTTGCTGTTCTATTTGTAGTTTCTGGTTCTGCAAACCCTTTGCTAATGTTGCTCTGTCGCTGAAGGTCTGAGTCTTATGATGTCCAGTGTTGGTGAGCCGTGAGTCATCTGAGCAGAATTACTGATTGATTAGCCCGTGCTGGCCTCAGGACTGGTCAGGGAGGCACCCGTGAGCAGCAGAGGTGGAGCCTTTTGTTTTCTTCCTCCCACCACAGAGGAAATAGAGCCGAACTTTGTCCCTTCTGTCTCTGAGCTCGGGCCCTGGCTGCAGGAAGCTGATAACAGACTCCATCATAACCTGAATCGGCAGTTTCAGCCCCTTCCTGTTTCGACCAGGGACGATGAGAGGAGGGAGAGAGAAGGGAGAGAGGGACCCCTCGCCTCCGGCAGATGCACTATTCATCCCACAGAGGAGACTTTGTTAAATCTAAATGGCCTCTTGGCTCCTGCAGGCCCAGGATGTTAATGTGCCACAGGAGGCCATGATCAAAGGAGGTCATTCTGGACCCCACCGGTCCCTAAAGATAAACACAGTCCCGGGTCGGCGTCTGATCCTCTATCAAACCAGGTAGAACCCCCAAAACAGATCCAGGAAATCAGGCCTTCTTTGTGCTCCTGGTGTCAGCTGCTCCACATCCTCAACCGAATCCTGATCAGGCCTCATCAATACTACAACTGACGCGGTGGGGGGGTGAAAATACCAAGAGAAATGTGTGGGGTTGCGGATCGTCCTCAACATCGAGTTGATGAAAGTTTAATACAATAGCCGCACTGATGGGTGTTGCATCCTTTACCTACGAAAATAGCTGCGGGCGCCGCAACTACACAATAACCGGCTTCGGATGGAAAAACAACTCCATAAATCCGGACCCATCCCCACAGAAACAGCTGAGTTTCCACGATAGAGCAGCGGAAATGAGACAATAACAAATTACAGGCGGCGAAAGGCGGAATGCAGTCATCGTTTTTTCCCTTTACCTTTGAACAAGAAATCGTATTCATCGTCTCGGTTCCCCATTCTAGACGAGGCCGCTCCCGCGCAGGACTCCGCGACAGCGTGTGTGGAGATCACAGGTGGATATAACCGCTATATGTCACACAAATAGGGTTTAGATGGTGGCGAGAGTCTGCGCCAGTGTCGGCTGACAGGGCGAGCTGTCTGCAGAGAGAGGGAGGAGGGAGGAGCCCCTGCGCCTCGCATAGCTGCCGCGAGGGGGCGCGCTGTGTTGTGACATGCCAGCAGACGGAGACGGACTTGTGAATGGAAACAAAACCAGGTCACAAATGACCTCACTAAAACACGGAGAAATACGCGTTATATTTTATCAATCCCCCCCCCCCCCCCGCGACGCTTTTCAGTGGTAGAGTCACCGCCACAGATGCTCTCGGTCTCTGACGTCACTATCTCTTTCACTTTTCTTTTATTCTCAATGTCAATTTCAGCTGTATCAGTTGCATGTTTGAATCGTTAAATGTCACGGCTATGATATTGCATTTATCAAGCTGCAAACAATTGTTGAGAATAATGCTCATTCTGCTATGCTGCAGTGGTCAGTACCAACCAAAGGAAGACCAATGATGTGCCACTGACATCTATTTCAGCTTAGGAACCGGTCGTCTTGCTATATCATTATAAAAACAGCAAAACACTTCAGATCCTTAGATCACATCCTCAACTCTATGTCACTCTTCATTTGGGGTTGAATTGGAATGAATGTTTCGATGCGCCTTGTCAACATTTACAACTGTCATATGCAACACGTAACAAGCGCCAAGCATGTGTTTCAGTTCAGAATTACATGAAATAATTTAATAACTTTGTAATTTGAACTGGCCTTGAAAGTCTGATCCAAGGTGAAATATCCTTTGTAGACTTTTTGGAAGAGCATTGGACATTTGGAAATTCAATATGCATCAAATAGTTTGCATCTTATTTGACCACCTGTACACGATAAGGAAGAAGAAGGTGATGGGTTGCAGCCTGCCACCTCTTCAGGACCTGTATGTCTCCAGGGCCCAGAGACCTGCAGGTCGGATCAGAGCCGACCCTTCTGACCCTGGACATGTACTGTTTGTTCCTCTTCCCTCTGGCAGGAGACTGTTACATTTGTGATCAGCCTTTCTTATTTTATTTTATTTATTAACAGCACTATATTTCGGGGCACTTTCCTAGTTGGTGAACCCCCACTGACCATGGCAATACATTCTATTCTGATTCTGATTCTGCAACACCGGTTATGTGCTGAACCACGCTGGACGTCTCCTTTAAAGCGGTGACTCCGCCCACTGCCTGCACACTTGCATACTATTGGCGGAGAAACGGTCAGCTGGGGCTGCGGGGACGCACGTGCATCGCAGTGCGTGCATTCCAAGATCAAGATGGCAGCGTCCGTGTGTCGCTGTTACGAGGTTAGTCATTCATAGCACTATACTCGTATAGTCCTCCTTAAAGCTTTGCTCTTTCAGTTCGTTTGGCAGTTGATATGGTTCATTTCTTACCGATGCGGTGGGCCGCAGGCCTTGTCTTTGTATTGGATACCACCATGAGATGAACTGGGATGATGCAAGTCTTATCTCTGACCTTATTGGAGATTAAACCAAAGTATACGTTTATATTTACTCTGCTGACTATATATGTCGAAATGGGGATTCATTCTTGATCGGGAAGGTGACTTGGCACCTGAAGGTTTAATTTACCATCCAATATAATTTATTTTAAGACATAAAAAGCCATATTGAGTGTTTTTTTTGTAGCCATACATTGGGATATACAGCAATGTTTACAATCGTGAACTAGCCAGAATGACCCAGGATGTACAGTGTTAATATGAGATGATGCCATTCCATGGTTCAGGTTTGCTCTATTGTTAAACAGTGTTGTGTATGAACTGACACATCTTTTCAATCGAGTTGTACATTGTTTTATGTTATTGTTGAATGGCTACAGTGCAGAAGTGAACAATGCTGAATCACTGAAACAGAGACATTCCTGTACTCTCTTGTTTCTTCCTTACAGCTGGTTGGCAAACGTGCCCTGACTCTGTACCCCTGGTGCTTGGCACCCCCTGTGTGGCAGGGAGATGCCTACAGAATACACAGGACTGCTGCTGCTTCAGTGCAGGTACAAGAAGGAATCTCTTCCTTTCATTACATCACATTCAATGGACCCTTTTATCAAAAAATGCATTGAGCGCTGAGGTGCTTGCCCAACGGCGCCAGACTGATAAGTTGACTGGGATTCAAACTCAATCTTCTTGGTCATTGTTGGCTCAAAAAATATCAAATTTAAGTTGAGAACTGCATATTAAGAAGATGTATTCATATGTTTAAACATATTTTGGAGTTGAGTTATGTACAACAGGCAAAACGACTACAATTGTCTTTTTTTTCCTTCAGTCATAAGTATTTCAATTTGTAATAAGCTCTCTGTTCCTGCTTTTTTTCTGGTCTGGTCTGTTTCTTTAAAAGTTTCCTGTTTCTCCAGGTGCGATACATGTCGAACCGTAAAGGTTTCCTGGGCGAGTTTGTGGATAACCTCCGTCAAGAGTTTAATAAGAACCAAGAGATGAAGGATAACATCAAGAAATTCCGAGAAGAGGCCAAAAGGCTGGAGGAGTCTGACGCCCTCCAACAGGCGCGCCGGAAATTTGTAAGCCTCTATCTGAACAGTTTAACAAACCTATTGTTCATAATTCTCTCTGGAACTACAGTACTGAGCAGGAACCATCCAATGGTGACTGTTTTAAGACGGGATTTAAGCCACCGTTGTGACTGCTAATCCATGTTATTAGTCGCAATTAAATTCGATTTTTTTCCCCCCTTCGATTAGAAAAATATTGAAGCGGAGACGGTAAAGACGTCTGAGGTGTTAAAGAAGACCTTTGGATCCCTGTCAGAAACGGTCAAAGAGGTGAGACACAACTTTCTTAAAACACTTGAAATTTCATTGACTTAATGTGTGTGCTTGGTTTTTAACAGAGTCTTGAGGAGGTGAGTCGCACGGATATCGGGAAGAAGATCAAGGAGGGCGTTGAAGAGGCGGCGAGGACGGCCAGGAGCTCTGCTGAGACCGTGTCCAAAGGAGGAGAAAAACTGGGGAAAACAAATGCGTTCAGAACCATCTCTCAGGTGAAAGTTCAGCGCTGTGGTCGTCTGGCAAACTTGTAATGTAATTTAATCTGTCAATTTTTTTTTTTTTGGCTCAGAGTGTGGAAAGCATGAAGAAGGAGATCGAGGTAGATGATGCTGGTCCTTATAGGGCACCACCACAGCTCAGGAAGAGGAGTGACTTCTCCTCTAAAGGAGCTGAGAGTGACGGTCGTGTGTTTGAAGCAAATGAGTGAGTACAGCTCATCTGTTTCACTGTAAAATCTGAGATTCTAATTCCAAGTTTGTCTTCAATTCGACCTCAGAGAGGCGATGGGTGTTGTTCTCCACAAGGATTCAAGGTGGTTCCAGCAGTGGAAGGACTTCAAGGACAATAACCAGGTTTTCAACAGTAAGAAAACTCTATACTCATTCATTACTGTTGATATATGATATATATAATCGAATGTATTCAAATTTTGTGATTTAAATGAGTCCACCTATATTATCAATATTGAAGATTGGAATGGCATATTTTAATCTGAAAACATCTGCTAACAATGTCAATGTGAATTGAATCTGGAAAAAAAACCGACTGTGGTTGTAGCGCTATTTCAGTGCAGCAGGCGGCGCCAGAAACAAACAAGCGTCCATTCCCCAGTTTTTCTCAAATGTTGCTCGTGATGATGTCTTAAATCTCATTCCTGATATTGCCATATTTATATGTAACCTATTAACTTTTCAGGAATTTTTGAGATGAAGATGAAGTATGACGAAAGCGACAACGTCCTCATCAGAGCAACCAGAGCTGTGACTGACCGAGTGACTGACCTCTTAGGTAAAGGTCATGTCATGTATTTGGGATTTGTCATACATTTTCTCACTGATGTTGCATCAAAAAGCAGGAAAAGCATTTCCAATAACACGCTTAAGTTTGGTTACGTATTGGTGTTTGTCTTACAGGCGGTCTTTTTTCAAAAACTGAAATGTCCGAAGTGCTGACGGAGATTCTGAAAGTAGATCCAAAGTTTGACAAAGATTTGTTCCTCAAACAGTGTGAGAAGGACATTATCCCAAACATTCTGGAGGTGAGCCTCATGACTGCGCTACCATGAGATTTTCTCTGTATTCTGAGGTCCTGGGATGAGGCTTGCAGCTTTACCCCTGGAGGTTTTGTAGTAGACATAAAACATGGACATAAAAACACTGGTGGAATTAAAAATAACCACCTTCCAAACTAGCATCTGGCAAGAAAAAATATTGATCAAATGAAAGAAATGCGCTTTCAAGCACACAAAAATATATATATTTAAATATATTTTAAAAATTGCGCGTTAAGTAAAGACCATCGGACTATATTTGAAAATAACAACTGTAGATTGTTTTTCAAGAGGATAAAATAAGAATGTTGCTGTACTGTAATAGCAAAATAATGAGGAGAAATATATATATAGATATATATAAATAAAATAAAGGGCTGGGAGTCTATAGCGCTACACATCAATAACACAATATAGCTGGAGTTTCTGAGACCGAAGGGTTTGGGTGAAGCTTGGGTTCAACATTTAAACCTGAAATATGAAAGCACTAGTGCAGAAGTTTACCTTACAAATAAACTTTCCTGCCATGCACAGGAAGCGGTGCGTTGTGTCAGCGCAGCATGCTGACCCCAGCACTTACAAGACCTACTGGGATGTTTGAAGGCGGGAGTCAGATAGGGTTGCGCAACATCGGCATCAAGCCGTCAGGAAAAAGATTTGTTCCCAACACTTGGTGAAAGAAGCGCTGTATCTGTTGCTAAACAAGCGCTGATGTTGCACTTTCACGGTGATGTCAACAAACTACAATGTAGAAGGTAATTGGCTTCTTCATTGGTGAAGTGTCGGGATCAGCTGTGTAACAGTGTCTCTGGCTCTGCAGGCCATTATGCGGGGAGAGCTGGACGTGTTGAAGGACTGGTGCTATGAAGCTGTGAGTGACATTTCCTCTTGTGTCAGTGATGGTCTGGTAATGTCACTGCATATATCTGCCATATTTAGCCACCAGTCACCAAGTGTTAGCAAGTGTTGTGTGTGTGTTCCAGACCTACAGCCAGCTGGCTCACCCCATCCAGCAAGCGCGGTCTTTTGGGCTCCGCCTCCAATCCAAAATCCTGGACATCGACAACATTGATGTAAGATGAACCCATGACCTCCTCTATCGTGTCCCCATATTTGACTCCTTATCCTCCCAGTTGGCGATGGGGAAGATGATGGACCAGGGCCCCGTGCTCATCATCACCTTCCAAGCTCAGGTGGTCATGGTGATCCGCAGCCCCAAAGGAGAAGTGGTGGAGGGCGATCCGGTCGGTTTTTAACGTTCTCTTTATGGGTCTAACCTGATGACCCAGCTGAGCTTCCTGACTCTGTCCTGACAGGAGAAAGTGCTGCGGATGATGTACGTCTGGGCCTTGTGTCGGGACCAGGAAGAGCTCAACCCCAGCGCTGCCTGGAGACTTTTGGATATCTCTGCTTCTAGTACTGAGCAGGTTCTCTAGGAGCAGAAGGACGGAACCACTGCTGAGATGTGTTCATGTATAAATGTAAATACATGATGTAAATTATTCACAAGATTATATGCATTCCCACAGGTGATACTAATGAGAGTGTGTGGAACATTCTGGACCAGATATAAACATAAACATGAGCTATGTTCTTATAATATGATGACCAGTTTAACAGCCTGAAGAAGTGAAGAAACACAGAAGGCTGATGAGAAGGTGGAACATAACAGTGCTTGTATTAAAAGTATGACTTTTTGCTGACTGTCTTAAGAAAAAACAATGTAAAGCTGCTCTTTACACTTGAAGAAAAGCATGTTTTTTTTATGTGGTCAATTACTGCCTGTTTTTAATGTTTTATCATGTAACCACGTTCTTTATTTAAGTACCATTTGTCTTGTCTTTTATTAAAATCTTTCACTGTTGAGTGTCGGACAGTATTCACTGGTGCTACAGAGCGATAAACCTGAGGTTAGCTCCATTTTCTGACCTTTTTTTTGTCAACGTCAGTTGTCGGTGAGGACTCCTGCACTTTTGTGGACGTCTGATGTGGTGTGTGAAGTTTGTGTTTTAGAGATGCACTGAGTGGATTCTCACTGTATTTTCAGGGTTGTGGCATCTTTCCATTGGCATCTTCCAAATTGCATCTTAAATGGAAACAAATGCAACTTAAAACAATCCAGTTTGGGGGTGTCATTCTGTTTTGCATTTAACTTTGATCTCCATCAGGTCATCAGAAGTGCAGTGCTAGAATTCCAATCAGAGTCAGCCAGAGTCAGCACCTTTGTCTGCACTGTGAGTGTGTGTGTGTGGCTGTTAAACTGGCAGTGTGTGAATCCATTGTTTTCTCATTCCAGAGCTGACATGACTTGATAGATGCTCATGGATCAGACCGCTGACACGCCTTGATAAACCTATGGATTTAGTAGTATGTGGACGATAGATCAGGCTTTAAATAACTAACGTAGACCCCCGCCACACACACACACACCTCCTCTCCACCCTTACACACAGAGGTCGTATACTGGGGTCCTGCTGTGATGAACGACTGAACAAACCTGTCCTCACGACTTCACTGGCTTTCCATTGGTCCAATGAACGCTAAGTTGCATTTGTTTAACTGGCCTTTGCCTCCAGAAAAGACACAATAATGCATGTTAAATTCTGCCCAAGTTCCCTTGAGCAATAAGAGCTTTTACTGAACCACACAACAACGTAGACGGAGAAAAGGGCTGAGTGGGGCTCGCGCATTCTTTTCGCAAGACAATAAACCTGCACTTAAGACTTTATATAAAGCCGTTCAGTGACATTAGGCCACAATTATATAATCACTTCTTATGCAAGAAGTAGACTGCTTTTCCGGATCCTTTTGCAGGTTTCCTGAACACTTTATTATTGTGTAAATAAAGGTCTTTATATTGACTTTAATATTGATGCAGTAGAGTTAGCTTTTTACAAAACCTTGAGAGGTTTACCGACCAATGGAGCAGTAAAATAGAGCTTAAACATTTTTGAATAATATCAAACCTTGGATATCCTAAATATATAAAAGGAATAATGCAGTTTAAATTAAACAAATTAAGTACATTAAAAGAACCTTGACTTCATTACATAGGTAAATTGAATGCATTTGATTTTTTTCCCCCACTGGTCATAAGGAAATTAATGCATGAAAAGTGGCTCTGTTGGAGAAATAGAAACTCCTGTCTGACATCACTCAACTCTATGTGAGTTGACTGACTCAGCATTTATTTCTGTCATGCAGATTAAATAAATAAAAACTATGAAAAGGCACCTCTGCCAAGCCACTGGTTTTCACCCAGACTGTGTGACTTAGATACAGTTGCATCGCCCTACATGTGTTGCATCTAGATCATTCGTCTTAAATATATTCCATGTGCAATGTTCTCAATCAGACAGTAGGTGGCGGTAAGGAGTTCTGTCAACAACATGAACACGAAAGCTGGTTTAATTGAGTGATTTGATCTAATATCATGATGTATATAGTCAGGATTTCATGCTTGTGCTTCCGTTTTAATGGGAGTTGGTCATGTGACCGTAAGTAATAGAAATGAATGGGGAGTGTTCGACCTGTGGATCAGCCTCAAAATCAAATTATTTGTCGTAAAAATCCTTAGGTTTTTGCGCTACATTGCACACAAACAGACAAACTGATACTATATCCAGTCACGTGACTTCTCAGGTCTGACTTCTTTGCAAAAATATTTTTTGTCAATTTGTTTTTTTTAATATGTTGAGTATTTCTTGTGCTTTAGGTCATCGCTTGGTTTCATATGACCTGTGAAAAACAATCCCAGCATGTCAGCTCTCACCTGCAGCCACATGACCCAGATGCCCTGCTGCGGTGACCTACTCCGGCTCCCTGAACCACAGCTTGACCTACTGCCTTCACCTGTGACAGTCGTGATAAATGTTGAATTTCTTAACCGCACCACCAGGGGTCTTCTTTTCTTTAACTAGGCACCGTGGTTTACCGCAGGTGTTCAGGGTGATTCACTTATAAAACCCAATCACATCTACTCATCATTATAGTTCCAGTCAATTACTTCTCACAGTAGGTTCCGGATACACGCGGCAGTTCACCTAGTTTTCACTCAACATGTGGAACATCATGTGGTGTAGATAAGGAGAACTGTGACGTAAATGTAGGTGGAATATTTTGGGTTCAAAATAAAAAACACAAAGGTATATTTTGCTTTTGTTTCTTCATAGTTGAAAGCTTTCTCAGAGCCACACGGTCTCTCACTTTCCTTCCTATAGATTCTCTCCACTCAAACCTGAGTACACAAAGCCATCCTATAACATCTTTACCATGATTCCTTTACTTTAAATCTGCATTTGTGTGAAGAGTGGTCGTGGTCGAGCCTGACCTTTTGGCCGTGGGTTCCCCCGAGCATCTCTGCTCTGCGTCCTAACTTATGAAGGTATTATGGCCAAGGACAAAGAGCCGGCCGCGCTTTGACATGAGCAAAGATGCTCGCCACAATAGTCTCTTACATAATGAAAAGAAAACAACGCACAATGCTCTCGGCGCTTCCCACAAATGAAAGGATTACATGTGCAGATGGTCATGAGTGGGCAGGCAAGATGGGAGGTGGGGCGGATCCCTTCAACTCTGAGGACTTAAAGCTCCTGACACACCAGAAGAGGTGAAGGACCTCGGTGACATGAGGCGGAGAGATTATGGCTGAGGGAGCTGGGAGCTGTCTGTGGTGCTGAACCTCATATCGTCAACATCGGCTTCACCTGTGAGTTTTCTTGCCTGTTATTATGAGACAGTGATGCACGAGGCAAAAGAGGAAGATAGGCTCATGTGTTGCTAACTACAAGCATGTTTTAAAACTCACATCAGCAGCTAAAGATACGGAAAGTAAAGAGGCTTAAGAC
Source organism: Synchiropus splendidus (assembly GCF_027744825.2). NCBI lineage: Eukaryota > Metazoa > Chordata > Actinopteri > Syngnathiformes > Callionymidae > Synchiropus > Synchiropus splendidus. Next base: position 8,887,520 of record NC_071346.1, on the reverse strand, counting down.
CCACTATATTATGGCGACTT